>NW_005842157.1:556164-597503 GCF_000455745.1 Alligator sinensis | reverse complement strand
GAGGTGGGGGGTGGTGAGGGGGGCAGGCAAGATCCATGGGAATGGTTGGGAGAATGTGGGGGCAGGTTGGGTTCATAGGGGGATTGGTGGAGTCCAGGAGGGTTTGACAGGATCAGGGGGGCTCACAGGGTCTGAGAGGGGGAGTTTGGGGGGGGAGCCAGGAGCTATTTTTAGCTCCCCTGGGCTTCCCTTTGGGGTACCTACTCCCCCATTCCTCCATCCGCTCCTGCCACCAATTCTCACTGGCTTGGCTCCCAGCAGCAGTGAATGCTGATAAATCTGGCACCTGGAGCAGCTTGCAGGATGGAAGGTCAGGAAGGGCTGGCTGGCCTGGGGGGAGAGTTGCCAGGGGCTAGGGGCCTAAAAATAGCCTGGTGCCAGGGAGGCAGGTATGAAAAGCACAGTCCTGGGACTGGGGCCAGTGGCTGGGCTTTCTGAGCCCTAGGGCTGTGCAGGCAGCTGCACTGAGTTCTATGCACCAGTCCATCTTATATCAATTAGGTTTCAGACCAGTCTGTTTGTGCAGAACTTCTGTATTCGTATGGGTTTAGGTTGATTTCTGATCAATGAGACCAGGTCTAAGTATAAGGTCTGCACCTGGGTGAACAAAGTTAGATTGGGTAGCCATTTTTAACTCGATCTAAGCTCCCCCTAACCCTCCCGACTGTCTGCACTTAGCCCGCATCAATCACTCACTTCCATTATCAGGGGATCAACCTTTGAATGTCTCACTAAAAACCTAGGTTGTCTATGAATTGTAAATGTACTTCTCTACTTTGCGAACAATCTTTGATGTAGATGGGGAAAAATGGACATAATATTTCCCCACATTTCAGTGTTTTTTCCATTTCTAAGAAGGGGTAACAATGGCATGTTTTTAAACTCAAGCTTATCTTGTTAAATAAAAAGTATGATAAGAGGTATTTCTGTCAGCTGTCTAGTGACATATTAATACTGCTTAGCATTGAAGCAGGGCTTTTCATCGCTATGTCTCAAAGCACTTTACAGCAGATGTGGGCCAGTATTATTAACCTCTTTTTACACATGGGGAATCTGAAGCACAGAGAGGTTAAAACCAAAATTTTAAAAAGTAACCTTTGATTTTGGATTCCTCAATTTTACTATAAGTGACTGCAAAAGTGACCCTGCATTCATTGGCAGGCCGTGAGATAGAATCTGATGCCCACTCTGCTACCCCATCCATTAGACTACATTACCCATAGGGTCTGCATTTCTTTAGTTGAGGTTTTAGACTATAATCAATGTCTGTCTTTCATTGTAAGTAATTAATTATAGTTGGATACCCTGTCATGTTCTATTACTACTTTTCATCATTAAAAGTATATGTAAAGATGCCACTCCTGTGGTGTCTTGGAGCATATTTCATCATCTCAGTTTTTAGTCAGTGATATGTGAAGATAGCATGATTCATATATAACCTGCTTAAAGCTCAGATGTATGGATTTGGGGAAATATGTTACTCTTAAAACGTTTTTGATTTGGTGTTCATAAAGACCAAAAGACATGCAGACTATTGCGGGTTGGTGATTTAACCATAATCTGACCCACTGACATTTGTATATGGCAACGAAATTAGTGGAGTGCAGATTCAGGCTTTAAGTGACCCTGGATGAAATAAGCATGAAGTCTATGTGGCATCATTTCAAAAAGAGAGAACTAGAAGTGAAGGAAACAAAATAACAATCAGAACAGAAATAAAGGGTTTTCTGACAGGTGAGAAACAAAACCATGATTTCATTCATAACCAGCTCTGGAACAGTGAGAGGCAATCCTAGGGCTTGCATTGCTTGTTAGAGTTCTTGGTTTTGGGTGCACAATACAGATTTTTAATTCTTCTGCCTATGTCCAACAGTTCCATAATACTTCTGATATGTCCTTGAAATTTTATTGGAACATTTTATTGCTCTTTATCAAATAATTCTGTATAACTTTTCAAAATCTCTTTTGAACTCCTAGCATTACCCTGAAGACATTTTGAATTCAAAATTTGCCTTGTATAACAAAGAGAATACCTTCCTTCCATTTCTGGAGGCCTGCTTTGTGAACATTTACACTTGACTGAAACTAATAGAAAGGTTTAGTTTAGGCACATATTTTTCCCACATTTTTAAAATCAGTTAAACATATACCTCTGTTGAAAAGTAGATATGAAAATAAAATAAAGATCTTCTTTTAACCTTTTTTGGTACTCAGGAAACTTTTGCAAATGATTAGTCCATAATGTGGCCTAATTGCTTTGAGTATTTTGAAATCAGTAAAAATTAAAACAATTCTGAAAAGTGGCTACTACTTATGAACAGTAATTTTCTAATATGACAGACTGAAAAAGTCCTTTTCCAGTGTTATCAGGACCGGAGGGTAATGCATTCCATGAACACCTCCAGAAACATTCTCTGTGGCAAACAGGGTTGAATCAAGCATCTCCCATTAAAGTTAATGGGTTGATTTTTGAGTACAGAATAGTGGTGGTGTAACTGAAAACAAGTAACCAAAAAAATATCCTAGCTAAGAAACTGTCTTTGGGACTTTTGCCACCAATTCACCTCCTCACAGCAGCTGCACTGCAGTGGGAATATACTACAACGGGAGGAAAACGTTCTAGTCTGTCCGGGACGCTGTTGCAGGTTTGCCAATATAGACTGCCCAGGAAAGGTGCTGCATCGTGCCTCTCTTGACCAACCAGGCTGCATGGGCAATTGTACACATGACAGGGTTTTAATCCCCAAGGTTTTATTCTATGTCCCCTAAATTTAAATGGCGGGGCATAGAATAAAACCTTGAGGACTAAACTGTTTCAATTTTTCTTTCACATTATGGTGAGGAGCCGAAACCCTTTTTGTTGTTGTTGTCAGAGCTGGAGCTGGAGCCGGAGCCTGCCTGTGTCTGGGTGGCAAGCTGCTGGTGGCCTGAGCAGCCTCTGAGCTGCAGGGGGCCCCAGTCCTTTCTTTCATGGTGGTGACAACCCGTGGGGCCACCCAGGCAGGCTGCCAATGGGCCAGGTGCTGCCCCAGCTTGGAGGCAGCACCTGGCTGGACCCAACACTTCCCTGAGCCCGCTGGGGCTTCCAGTGCCCCATGCACTATCCCTGCTGCCTTCCTGCCACCTGGTACTGTGCAGGAATGGGCTGACTTGCCTCTGAGGCTGTGTGGGAAGGTAACAGGAGGGCAGCTGGGTGTGTTGGCAGCTGGAGAAGGTGGTGAGGATGGTGCACAGGGTGCTGGAAGCCCAGGCAGGCTTGGTAGCTTCCAGCACCCCGTGCACTGCTCTTGCTGAGCTTCTCCAGTTGTCAGCACACCCAGCCACCCTCCTGCTACCTTGCCACACTGCTTCAGGGGCAAGCCAGCCCATTTCTGGGTGGTCCCAGGCAGTGGGAAGGCAATGGGGAGAGTACATGGAGTGGTGGAAGCCCCAGCAGGCTCAGGGAAGAGTTGGACCTGGCTGGGTGCTGCCTCCGAGCTGCGGCAGCACCAGGCCCACTAGCAGCTTGCCAGCGTGACCCTGGGGGATGCTGCCACAGGAAGGACCAGGGTCCCTCACAGCTCAGGTGCCACTCAGCCCACCGGCAGCTTGCCTCCTGACCATGGCCAGGCTCCTGAGGAGAAAAAAAAAAAAAAGAATCAGTCCCCTTGCTGCTTCTGCCTGATCCTTTTTTTTGGCAGAGTATGCCTGCCTCTCCCAAGGCCAGGGGTGAGCTGCTGGCTGGCTGAGTGGCCCCTGAGCTGTGGGGGGCCCTGGCCCTTCCCTCCACAGTGGTGGTGCCCCCTGGGACCACCCAGATGGGTTCCTAGTGGGCCAGATGCTGCCCCAGCTTGGAGGTAGCACCCGGCCCAGTCCAACTCTTTTCCGATGCTGAGCTGGGACAGCACCTGGCCCACTGGTTTGCCCACCTGGGTGGCTCGGGGGAGGGGGTTGTACAGCCACCATGGAGAGAATGAATAGGGTCCTTCATAGCTCAGGGACTGTGTGACCTGCCAGCAGCTCAGCCCCTGGCCACAGGAGAGGTGGGCAGGCTCCGCCAAAAGAAAAGAAAAAAGGATTGGGCCCCTCACCACTTCTGCCTTCAGCAGAAGGGTTGTCTTAAATTTGAAGTCATCTTAGATTCAGGTAAATACAGTATATATCACACACATATATATGTCTGTACATATCTGTGCATATATGTATGTATGTGTGTGTGAGATTTTATATATACATATACATACATACACACACACACACACTATATATACACACACACACACATATATACATGCACATATTACATATACATACACTGTGATACTATTAATCCACACAAAGTGACATTTTGTCACATGTATATGTTAATGGCATCACGTGTACAAGTGCCCCAATGTGCTTCTAGCTCAGTGTCATCTTTCTGGGGAGAAATTGCCAGATGGGACTGCAAGCATATTGCACTGTTTCACTGTGTTCCTAGTGGATTCTTTGCAACTGGGAGCCACAGCCTGGGGGCTGTGAATTTCACATCACTATAATTTTTCTCTTTTCTCATTAACGATGTCAAATTTTCAATGCTTTTTCTATCTCTGAACAACAGCTTTGAAAAAGCAGCTCTCTCTAACCCCCTCCAACTCTAACTCCGTTCCAATACAGAGCCATACAACTAGGTCTCCAATTTGCATGACTAAGATTCAATGCATGACATTTTCCTATGTGCCCCAGTGTTTAAGATGTATCTTAAACTGGAGAAACTGGCCAATTGTCGCCTTGGGTCCTCCACGATCCACTGGCTGGAAAATTGGCTCCGGGGTCGGACCCAGAGGGTAGTAATTGATGGAAGTCACTCATCGTGGTGTCCTGTGACCAGTGGGGTCCCCCAAGGCTCTGTCCTTGGACCCATACTGTTCAACATCTTCATTAATGATGTGGACACGGGAGTCAGAAGCAGACTGGCCAAGTTCGCCGATGACACCAAACTTTGGGGCAAAGCATCCACACCAAAAGACAGGAGGGTGATCCAGGCTGACCTGGACAGGCTCAGCAAGTGGGCAGACGAGAATCTGATGGTGTTCAACGCCGATAAATGCAAGGTTCTCCACCTTGGGAAAAAAACCCATGGCATCCTTATAGGCTCGGCAGTGCTATGTTGGCTAGCACTAGGGAAGAGAGAGACTGGGGGGTCATCCCTGACCACAAGATGAACATGAGCCTGCAATGCAATGTGGCGGCTAGTAAAGCGACCAAAACGCTGGCTTGCATCCATAGATGCTTCTCAAGCAAATTCTGGGACGTCATTCTCCCCCTGTACTCGGCCTTAGTGAAGCCGCAGCTGGAGTACTGTGTTCAGTTTTGGGCTCCACAATTCAAAAAGGATGTGGAGAAGCTTGAGAGAGTCCAGAGAAGAGCCACGCGCATGATCAGAGGTCAGGGAAGCAGACCCTACGATGACAGGCTGAGAGCCCTGGGGCTCTTTAGCCTGGAAAAGCGCAGGCTCAGGGGTGATCTGATGGCCACCTATAAGTTTATCAGGGGTGACCACCAGTATCTGGGGGAACGTTTGTTCACCAGAGCGCCCCAAGGGATGACGACTAGGTCGAATGGTCATAAACTACTACAAGACTGTTTCAGGCTGGACATAAGGAAGAATTTCTTTACTGTCCGAGCCCCCAAGGTCTGGAACAGCCTGCCACCGGAGGTGGTTCAAGCGCCTTCATTGAACACCTTCAAGATGAAACTGGATGCTTATCTTGCTGGGATCCTATGACCCCAGCTGACTTCCTGCCTTTTGGGCAGGGGGCTGGACTCGATGATCTTCCGAGGTCCCTTCCAGCCCTAATGTCTATGAAATCTATGAAATCTATGAAATCTTTGGGCATGTATAGTTTTATAGAAAATGGGCAGTAATCAATGGGTGGGTATTTGGAAGTGAGAGTTAAACAGGAGGACATGGTTATATGCCCCAGTTAGGGCCATGATCAAGGGAGATAAATCCTAATTTCCCAGGATCCTCAAGTTATTATCATCATAGAGCTCTCAGTCAGCGTGAAGCATCCCATGCTCAATATTAGGAGGCAATGGAGCACAACAAGCAAGCATAACCTGGGGACCCCCTCTGGCTGCAGGTTTGACAGCACTACCTGAACTTGTCCTGCTCTAGTTCCTTCTTTCTTAGAGATTTAAGGATGCCTTATAAGATTACTTAGCTTCTGTGGTTTAAATTGGATGCTGCTGATGTGTGTGTGCAGAGGAGGGGATGTTGTAAGGGACATAAATTGCGTAAGGGCAGAAACAAATGACTGCTCTCAGAGTGCAGTTTGTCTTCTTTGGGCAGGGTGGCAGCAGCTCAGTTTACACAATGAGGAAAACTATTCTTAAAATACCAATAACTGCATTACATTTGTAAAGCATATGCTATAATAACCTTATCTCAGCCATCACTTGATAAAGAGAAAAGCATTTTTACATTTGCATTATTTTCCTCCAGCTTAAGGATTCTCTGTCATGAAAGATGAATGTAGAAATGACATCAGCTTTAGAAAGAACCAAAAGAGTAATACACAAGGAAATATAGTTATAGATGCAAGAACCTACCATGACTCAAACTGGCAGTTAACATGCCCTGAACTTTAGTTAAACAAGTCTGAATTAATATATTCCTTATATGTGATAAATAGCATGTAAATAAGTGATTTAAGTAATCTCTGTAGAGCACCAAGGAACCAATTTAAGAAACCATCCTTATTCAGGGAGCACATAAGTACATGCTTAACTTAAACCATGCACTTCAATCCCATTGAAGTCCCTGGGATATTAGCAGATGTATAAGTGCTTTACTGAGTTGGGGTCTAAATAGCTAGCAGGTCCCTACTAACTGAAACTGCACCACAGATACATTAAAAATAAATATGCTTTATTATCATTTTAAATATTCTGTTTTACATCAGCAATAACTGAAAAAAGAGAGAGAGAGAAAATGATGCATAAGATTTTCTGGAGATTTAAGAAAGGCTATTGGTTCCTCCTAGGTAGTCATTCAGCCTTAAGGAATATTTATGCACTCTAATTATCATGCATGTTTTTCACATGAAAAGTAAATCTCTAATTCGACCAATTAGGATCACCTTTTTTCAAACAGGGCCATTCATTTAATTTGAGAAATAGATTATATCCACAGCTAGTCAAGATTAATGAAGATTCTGCCAACCTAAATTCCTTCTTCTCACATTTCTTAGTACACAAGGTATTCTTTCCTTGTCTTCATATTTTGCTAATTATAAGTCATTGTAATCACTATTGCTTAAAAAGCTGAAATCATACATTCCACAGTTTAAAGGTCCTGATACATTAAATTATTGTATTTATTTGAATATAAGATTACCCTGATCGTAAGACAACCCCCCAATAATTAGAGTCTATGTATGGAAATTCTATAAATTTGCTATAATTTTCCAGGTATAGAATCTAATTATTGGAGGCTTGTCTTGAATTCATCTCCCTCCCACTGCTACAGCACAGAAACAAAAATATGGGGAATCAGGTAGCCCCTTTGCCCTCTGTGCCCCCCCACAACAGACTCTTCTTCTTGCCACCCATTCCCCCCAACTTACTGTCAGACCCTGCTCTCCCTGAGTACATGGAACTGAGAAACAAATTCATAAAAACTGACCTAGAAATAAACATAGCAGTAGTAATTTATGTTTGCTTATCCCCATAGACTTAGTTCATCTTGAACTGATGCATTTTGCCTTTTTTGCAACTGCTGTAAGTTTTTGCACAGGTACTCCATAAGTACACTTTTAAGCAGTACTTTTGTACCTATTTAGAGAGGTTACAAACATTTTTTTTTAAAGGAAAATTTTTTGTTCCCCAAGTCATATCAGCCAAATCAATTCCAAATCTATGAGACATTCAAGAACCATATGTGGCCCTGCTATGGCAAGCATTCTCCACCCTAGTTTAGGGCTTCAGATGCTTCCAAGTCCTTTGGTGGGTGTGGCAGAATACCATCTCGGTCTCGCCCCAAACTCTGCTATCAGGCAGATGCCTAATCTGACAGTTTAGTTGCCATAGTTACTGCAGAGGGCAGACACCTCTGGCCGCATCAGCTTCAGGAACCCTGAGTTGTAACCTGAGCAAGATACATTCCTGAGGGAGGGGGAAACCTGCTCCCCCTGCCTACATGACTGGCATCACATACCTGGGTGAGGGCTTAAACTCCCTATTGTTCTAAGCAATGTCATCATGACTGGGACAGGGCTAGAGACCCTGCCAGTCTGCTCAGCAACCAGTGATGCATTTCAAATTGGTTGGCTGGCAGCCAACAATTGCTGGCCTTCATTGGATCAGGTAAATGAGGTCGTAAGGTCTATATAAGTTAAGGACTGCCCAGGAGGCAGGGCAGCCACCACGATGAGAACTCTCAGTGAAGCTGGACCATCTGAAACTCACTCTGTCTCTTGAAACTCATGTTCAATGAACTGCCTCCCTCCAGAGGAAATCTTCACCTGCCTCTGGATGATACTTGTGTGTAAGTTACTTGAGATCTAACTAGATATATAGCTTGCAATAACACAGATGCGTAATCAAAAGCTACCATGCCACTGTTTGCTCTAAGGTATTTCTCTGATATTGCTGTACCCTGTACCTTATTCCAAACCTACTCCTTGTAACCAATAAAGTTCTCCTTTTTACCTAGCATGGGAGACTTACTGGGAAAGGGCCTAGATTATGCCTTGGGGTCCTCCTTGTTTGGCTGACTAAGGTAGACCACTGTTTGTGCTTCAGACTGAAGGAAGCAACCCAAGTTCTTGCAGTGAGTCAAGTACCTTCAAGGACTACTAGGCCTGTGTTTCCCTGGGGCCACAGGGACAAGATAAATCTAGACCCTGGGTGGTGGCGGCATTACCCCCAGGCTTGCAGTTGTGCTCCAGGAAGGGGGTCGGCTGGATGTGAGGTGCCCCTAGGGAGGCACTTGGAGCCTGGAAGGTGCTCAGGAGCAGTGAGGTGGGTAGCTCAATGCAGGAACACCCCCTACTGGCCCACTATAGTGGGCATCCTACATGCAGGCCCAAGTCCAAAACTTGGGGTTCAGGTGCCCTCAAGTTTCACTTGCCCTCCTCCATATGGCCTCAGAAGCAAGCTAGGGAGGAGTCTTACATTTCCATAAAGTTGGTGCAGAGTCAAGATCTTCCCAATGAAAGAGAAAGTGGGAGACTAACTATACATTACTTCTGTTTTGGGTACTACTCCCTGCCACACTTGTGGTTTTCCCACCCAGTAGGAAAGCCACCTTGGTGGCTGAAACCTTTTCTTTTTAACGTTAAATTTTCTGTATTCCAAGCCAAATTTGCCAAATCAAATTCCAAATCCGCGAGTCAGTCCAGAACCATAAATGGCCCTACTATTGGCAAACATCCTCAATCCCCATCTAGGGCTTCAGATGTTTCCAAATCCTTTGGTGGGTATCCTACTTGCAGGCCCAAGCCTGGAGGCTTGGAGTTCAGATGCCCCTGAGTTTTGCTTGCTCTCAGCCATATGGCCACAGGAGCAAGCTAGGGAGGAATCTCCCCTCTCCATAAAGTGGGCATAAAGCCAAGACCTTACCACTCCAGCAGCTAAGTAGGATATTTTCCACACATTACCTTGGCAGCTACTATCCCCAAGCCAGGAGAGCAGTCTTCCCTGGGTGCAACTAGGAAGACCACCTCAGTGTTCACAGTGTTTCCCTTGTCAGGTAAGATAGGTCTTTTTTTTTTTTAATTGTATGTATTCAAGGCCAAATTAGCCAAAAAAAAAAAAATCCAGATCCGAGAGTCCAGAATAATAAGTGGCCCTACTACTAGCAAACATCCTCCACCCCCATGTGGGGGTTCAGATGTTTCCAAAACCTTTGGCAGGCATCCTGCCTTCAGGCCCAAGCCTGGAGACTTGGGGTTTAGATGCCCCTGAGTTTTGCTTGCCTTCAGCTGTAAGGCCCCAGGGGCAAGCCAGAGAAAAGTCTCTCATTTCCATAAAGTGGGCTTACAGCCAAGACCTTCCCACTCCAATGGCTAAGTGGAAGGTTTACTATGCATTACCTTGGCAGGTACTATCCCCATGCCAGGAGAGCAGTCTTCTCCAGGAGCAGCTAGGAAGACTGCCTCTGGTCATGTGGTCACAGTGTTCCCCTTGCCAGGTAACCACAGGACTTTTTTTAAAATATAATTTGTATCCAAGGCCAAATTAGCAAAAACTAAATCAAGAGTCCAGAACTGTAAGTGGCCCTACTACTGGCAAACATCCTCTACCCACACCTGAGGCTTCAGATATTTCCAAAAACCTAGGACTATGTATGATATTAATTCAAAGCCTAAAGGCTCATGATTTGCTATATATTTCATTGGGCCCCACCAGAATCAACAACATTTCAAGCCATGGTGATCCTGCAGCTCAGCACTGCTCAGTATGTATGTGTACTCTAGATACCCCCAACAAAGGATCCATGTGCTAATTAGCTCCCACTCATGTGATTGGAACTGGGTGTTTTTGTCATGAGTCCTGGGATCCTCCAAAAATGTATATGCAGATAAGGCTTAGAGCAGCTTGGTTTGGCTTTGTGTCATGGAAGGTGGGACCATACTACTCATATGTGACAGGCTGAGAGAGAGGCTGACAGAGGGATGTTCACTGATATTTGCCAGATGTTTAAGGCTGGAGAAGAAACATTGGAAATGGGAAAGAAAGGCACAGCTCACCTGTGGGAGTGGAGAGGAAGTAAAAATGTCTGCAATGTAGTAGCTCACCATGACTTCAAAAAGAGTCATCTTTGAAAAGGACTGTGCTCAATGGTCACCATCATGGTTTATTTGGATGTGCTACATTAATTTATTCTTGTGGTAGGTTCCTATTGGCATGTTTGCATATAAGGGCTATGCACTTTATGATTATGCTCAGTGTTGCCTGTATGTAATCAACTTCAGAGATGGTTTCTATTAGTTAGCACATACATTTTATAGCAGCAGTTCAAAGACTGACCATGTATTTAATGTAGTTTCCTTGTATGTGAATGTAAGACAAGGGACTCTCCCCCCATGGTGATTGGGAGAAAATCTCCTCTTCTATATGAGTAAATATGGTAATCATACTTTGAATTTGCATGTCTGTTGATTCCCATTGATAATAGATATGTCCTCATCATTGCAGAGATAGACACTGAATTCTCTTAACTTCATTAAGCCCCCATGATTATTAGATGCTACAAACATGTTTAAAAAAAACCCTAAGAGTCATACCAGTATAATTGCTATTCTCAAAACACTGTCTCCATATGTCACATTCAGTAACATGAACATTCTGGCTGAAATCAGCAATTTTTATTAAATTGTTTTCAACCAAAGAAGAGCGCTTGCTGGAAACATTTAAAGTTATTGATTGACACACACACTGTTACACTCTCATCAGCTAGATAATGTTATATTTAACAAGAAAGCCAAAAGGCTAACTTCTCCAAAGAGAGGGTTGTTCAAAACCCAACCCAGACCCATGACCCAGGTGCAGTCTCTTCAGAACACTTGCAAGTGGATTAGTCTTATATTGATTCAACAGGCTTTTCACTTTTCTTGCCTTGAGTTTCTTCTATGTTGTCCTTTAATTCAATCATTTGGGGCTTTTCAAGAAATCTCAGAGAGGAAGTATCCAATCTCTTGCTTTTCAGTTTCTATTATTTCTGGACCAAATACTTTGCTAAGGTCCACAGAGGTTGAAAGTATCTAGCAGTAACTGTAAGGGTGAAAAACCCTACAAGGATGTTGTTTTACACACACACACACACACACACACACGACAGAAAAAACTCTTTGAGGATGTTATATATGTGTGTGTGTAGAAACAGATGCAATCTGATGTTTTATTTGTGCTGCCATAAATTTTTTTTATGATCCCATTGCTTCCCGTCCTGCACCATTAAGGGCTGTGACACATTGGCAACGTCCATTTTTAGTGTATGTGTGTGCATCTTCTTGTTCTCTGTCTCTGTCTCTGTCTCTCTCATATACACACACGGGGAGAAAGAAATATTCATCTTGGATTTGAGTACTAGCCTGGGGCAGGAAGTGGTTCATTTCTGGCTTTGGTTCTGGACTGAAGCCAAAGCTGAGTCACCACCTGCCCTGGGCCAGAATGCCTCATTTGGTGGGGAAGTGGGCATGTAGCCCCAATGGAACACAGGGCAGACTGCAGAGCTCGGGAAAGCCTGTAGCCTTCCCTTCCACTCCTTGCCTACATGTCTGTGCCTGCCCCTGCACACTCTGTGTTCCCCACCCCCTGCTTCCTCCTGCAGCCATTCGTCCCACCACTGATGCCTTTCATCCAGATGCTCCTCCCTATTTACCTTCTTCTCCAGCTCTACCGCTTTAGTTCTGACCTGGCTATGTATATGTATCTGTACATACCTATACATATGTATATGTATATAACAACTTAAGGCTTTGCTATGGCAACTGAGTAATACCCCCTAAACCCCACTTATATATATATCCTTCTATTACACACACACACACACACACACACACACACACCTTGTAAGGTGTTTTAGACTTAGGTTACTGTTATATGTATGTGAGTACATGTGTGAGTACATGTGTGAGTACTGTGTGTATGTGAGTACATACTGTTATATGTATGTGAGTATGTATGTACATGTGGTTCCAACCTGTGGCATGAGTGTCCCAATTGGATGCAGGCTCTCTGTGTGGCATGTGGCAGATAATGGAGGGGGCACAGACTACACAGACTACAGTGACAGATAGTGAAAGAAGCAGGAAGTAGAGTGGCAGATCTGACAGGGAGCACAGGGCAGGGAGCAGAAAGTGGAGCAATGTATCAGGTGGGGCAGAGAATAAGAATTGCACTGAGGGAGGCCACAGGGATTAACTCATGACACTTCTGCTCCCACTGATAGCAAGCAATAACATCCTTGTAGAGTTTTTCATCTGCTATTTGTATATGCATATGGATATTAATATATATGATATTCAGCTATTAAAAAGCCACCAAAATCAGTGTTAAGGTTGAAGTTAGATGAACCCTGAGAATTGTAACTTAGAGATATACACAATTAGGATCACTCTAAAGAACCTCTATTACTCAGTTGCCATAGCAAAGCCTTAAGAAGAATGAGACACTCTGAGACAACCCTCATCATAGATCCTGAAGACCTGTTCAAATCCACATAAACAAGGAAGAACACCTGAGAGTGGGAGGGAGGCTCTAGTAATCACAGTCATCTTTAAATAGATTATTTTAACAGTCTACCTTTAAAATTCTGGGTCAGAGCCTCAGCGAGTGTAGTTTCTTTGAAGTCAGTAAGCTATTCCAGTTTATACCAGCTGAGGATTTGGCTCAGCTATTTTAGAGAGAACACAGATTCCTTAGGCCTATGAAGGTCCTGTTGCACTTTAAAAATTAGCAAAAGCAAAAATTATGGTATTCTTATTACACTAGTGAATAAGCTCCCCAATACTCTTCTTTCTCTTCAGTTTGGCACTGTGCACTGGGGTCTGATCTCACTGCAGCGAAAAAGAGCCCTAGATCTTGTTAAGATTTCTCCAGTAAATCTCATTTGAAGTTTCCAAGACAAAATCTTTTTTGAAATAAGTGGCAAAATATGTGTTACAGCCTTGTTACACTGTAATTTTGGGGACCTCTTGCAGCTCTTGACACCTGGATTTCTACACATCAACACTTGAGACTAGTTTTAAGCACTTGCTAAGTATGCACACCGCTTATGACACTCTGGGGCAGGATTATCTCTGATCTACATTATCCAGCTCATGTTACATTAAGGTGTAGCCACTGTAAGAGAGTGTAAACACCCAATGGTACTAAGGAGGATTTGGGGGGCTATGGCCCTGGTGCTGCCACTCACGTCACACAGTCTGTGGCAGCAATGCCTGCCCTGTCCGCCCTGCCCCAACCCACAGCATAGCCCCCTACCAGGAAGAGGCTTGAGCTCCCTGGAAATCATGAGAGGGCTGGTGCCCTATCAGGGTCACTTAAAAACCCCTCCCTGGCCAGTTCACTTCAGGCTATTGCCAGGGCTGGCCATGCCCTTGCCCCAGCACAGCTTCCCTGCAGCCGACGGTGTGCTCAAGCACCTCCCCCGGCCTCTGGCCTAAGCCATTGCAGGCATCTACCTGTATTTCCTGAATCTCTATTCACTTGCAAATAGGTTCAATCTAGGCAGGTTAGACAAACCTGCAAAGATTGAATCAATTCAGGCTGAAGCTTTTTGAATGTCTGTCCTTAGCCACAGTGAACCACTTTAGTGCACATGAAATCAAACCACACTAAACTGCAGACAGGTGATGGCAAACTTCCACATACATTTGGCCCACAAACCTGGGCTACACTTAGGATGATTCAGAAGTAGGGGCTAGAGGCAAATGTGGCTGTAGCAACACATTGCCACCCTGATGGTGGGGAACGATGATGTCTCAACAGAAATTTTTAGTGGCTCCAGGCTTCTCTAATTTATGTCATTTGCCTGTTCTGGGCACCTGGAAATTGTCAGGGTTTTCCAGGCTCATTACCTTGGCTGGGTAGGTCCCCTATACAAGGGGCTTAGGGTCAGGTGGCAGTCAGCTCCTAGGTCAGTGATTAAGAAAGCTGCTTTTGTGACTGCTTTGTACTGTCACTGTGCAAAGCAGTCACAACATAGCATCAGGCCTGTATTCAGCAGCACTGCTGTATCAAAACTCACATCAAAACAGAGGGTGCAAAGATGCCACATTATTTAAGAGCTGTAATCCCTGAAGGGCTGGATAGGATCATCAAATTCCTGCCCCATTTTGTTTTACTATTTAGATGCAGGTTCTTAGGTATCATGCTGGGGGATAACTAATAAAAACCGAGGCATATAGAACCTAGATTTATATATATTACATAATGCATAAAGTCCCAGGACTGGTGCTCCTTTCTGCTTGATACTGACACATCTGGTGAAGTAGCTTAACAAACTTATAATGTAAAATTATATTAAATTTCAGTTTATTTTTAGAGCTAATGGGCTCCATGAACTCATGGCAGCACATAACCAGTAAACTTTAAATTTGTTGTACTCCTAAACTTTTGCTAAAATATTTGCTGGGGAGCTGGCTTGACAGATGAGTTAAGTCTTTTAATCACTTCCAAAATGGAGGCTAGCAACTTGATCTGTCAGTTTTTTCCAAATACATTTACTGGCTGCTTGTAGATCGCTGATGGAATAATCTCTTAAAAAAATTGTGAGTTTATAAACTTGATGCGAGCACTTTCCAGCTAACTGGAATCAATTACTTACCCACCCTTTTCCATCCCTGGAAACAATCAGTACTAAACCATTTCATCCTGGGGGGATCAGAAGTAAGAAACAATAATAAATCTTTCCCACCCTTTGTAAGTATGCACATCTTTACACATGCATTATATGACATTTAGAAACTGTGCAACTATCTCAGTGAAACTCTATATCAAGTATGTTTCTTCTGCTTTGCTACCAAATTATTATTCAGCCCATATTTGTTGTGGTTTGAGAATTACTCAGTTAACTTGGGATGTTTCATATGCATTGGGGAAAAATTCCAGATTCAGGCTTATGATTTATTTCTGATAAATAAATAATTTATTTATTTACCTAGGGACATAGGGACCTAGGGACTGACATATTTCCATTACCTTTTGCAGTTTTCTGGAAGTTTTGAGGGAATCTTCTCATCTGCAGTTCACCATTCCAGTATCTTCAGATGACCATCTCTTGCTATTTAAGAACAGACATTTGGTTTACAATCCTATTTTCTGTGCTGTAGATGGTGATAAGAAAAACCTCAGAACAGGTTCCCTGTTGCCTCATTTAATTCTGAGTGCACGGATTCTTTGAATATTGGCATGGGTAATAAATCTTGTAGATGCTGGAGATTATTATATATTTGATTATTTGAGGATTATTAATTTAATATTGAATGAAGAAGTTCATAGGACTTTGCTAGGAGCAGGCTACTCCTCTGCCCCTAGACAAGTTAATCACAAGAATATAGAAAAAATATGGGAGGCTATCCTGGTGGCAGTAGGTTGAATCCAAAAAGAAGGGAATTGAAGCCATGTGAAAACTGGTGACTTGTTATTACCTTGTGATCCAGTGACAAGGTGTTAATCAACCTCATAGTGCATTAAGCAGTCAATTTTATTTCTGCATCAATCTTTTTCAAAATATGATAGGAGAAACAGCATCTTAGTAAGACAAGCCAGCATAATAATTAATATGCAGTATTAAATCTCTCATAAGCAAGGAGTAAGGAAAAGAAAGCACAGTCATTACATTGGATTTAATTTGCTGAGGGAAACAGCCTTCACACCTGAGCCACAGTCACAGCTTGGTATTCTCTCAATTAAATCCATGCTTGTCTAAAGCAATGAGGGTTTGGAGGACAAGATCAGGGCACATACTAATGAAATTCCCTTCAGTACAAGGGCATTAAGCAGAAACTATTATAAGGAAGGAATCACATAATCTGTATTTAAAATTCTCTCTTAAGCAAGCATTATACAATCTCACTGAACATCAGATGTGGCCACATTATTTTTAATGTAAATCAGGGAGTATTAAAAGTTTCACCTTGTAGCCAAAATAGTGAACAGAAGTGACCACAGTATATGATTGAAATAGTGAAAATTCTGTAGAGTTGAATATTATTTCATTAGATGAATCCACCAAATATGTATATTTTCTAGTTGCAATACTTTTCAAAATATACACTTGGTTTTTACAGCACACAGTCACTCAAGAATATGTTGTAAGTCAAGACGTTGTGTATTTTGGTTCTTAACTGTGTTGAAACCTAGTGTAATAAAAAGGGGTCCACCAAACTTGAGGTGGCTGCCAGTCAATTGTGCATGCAGATTTCAGGACCAGGCCACAGAAGCCAAGAGGAATGCTGGCTCACAAGAGGGAGCCAGCATTTTATTTTCAGTTTCTCCCCCTTCCCCCAAACAAGGCCACCAAAAGTGTAGAGCCCACATTTTTTTACAGCATCTGTACTTTTTCTTTGAGCCTGCCCATAATCATGGTTTCTGTGAAATTCACAAAATCATGATTTTGATTGGTCCCTAGAATAACAGGTAAAAAGAGAGATGAAACTCTGTCTTCCCAGTCCCCCTCCAAATGATGTCTTTGGCTACTGCAGCCACAGCCATCCTTAGGGGTGTGCAGGGTCTGGGCCATATCAGCCTGTGCAGGTCCCAAGGTGGGGGGAAGGGGGCGAGCGGTCAGAGTGGTTGCCCCAATTCACCCCTGCCCCAAGAACCTAGGGACAGCCTGACTGCAGCACTAAAAAATCACTGAAGCACACACTGAGTTATACTTTCACAGTGGCTTTTCCTAGAGTCGTAACCAGGTAGCTGGGCACTAGGCCTGTGTGAAGCAGCTAGTATTCACTTTAGATTTGGATTCGGCTGATTTGGGGGGCAGTGATTCTATTTAGTGATTTGACTCACTGTCCCAAATCGATTCAGCTGAATCTGATTTGGAGATTTGGCCGCTGCTGAATTTCCAAATCAAACAGGCCCCATCCCCACTCTCCCAGCCCTGTCAATGGCTGGCCCCCCCGGGCCCCGGGGCTTGGGGCTTTTAAAATGGCGGCCCCCCCTGGTCCCAGGGTCTTGGCGCTTTAAAAAAAAAAAAAAAAAAGCCCTGCACTCACTGACTCCCCAGACTTTCCCCTGTTGCATTGGGAAACCTCTTCCATGAGTCCCCAAAGGCCATGATGGCCACTGCAGTAGCTGGTGAGTGCGGGGCTTTTTGTTTTTTTTTAAGAGCTGGGACACTGGGGCCGGTGGGACAGCCATGGGGGGAGGGGCAGGCTGGGAGAGTGGGTGGGGAATAGGGGCTCATGGCAGAGTTCCCCACACAGCACGGGGCAGTGGGAATTACCCCCTGCCTGGCAGGAACCAATGAGTGTGGGGATTTTTTTTTTTAAGAGCTGGGATACTGGGGCTGTATGGGGCAGCCATTGATGGGGTTGGGAGAATGGGCGGAGGTTGAGGGGCACTCAGAGGGGCTGGGGGAGCAGACAGTGGATGGGGCCTGGTGGAGGTCCCTCCATGGTCCTCTAACTCTCTACTTACCAGCTTAGAATCTGGGTCCAGCTCCCTGTGGTGGCAAGTAGGGATTGCCTGAATCACTGAATCTCTGAATCTTTTTCCGAATCTTTTCTGAATTGATTTGGAGGCTTTGAATTGATTCAGACCTTTCTATTGGTCTCCTGATCCAATCTGGATTCAGAGATTTGGCTGCTGAATCAGGCTGAATCTCTTCTGAATTGAATCAGCACCCAAAGCTTTGCACAGCCCTACTGGGCACCTATGGCAGAGGGACAAATGTGGTCAGTGGCAATTCCTGGCTGTCACTGTGTTCTTACATTACTGACTTCTCAAACTACATTTGCCCACAGACATTTTTTTGGATATTAACTTTATTCAGTAACCTTGGATATGAGTGAATATTCTGAGGATGATGTTTCTGAGTGTTTTATAAATATGTTAGTTGAGCAGTCACAATATCCTTTCCATTATAGCAACAAGTTCCACTTCAGATTTAGAAGAACTGGTGGAAATCAGAGTGAAGTGATACAAATGCGCATAAATCCAAATATTTTCTTTTGGTCTTTTACACTGTTTAACCATGGAAAAGCTTGATTTGTTGAACCTTTTTAAACATCAGGGTCTGCAGTCCCCTATGAACTGGTTGTGGCATTAAAGATATAAAAAAGCTCATTCCATTCCAAGGACCTATGTATTGCACAGCTCTGCTCTGAATTCTTTTTGGTCAAAGGATGGGGTTTTGCAAACTGTTTCAGTTCATTCTGCACTGACTCCTTGATCTCTTGTTTCTGAGAGGGTGTTGACACCTAACTGGAGCAAATCCTGAGAAGACCAGTAAACCTTGAGTTTATGTGGTCATTAAAGTTAATGGAAGTGCTTTGATTTGTCTCTGCCAAATTAAAAAGCTGAGCATTTTTTGATACAGAAAGTCATGGACCTCAAAATAAGGAGAACAAAGTGACAATAGTTTAACACTTCAAATTCAAGACTCTAGGAAGAGATTTAGGACCTGATTGTAATCTCCTTTATACTGGTTTGAATCAGAAGAAACTTCACTGAATGGAGGGACAAAATGTTAATATTCATATAACTATCTCAGAAATAGGCCCATAAGATAGAGTCCTATTTCACTTTACACCCCCAAATGGCAGTCACTCAGTTGCATTAACTGTGCTATTTTTGATCCAACTGCATATGCACATTAGGCTGTGCGCTGTCTGGGTACGTGTGAATCACAAAATTATACTCAGCAAAAAGTTATGTGGGGGCAGCCATGGTACATTTTCATGCAATAGCTGTAGTTATAGGGTTTGCTTAGAAAGTGGGAGACACAGGTTCTAGGCCCCCCCATAGACATGGGGTTTAGATCTGCATCTCTCTCAGCCTAATCACCAGGCTACCTGTTAGGTATTATCTCAGTCCCTCTCCAGACCTTCATTAGAAGTTTGCCCTATAAGCAGCTAAGTGAGGAAGATATGTGCAGCCAGAAAGAAGAGAAAAGGCTAGAATGTATATGGCTTGGTGAAATGGCTGCTTCTCTGAAATGGAACAGAGCCTGGGGTTTAATCTAGACCAGGGATGGGAAATTATTTGGCAGGAGTTTTGGTGAGCTGTTGTATGGGTTCTGACCCAGCCTCTCCCCCCTTTCATATCTGTTTTAGAATGCCTGGCATGGTGGGGAAGTGGGGGGTGGTGCGGGAGATGCCAATCGATCCTATCCAGCTCTTGGCCCATCAGCCCCATACCCACCAAAGGCAGTACCATGCTACAGCTGCCCAGCTCCACCCTGCTTCAGCCACCCAGCCCCACCAGAGTACATGTCTGAGTCATGGGGGTCTGATCCTCTTTTTTTCTACAGAGCTCACTGCCCTGCTCTGCTGCATGCTGGGCTTCTGGCTGATCTGGTGCCACCTGAATTCTGAGGGTCCTAGTCCTTTTGAGAGCTCAGGTGCTGCCCAGCTAGCCAGAAGCCCTCGCAAAGACAATGTACTGGGGGTGGGGGGGAGGGGGGAACAGGCTCTGGAGAAAAAAAATGGATTGGGGCCCTTGGAGCTCAAGTAGTGAGCTAGTCTTGCCCCTAGCTTCTAGTCCTACCCCTGCTCACTAAGCCTCTACTGGCAAGTCACAACTGTGCAGGTGAAGGACAGTCAGAGATGTTTTTTCACCTTACGGTATGACTGTGACTGCTCCACTAAGTGGAACACCACTAAGCTGATTAACAATTGCTTAGCTTACAACATGAGGTGTAACAAGGCCCTTACTGTCATTGAACTGACATATGGAGCTCCAGAGGTGACGTGAAGGATTAAAACAGACACATTCAGTACTGGAAATCTAAGAGCAGCACAGGTACATACATCTTTGTAATACTTTACAACAGTAAAAAACCCAAGAAGTACAAATAGTTGTAACCAAGGAGAAACCTGTTTGGGTTGTTCCAGTGTCAGTTGAAGCTGGTTGATGTATGTTAGCTCTGAGGTGTTGATTTGAGTGAGTGCACATGCATGTATTAGGCCACTGTTTTACTTTTAGCACTTGTATATTTACAAACACCCATATTAATAACTAGAAAAGGTAACACTTCAAAACAATGCTTATCTAAAAGGGTGAGAAGGCAAACACAATGGCTTAACACTTAAAAAAAATGCCATCAGCAAGGGCAGTAAATTCAGCAAGAATGTCACTATTCATAATCTTTCTATTAAGATTAGCTTTCATTATGAGAAAGTGTTGGGGGGGAGGTGGTGGCAGGGGTGTGGGGGTGGTATTCTTCTGGAGCCTAACAATCTCTATCCATCTTATCCAATAAATAGTATGTGCAAGATGCAGAGGCTCAGTTTCAAGAGAAAGAGTGGATAATCCTTAACCTTGGCTTGGGGGATTAGCACATTGTGCTGCGAAGTTGGGGAAATGTGGATTCAAATTCCTTTCAGATGTGTCAGTGGGTGAGGGGTGGAATCTAGAATCTTGGTCTTCTGCCACCTATCTGAGTGGCCTAAGGATTCCGCTATTGGGTTGGAACACATGAAGGCCTTCCTCCTCCTCACTTGGCCACAATTTTGGGACTTACATTCAGGTATACACATATGGAACTGCATAACTGCCCAAATGGAGCACAGCTTACAGAATATGTCCAGTAACCAAGTGGATGATAACATATCCACATTGCACATGGAATAGGATTGAAAACTGTGCATAAATGCTACAAAGGCGCAGACACCTAGGAAATTGGCTCTTGGGGGTGTAAATTGAAATAGGAATCTGCCCATAGTGTCCTCTTCAAATGAATTTTTAGTACTTGTTTTATTTCATCAGGATTTAGAATAAGAAAAAATAGAGATAAAAAAACCTGTTGGGTCAATTAATCTGTCATCCCGCTGGTTCAGATTTTTTCTTTAGTCCTTTGTTCCATCTAGTTTTAAAGGCCCTAAATGATTTGCTTCCCTCTGCCTTATTGTCCAGGTATTTTGCCTGATATTCAGCTCAGATTCCCATGTTCTTTATTTGATCCAACTTGTAATTACATCCATTTATTCCATTCCCATTCCCCACCTCCCCTTGGTGTTTAGGTCCGTGACAGAAATGAAACCTTGTCTGATTGCCACCACCCCATTCCTATCTGTGAGGTTTGCAGTTTCAGATAAGCTCCAACCTGGATCTGGAACAGCAGACTTCTGTTTTTCCAAACATTACCTTGACAGATAAGATGTTGTCAAAACAAAGGTCAAGTCACCCAATTGTACAAATCCCTAGAGACTATCATCTCCTTCAAATATGTCAATAGATTTCCATTGTGGACATTTCTGAGCCAGGCAATGCAGACTGAGTTTAATTTTTTATGCTCTGATACTGAAGTTCCTCTTATGCCACAATATTTGACATGCAGTCTCACTAAAATTACTGAAACAAACTATCAGCTCCATACTCTGTGATATGATGTTTCTGCTTATACAGCCCAAAGTAACTTTGGCCTGTTTTGCTGCTACTTTCTACATGTTTCATTTCCTCTATCTGTGTTTTGGATTCTTTCTTTCCAAATGTTCAATCCTCTTCCTTTTTAGATGACCATGATGTGGTATCTTCACTGGAAGTTCACATTCTCAAAGAAAATACGATAATTATAAAACACCCAGACAAAAATTATTGTACACTTCGATCTTCATTTGTTTACAAAGGCTGGGATTTTCTTTCATGTAGTGTGTTTATGTTTATTTTGTGTAATCAGCTTGATCTAAAATAGCAGGATTGAACGTAATATTCAGTGGGAGCCTAAACATAAGTGTAGAGGAGACGAAATAAAATATTTTAAGGCCCTTAGTAGTGTTGAAATTGATATGTGTGGCAATCTGATCAGCAGTTTTCCATATATGAGACTGCAGGTCTAAATATGAAAAGGTAAGCAGAATAACAAATAGATGGGAGAAAACTGGCAAAAGAGGAGAGAGTATATAAAAATAATGGAACATTTGGAATGTAAATGAACTTAATGATTCCATTTAAAAGAGGAAAAAAAATTAACCCTCTCTTCCCTATATCTCCCTAAAAGAGAATAAGGGATGGATATAAAAACGTATCTATTTTATATAAATCTAAAATGACAAAGATCAGAATTTTAATAAGGAAAAGCTTGCCAGAGTAGGCAATAAAAACTATTCTAGATAAAGAAAGATGATGTAATGTAATACAAAACAAAGTAAATGGTATGACTGCAACTCTAACCATTACTGATAATCCCAAAAAAGGAACTAAAAATGACATCGCAGTAGAACTGTGCAAGTGTGAAAATGTTTGATTTGCAGAATATGAGATGAAAATGATTAGTATGATTTAGCAGGACTTAATTCCCTTCCATTGCCCATATTATTTCTCTGGTTTATTATTTTTATTTCAGGTATTATTATAATGCCTAGGAGTCCTAAGTATATACCAAGACCTAGCTGTGGTAATCTTAAACACAAAGCAGAAAGATGGCTTCTACTACAAAGAATTTATAATCTTGACATAAGAAAATAGATGGAGACTGGACAGTACCAAGAGATAATAGAACAATAGTAATAAAGTGATAGACCACCAGCAACCTGACTATTATCAAGACTTTTGTAGGCTCCAAGCCAAAGAGGTTTAAGGAGGAATTTGAAGAACAATGACTTGGTTTTGTGGATGTTTATGGATAATACTTCTCAACAGTGAGAAGCAGCATGGAAGATAAAATAAAGCTATTTAAAAAAAATGCTGACAGGCTTTGTGGGCTAGTTGGAGACAGCTTCTTAGTACTGAAGGAAAACTAATGGTTTGGGAGGGGATAGACTGTGACTGAAGAGAAGTTGCTTATTAGCAGGGATCTGGGGTTTCTGTTTCCTCTGGAAAAATGCCAATTTTCTCCTTTAAAAGAGAAAAACCCAGGAAACTATGGGATTCCCCTTGCAGCCTGGCAGATTTCTAGCCTACAAGGGGTTGCTTGGGGCTGGGGGGGGAGCAGGGGGTGGGTGAACAGAGGCAGGGGCAACAGTGTGCATGTGCACACATCACACATGCAAGCGGCTGGCAATACAGCCAGGCAGTGTGGTGAAGAGCAGCTCCTAAAGCTCCATGCAAATAAGTTTATGGGGAAGCATAGGCAATGCATGGGGAGGCTGGGGGTGTAGGTAATGCATGGATGGTGGCATAGTGGGGGCACAACTTGTGGGGAGATTGAGGCAGTGGTAGTGGCTTGCACTGAACCTGCATGGTGAAGTAGAGAGTGGGGCAGCGTTGGCTAGTACATGATTTCATCTGAACACCATCATAGCTGCTATGATCAGGTATTAGCACTGACCCATCATAGTAAGGTCAGATTTCAGTGCAAATTAAAAACAAGTGCAGCATTTATAGACCTTTCCTCCAGCTATGACACTGTTTGGAAAAAAGGACTTTTGCTGAAGTTGGCGTATATCATCAACTGCAAACCAACTCTTGCACTAATAAACGTGTTCCTATCAAACCGTAGGTTCTGGGTACATCTCAGTGAGGATTTCAGCCACTGGTGAGTGCTATATCATGGTCTCCCTTGGGAGTCTGTTCTTTCTCTGCTTCTTTTCCACCTATACACCAGCAAAATCCTGCCAACAGCATCACATAAATTTATTTATGCTGATGATATTGCATTAGCTACACAAGGTGATTCTTTTGAAGCAACAGAGAAAGTCCTTGAAAATGATCTGTACACCCTAAAAGACTGTTTCCAAACTTGGCACTAGAAAACTAATGAAGTTAAGATGGCTATTTCCTCATTCCACCTTAACAAATCTCAGACCAATAAAACGCTAAATGTACAGTTTTGTGGAACTAAATTCACGAAAAACATTCATGGTACCTTGGAGTCCCTCTTGATCAAATGCTCAGTTACTGCCATCACTTAGAAATTGCTGGCAAAAAGACCATGATGAGGGTATGACCAAATTTTTGTTGCACACTGTTAATGCAGACCAGATTTCGTGCCAGCGCCTCTCAGAGTCCAGACTGTTCGATGAAAGTTGGCGTGCGTGTGACCAGAAAGGTTTTCTTGACTTAAGCCTACACCTTGGTGGGTGGACAATATCTCCATACAATGGAGGTTCAGGGCCAGCTATGATCTTTTCATGTTCTTGAAGTATAGCTGAATCCCTTGTCACTGTGGAGAGAGAGATGCTCAGTAATACTGTCAGCCACAGAAGCAGCGTGGATTTTAGAGCACCACTTACTACTCGCATGGCAGTATTCACTAGTGTGTCAATATGACAGGTGTGAGGGTTTTGGAACCAGACCAGGGCACAGTATTCAGCTGTGGAAAGTACCAGGGCCTGGGTCGATCTGTGGAGGGTAGGAGCATCGCTTCCTCAGGATGTTCCAGCTAGCTTCTCTATAATGTTTACCCCAGCTCTACTCTCCAGTGTAGCTACTACTCCACCCTGCTTGGTGTCATCTGCAAACTTGCTGAGGGTGCACTCTATCTTGTCTTCCAGATTGTTGATGAACAAAACTGTTCATCGTTGATGAACAAATTGTGATTGAACAAAACTGGCCCCAGGGCTGACCTGTGGGACACTCCATTTAATACCATCTACCAGCTAGACAGTGAACGAGTAGTAGACCTCTGAGCCCAATGATCCAGCCAGTGTTCTGTCTACTTTACAGTCCATTCATCCAACCCGTACCTCCTTAGCTTGCTTGTGAGAATGTTGTGAGAGACCTTATAAGAAGCCTTGCTAAAGTCAAGGTACATCATATCCACTGCTCTCCCCACACCACAGAGCCAGTCATCTCATTATAGAAGATGATCAGGTTGGTCAGGCATGACTTGAATTCTATAGCAAACCGAACAGATCAACACAATGTGTGTATTAGGAAAAATGTGCAAGAATTGCAGCGAATTATGCAATTTTGCATGAGTCTGAAAATCATAGGGGATAGAGCTAGATGGGACCTCAGGAGATCTCCATCTTTCAGAACAGGATTAAATAAGCCTAAACCATTCCTTACAAATATCTGTCTAAATGTGAGCAGAAAATGTTCGGCATGAAAAAGGAAGAAATTGGCACCATTAGCTCAGAGAAATTCTAATTAGGAGTTATGGATAACACTGCATCAGAGGAGGTGTGGAAAAAACAGACATTTAAAAATTTTAAATTGTATAAAGGCTAAATAAGTAGCTGTACAGACTCACTGCTGGCTTTTTCAGTCTATCTGCATAGATAAACCTGCTGTCCAGGCTTAGGTTATTTCACCAAATGATGAGGAGAACCAATATTTGCTGGTCATTATAGAAACCTTCCCTTCCGCCCCCCAAAATTACTAAAACAGAACCACTTGCTTAAGTATAAATCCAGAAGAATGAAATATGTGTAATATTCTCTATTTTCTCTAAGGGAAAAACAATTAATGAAGTGGCTGTTACCAAATAACTTTTTACTCTTCAGGTACCTGCCAGAAGAATTTTGGCAGCTATCCTTAGAAAAGCAGAGCACATTCAACACCTTACTTTGGAAACATGGTTTACTTAGACTGCCATTTCCATTATAATCATAGAACCAAAGGACCGGAAGGGACCTGCAATATCATCAAGTCTGGTCCCCTGCTATGGACAGGAAGTTATTGAGCTCAAACGAGCCCCACAAGGTACTTATCCAGCCTTATCTTGAACACTTGTTGTTGGAGAGTAGGTTTTGATTAGACATCCGTAAAAAACTACTTCACAGTAAGGGCGGCTAGGATCTGGAACCAACTTCCAAGGAAGTGGTGCTGGCTCCTACCCTGGGGGTCTTTAAGAGGTGGCTTGATGCCTACCTGACTGGGGGCAATTGAGCCCAGTTTTCCTCCTGCCCAGGCAGGGGATTGGACTTGAACATCTACAAGGTCCCTTCCGACCCTACTTCTATGATTCTATGACTTCCAAGGATGGTGAATGCACCACCTCTGCTGGGAGAGTGTTCCAGATTTTGGTAACTCTTATGGAAAAAAAAAAATTTCTTATGTCCAGCCTAAATTTTCTCTCTATTACCTTGTGCCCCTTGGTCCTTGTCCTCCCTTGAGGTGCCTTCCTGAAGAGTTGCTTCTCTAGATCTTGATGCTCACCCCTAACATACTTGTAGGTGGCTATCAAGTCACCTCCCAGTCTTCTCTTACTCAGACTGAACAGGCCCAGTTCCTGGAGTCTCTCCTCATAGGGCCTATCCTCTAGGCCCCTAATGATATGGTTGGCCTTCCTTTGTACCCTCTTGAGCTTATCCACCTCTTTCTTGAAGTGCAGTGCCCAGAACTGGACATAGTACTCCAGCTGTGGCCTCACCACTGCCAAATATAGAGAGGGAGGAGCTCCTCCCTGGATCTATTGGCAAAACATCAGCTGATGCACGCCAGAGTTCTATTTGCCCTGCTGGCAAATTCATCACACTGCTGGCTCATGTTCATCTTCTGGTCGATTGTGACTCCCAGGTCCCACTCAGATGTTGTGCCAGCCAGTGTACCAGCACCCATCATGTAGTTGTGGAGTAAGTTATTCCTACCCAGGTGAAGAACGCTGCACTTTTCTTTGTGAAACCTCATCTGATCCTGTTCTGCCCATAAAACCAGTCTGTCAAGGTCATCCTGGATCTTTACCCTATCTTTTGGTATGCCCGTATTTCCCCACAGCTTAACATCAGCTGCAAACTTAATCATTAAGCTTTCCACCCCCTCATCCAAGTCATTAATAAATATATTAAAGAGCATGGATCCAAGCACAGATCCCTGGGGGACACCACTGGAGATAGCCCTCCAGGATTACAGCTCTCTGGGATTGGCCACTAAGCCAGTTGTTCACCCACCTCACTGTAGACTGGTCCATCCCAGTAGCCTCCAATTTAGTCAAAAGAATCTTGTGGGAAACAGAATCAAAGGCTTTACTGAAGTCTAAGTAAATGACATCAACATCATGTCCCTCATCCAGATGTTTAGTTATTTGGTCATAGAAGGGCACCAGGTTTGTCAGGCATGATCTACTCTCAACAAAGCCATGCTGGTTACTTCTTAATGCCCCACCAGTTACCAGCTTGTAATTGATAGCCTCCTTAACGTATTTTTCAATTTTTTTTTTCCCAGGACCGAAGTTTGCCGAAGTCTGTAGTTTGCAGGGTCACGTTTCAGGACTGATTTCGTGTAGCTTGTTATCTACTTCATATTCCCTGGGCCTCTGGACAGGTGAGCAGCCCCCATTTGATTTCAGGAATACCAATGTGAAGTATGTATTTAGGAGCTCTGCCTTTTCATGGGGATCAACTGTGGGCTGCCCCTCTGCATTCAGTAAAGGTCACACAATGGCGCCCAATTTTTTCTTGCTCACTATGTATCTATAGAAGGACTTTTTGTTGTCTTTTATTCCAGTTGCCAGCTTGATCTGCATGCCTGCCTTGGCTTTCTGTGTCTCATATCTGCAGACCCTGTGTACTCGTCTCTGGTTGCTGAACGATTCTTCCATTGTTTGCAAGCTTCTTTTTTTCTTTTTTAACAGTTCCTTAATATTGCTGTTGAGCCAAGTGGGTCTCTTGGCTCCTTTCCTGATTTTTGTCTGCGTGGGGATGGCCTCTTTTTGAGCAGTGAGACTTTCCCCCTTAAGGACGCACCACCATTCCTGAACTCCCAAATCATCCAGTCATTGGTCGCAGAGGACCTTTCCAACTAACCTCTTGAGTCTGCCAAAGTCTGCCCTTTTGAAGTCTCAGACTTCTGTTCTACTAACTGATTTCCCAGCCTTTTGGTGGAAGGTGAACCCAATCAAGTTGTGATCACTGTTGCCCAAAGTGCCTCCAATTCTCAGGTTGTCTATCATGTCCTCCCCTTTGGTCAGCACTAAATCTAGAGTGGCCTTACCCCTAGTAGACCCTTACACAACCTGTGTCTGTAGTACACTCCCACGATCAGATATCCCTCTCCTGATCCCCCTTATATCTTGACCCAGAGGGTCTCAAGGGACCCTTCCCTGCTATCAAATGTGACCTGCAGAGAAGGGCACTGCTCTTTTATATAGAGTGCCACACCTCCCTTCATCCCAACCCGATCCTTCCAATAAAGCCTATAGCCCACAATATCCACTGCCCAATCATACATGTCATCCCACCAGGTCTCCATCAACCTAATGAGATCAAATTCCTCATTTACCAGAAGGAGTGCCAGTTCCTCCTGTTTATTTCCCACGCTTCTGGTATTCCCATAAATACACTGTATTTGTTGCTTTCCAGGAAAATTTGAGATATTTTAATGTAATAAATTTGAGTAAGGAAGGTATGGGGCATTGTTCCTTTTGAAAGATGTTCATGGGAAAAAATTGTAACTGGCTGTTATGTTGTGCAGAGGCTTATATTACACAGTGCTAGTATATAAGAAATTTGCCAGTGAATGAATCAGACCTCTGAGATCTATGAACAAAACAGGAGAAGCCAGAGGAAGGAAGCAAAGAAAGGGGTCAATTAATGTTCAATGTGATGAAAAAAAAAAGGTCTGTATCATTATTCTGAATGGAATGAAGAAAGATTATATTCATCAAAGCCAGAGAAAAAGATGTTGTTTCATTTGATATATGAGATAAGCAGATCCTGACCAAGAGTTATACCTGTGTGGATGGATAAGAAAAACTGTATCTTAGAGGTGTTATGTACAAAGAATCTGCAATATTTAGACATATTCTAGGTGTGAGGACCTAGATTTACCTGGAAAAAGAGGCAGTAGTACGATCGTGTTCATAGTAATTGAAAAAGGAGGTAGTGAGGTGGTCTCTGGGAAGAAGAGTAATAGCTATGCTGATATTGATCTAACACCTAGATATCTGCTAGGAGGTATCAGAGAGAAAATTGGAGGGGGCTAAGGAAGATCCTGTTAAGGACACATAGAAAGGACCAATTAAAGAGGTAAGAGATTAAGAACAGTCATGGAAACCAAAGGAAGAAAATTTTCACAGAGATCATGGTCCATTGAATCATTGGTAGATGAAAGGTGGCTAAAATAATTCGTTTGGCTAAAAGAATATCATTAAACTCTTGCTATGAAATAGCATGATTTCAGCAAACATATGTCTGTTTGAAAATAGGGTCTTGGGATAAGAAAAAAGAAAAATACAGTTTTTAGCATGATTTTGCTTTGTGTTATTTGCAAAGCTCTAATCAGTAGCCTAATGCTGATAATGGTAATTTCTACCATAAAGAAAGCCTTTTTTCTTGCTTTTTAGAACTGAAGTCCAATGGGCATGCAGGTGCTTAGCAGTTCTAAAGTAAAACCCTAGGTGCCTTATACTGGGGAGCCAGAAGGGGTAAATACATGTGCGAATTTTGGCTTTAGTGGTTTATACATGGAGCTGAATGAAAAAGAAAGACATGAAAAAGAAAACAGGCTGATTATCAAAGGCTGGCACTCAGTAGCTGAACACATAAGAAGGAGTGCTATTTTTGGTGATTTGGTTCAAATCCAATAAAACATTTTATACAGATTTTACTATATACTTGCTAAATTAGTCACCATGAAGATCACCAACTAGGAGCAGCACTGGAAGCAGTGCTTGGGGGAGGCACATTAGAACATATGCTCTGGCTCTGCCCTTGAATTGGACAGTTCTGAAAACAAATTATATAAGGTGTTGACAGCAAACTAAAATCCCTGAGGTAAATTTAGCTTCTGAAAATATTCTCTAAGAATCATTTGACAGTCCCTTTAAGAATAAGGATGTGAAAAAAATAGTATATGATAATTTGTTAGAAGCCTCAAAGCTGTCCACTCTCTTAAAATGAAGCTAAAGCATCTATGGTTTATTGTAGATACGGAGAAATTTACAATATCCTCATACTTTTAAAAACATAGGAAGAACGTTTTTTGTATATGGGATCTTGGTCTTGTATATCCCTTCCTTATTCCAGGTCATAGCAAAACTGGGCCAAATTATACATCAAATGTAACTGAAAACTGGGTCAAATTCTGTTCTTAGTTCAGTTGATATAAATACAGAATAACTGTGTGGAAAATAATGGAGTTTATCTAGTGTTACACAACCATAACCAAGAAAAAAACTTGACTCAATAAGGTGGCATGTATTTTGACATTTGTAAGTGTTAGATTTAGGAATTGGTTGATGGCATAAACTGGGAGGGATAATAGGGGTCATAACAGGTTATATGTCAGTGGCAAGTGCCTGGATCCCTTTACATTTCATTTCCAAACTTTCTAGTGTTGGGCTTTTTAAATGAATATAGAATTTTGGCAAGTAAAATGTAATATTGTTATCTGGGCCCTAATGTAATATATTTAACCCTTTGACCTTTTAAAACTTTTTTGTTGAGGAATAAACAAATATATTATTGCTAATCTTATTTACCGTGACACTATAACTACTGGTTGTTATTCCTGAGTTTACTCTTGAATACTGGTTGGTATTAAAGAGATCTATTATTAGGGCCGTCCCTAGAGGGGCCAGCGAATTGGGGCAACTGCCTTGGACTCTGCACTTTAGGGGGCCCTGCAGAGCTGGGCGGAGCAATGGCAATGCGAAGCTGGGCAGAGCGGCGGCTCTGCTTCCAGCTGCTTGCTACCCACACTCTGCCACCACTGCTGCTGCTGCTGACAGAGGCAGCTTCTTTGGGTCCGGGGCCCATGGGATCAGAGTGGGGGCAGGGCCCCGCATGGGCTGATTTGGCCCAGGCCCCACACCCTGGTCGGGTCGACTCTGTCTCTCATACAAAGTTAATGGTATATGACAAAAATGAAAATGAAGCAAAATGCCTTTCATTTTTATAATTTTTTTGTTACTAGTTTCTGATTAATTTATCTGTGATTTTGATAATCTAGTGGAAACAAATATTTTTTTCTTTCAAACTCTAAGTGGCAGATAAACGCCTAAGACTGTTATCTCTTCCAGCTTTGTTTGAACAAGATGATGTTTGCCATATCCCATTCTTGTGATTCTCTGGTGTTTGTCACATTTAATATACTATCTTCCACTGCAGATAACATTTAAAAAAAGTCTTGGTACATAGAATTTCAGAGGAATGACAGAAAAAGAAGCAAACATGCTTTTCTGGGGAATGAACGTACATTGCACCCCAGTATTCTATGCATTTTTAAAATCAGGCCTCTTGACTGATGTTCCCATTTTAAGATCTCAGTTCACTTGGACTGTAGTTGACAATACATACTGGGCGAGTCTACATGAGATGCTTAACTGCACATTAGCATAATTTACTGTGCAGTAAGCATGCATGTCTAGATGTGTGAATGTTTACTGCGCAGTAAAACACCCTAATTGTGAATAAATTTGATATATGGAAATGCAGGTAGCAAATTTATGTGGAATTAGTCACTGTATAGTAAAGCACATATAGATGAGACCTGGGAGCAAAAATTTGCTCCCAGGTCAGTGCTGCCACTAGGGGGTTGGCCTCAGGTTAGCCCTAGGACTCCAGGCTGGTACCCTCTCCTGCCCCAGGGCTGGGCTGCCTCTATGGAAGCCCTTGCCTCTGGCCTGTAAAAGCCTGTGGGCATTTTGAGTCCTGGGGCACACCAGCAGCGAGCCTGAGGCCTCAGCAGCAGGAGGCAGAGACTTGTAGTGCTGCAAGCTCCAGCCAGGACTGCCAGCTTTCAGGCCCAGCTACAGGCGGCTTCTGGCTGCTGGGGTCAGCTCCATGTGCCTGCAGCCAGCCCCTAGCACCCTGCCCAGAGCCTGCAGGTGCTGTGGAGCGTTACCTCTACCCACACTGGGCCCCTGTGCTGGATGCTGCAGGCAGTTGCCCAGGCCCAGCAGCCAAACACAGCCACATGGAGGCCCAGAGAACCAGCATGGGACCCACAGTGGTGATGTTCTTGCTGATGCATATGCCCACACCTGTGCTCACCACCTGGGGCCCCAACTGGTTGAAGGAGGAGAGTGGTGAACTTATGGCACTGTGGGGCAAGGCGTAGGTGCAGCACCAGTTCAAGTGGGGTGGGTGTTCCAATGCCAACGTCTATGAGGGGCTGTCAGTTCAGATGTGGGAGAGCGGGCACAACTGGTCAGTGTAGCATTGCTGCATAAAGGCCAAAGCCTTGGGGGCACAGTGGGTGGCCATCATCAACCACAACCACTGGCTGGGGAGTGCCTGTAAGTCCATGCCCTTTATGTGGCAACTGACGGACATTCTTGTATACTGGGACCCAGGCCACAGCCATGCTGCATATAGCAACATGGGTGGCTTGCCCAAGCCCCCACCCTGGGCTGACACCTGCAGTGACACATCATTGCGGGAGGGCCCCTAAGGCATCCATCAGTCTGTTCTGCTGAATTCTCTGGCTGCACCCTCTACCAGCAGCTTGGGGAGCCTGGGCCAATTCCTGCCATGCCAGCTCCACAGCCTCTGCCACTAGGTACAGCTGCTCATAACACCACTGGCTGCCAGTAGTGCCAGCTCCTCCCCAAGGGGAGCCCCCAGCTGGGTGCCCACCCACCACGCCCCACCCTCTAAGGACAGTGCCCAGAGCTGCATGCCATCACTGACAGCCGTGATTGTGCAGAGCCACCACACCTGGCCATGTGGTAAGGTCTGTACTGGTGGGGGAGACCCTCCCCACCTAAGCCACTGCCCCTGCCCCTGCTCCCTGCCCAGCCTGCCCTCACTCCCCTGGCCCCAGGCTCCCTCCTCACAGCACTCAGGGAGGCAGGAGACAGTGCAAAACTTTACTGAGCACTTGTGCCTCTGCAGATAGGTGGGCATGGGTCTCTCACATGCCAAGGAATGTGTTGATGCTGGTGGTGATGTCCTCCTCAGCAGCAGGGGGCAGAGACATGTAGTAGAGTCACAGATAGCCCTCCAGGAAGTGGCAGAGGTTGCAGTGCAGCCTGGGCTTGCTCCCCACAATGTTGAAGCTCAGGGTCCCATGCCAGGTGCACAGGTGCACTTGGGGCACCATGGCCATCATCATCAGCAGGGTGTAGTGGGCTGGGCATGCCTCAGTATGTGAAAACAGTTCCTTGGGCACTGCCTGGGGCATGTGCAGCAGGGGCATGCTCAGTGCACAGCAGCAACATGGGGGATTGGTTGGTGGCTGCCTTGGCCCAGGCCTGCCCACCTGACTTACCAGTGTCCTGAGGCACCTGTGCACACCTGACCCCTGATTTTAGGCTAGGCAATGTATAGTCACTGGTACAGAGCATCTTATCTCTGAAATGTAGAAACTCACACAAACAACTTTCTCATGGCTCTATTGGGCCTTCAGCTGCATACAGGGGAGAGGCTGCACTTGGCAGCCAGGCCTCAGGGTCACTGCTGCCCACAGCTGAGGAACTGTAGATGTACCAGCTCTGCCAGAGGAGGACCCTGGACCACCTAGTTACAACGTCATAGTACTGACTGGCAGAGGCATATGCCTGGTGGGTGGAGGATGTGGGCCACCAGGACAGGTGGTGGGTGGAGGAGGTCATCCATGAGGATATGTGGGACCAGCATGAGGAGGTGCAGGACTGGGTGAACAGGGAGTTCCGGGTGCAGGTCCTGGCTCTGGAGCATGAGTGGGTGGAGGCACTATGGGAGCACAGCACCATCCTGGGCCAGGCAGTCCAGGTCATGGATGACAACCACTGGGTGTTGGACACCATTCTGGCTCTGGCAGTCACCTTTGTGCTGCCTGCTGCCTGGCCCCCAACCCTAGTCCCACCTGCTGCCCAGCAGCTACTCACCACGTAGCAGCAGCCCCTGCCTGGGCCTGGGAGGAGTTCCTGTGCCACGTCTAACAGCCAGGAGCCCCTGGCCTGGCCCCTGCCCCAGGTCTAGCACCACCAAGGCCCCCCACCTGGGCCCAGCCTTGCCGTTCACCCTGCATCCACATAAGTGTGGAGCTGGAGCTGCCTGCAGTGGGGCCAGGACTGCACACTGGCCCGGGACACCAGCTGCCAGAGGGGGAAGCTACCCATATTAGGGGAGAACCAGCTGCTGTTGTCCCTGGGTGAGCCCCCCCCTGCCTAATATACTCAGTGTGGTGTATGCACCCATGGGGGAATGGCCAGAGGCTGGGGTGCTGGCTACCTGTCCTTGGGCTCTGTTCCCTAGGCACCCCCACTCCATGGTCCCCCACCCCAGGTTGGCCCACAAAGGACACTGTACATAATTTTCATGGGGAAGAAGGTATTTAAGTATTAGTGGGTGGGGCGGGGGGTAGAGGTGATATGTTTGTTGGGAAGGGAGCAGGGAAGGAGGCTTTGTTTGTTGGGGAGGAGGGGGGAAGGTAGCTCTTTTTGTTGGGGATAGTGGGGGAAAGGGGAATCTGGTTGATGTGAGGGAAATACATTTGTGAGATGTGTCTGCAGTGAGCGTGGTGTTTGTAGTGGTGCCAGTGGGATAGAGTGGGGAGTGCTGGAGGAGGTGGTTGATCGGTGCCTCCAACACCTGGTGCCATGGCCCCCAGTGATGGGTTCTTGGCTGTCCTGGGGTCTCAGTGGGCATGGAAGAGGTGCTGTTGCCACCACAGGTAGTGCTCCTACCGCCTGGTGTCCTCTGCACACCATGCCTTCTTCCACCCAGGCCTCACAGAATACTTCCCCCTTGGCCCCCCTGGGCCAGATGTTATGCAGCACACAGGCTGTGATGATGACCCAGAGGAGGTTGTCTTTGGTGAACTTGAGGTGGGGGGTGAGGGTGCACCAGCATCCCTTGAGACAGCTGAAGATGCACTCCACCAGGGTGCAGGTCTGGCCCAGGTAAAATGGGCCTGGTGGGGGTCTATGTGGCCAGTGTAGGGCCACATGAACCAGGGGAGAAGCGGGTAGACAGGGTCCCCAGTGAGGAAGGGCGTGACCACCATGGCACCCAGCTGCAGATCCTGCACCCCCAGTCCTAAGGGCCAACTCCCCGCAAAGCCTAGCAGGCTGGAGTTCCTGAAGATGTGGGCAGCGTGGATGCTGGGTCTCATGTGCATGAAGGCTCTGCAGTGGTCCACAATGGCCTGGAGCACCACGGGGTGCAAGTGCCTTTGACTGCAATATAGCTGGTCGCCATAGGGTGAGCAGGTGACTGGGATGTGGGTCCCATCCAGGCCATAATGCACTAGGGGAATCCCGGGGCAAAGAACTCCCCTCCCTCACCAGGGGGTTGTGGATGCAGTGCACAATGTCTTCCGGCACATCGTGGAGGGTGCCACACATCTCCAGGATGGCCTCCCCAGTGGTAGCCTTGCCCACGCCAAATAGGTGGCCAGTGTACCCCAGGCTGTTGAACATAGCCAGCTTGAGCAGGGTGAGGGCCAGCTGGGTGTCTGAAGGGAGGGGCAGCTACTTGCTGGTGTCCTGATGCTCCAGGTATGGCCGGAGCTGCTCCACAAGTTCCCAGAAGGTGGCTCAGGTCATGTAGAAGGCCTCCAGCCACTGCTTATTTTTCCAGGTATGCTGGATGATATGCCACCATCAATCTTGGCTAGCACAGCGGGCCCAAAGTCAGTGGGGTTGGGGGCCCAGGAAGGTGACAGTGGCCCTGGCTGTGGCATCCTGGAGCCTGTCATCAGTGTTCCTGCTGGTGTCCAGCCAGGTGGATGGGGTCTAGGTGGCAGGTGCATGGCAGCAGCTCTGGGATCATGTGTGGTGGCCTGGCAGATGGTCACTGCACATGAGGGTGCCAAGGTGGGTGAGATGGCTGTGGGCCAGGTGGTGGTGAGTGCAGTGGGCTGGTAGAGCCAGTGTAGTGGCTAGCAGGAGTTTGGGGTGCTGGTTGTTGCTACCAGGGGCAGGGGCTGGAGCAGCCATAGTGTGGGAGGCAAAGGCAGCGAGGATTGCTCAGGGATGTGGCTGGTCAGAGAGCAGCGAGCGGGGCTGGCTTTTGAAGAGGGCTGCTGGCAGCCACAGTTGGAGTCTGGAGCTCTCCCAGGTGGCTGCAGGGGTGCATTGTGGGGCCCCAGGAAGCGGAAGGAGATTGGCAGCAAATCAGTTCCTGCTTCCTTGCATGTGTAGATGCTTGCCCGGCCCCCTTTACTTAGAAATAATTTACTCATGAGTCAACTGGTGCCACAGAAAATGCATGTATAGATGTGCCTACTTTGTATTATAGATAGAGGGGAAAATTAAGTCCAAGAGCCTCTCATTCCTTCTGAAAGCATTAGTGATTTTTTAAAGAAAGCATATTTATGGAACATACATTTTGAATTGTTACATGACCTCTACAGGGACCGTCATCCTAGATATTTTGTACAGACTATAGAAATAGTGCACTCTGGTATACACAATCCTAAATTATACAAATGCAATAATTTGGTGGTTATTATTATTTTTTTCAATAGTAACACATAGAGGCTTAATCATGATCAGCTCCCCATTTCAGAAGGCACAATTCAAACATGTACAGACAAAGATAGCCCCTGCTCTAAAGACTTGATTATATAAGAAACATAATTGTTCAATCCAATTATAAATTCAAAGAGAAAAAATGTGACGCTACAGGAAAGAGACTTTGGAGAGCTAAATGGTTAATGAGGTTCTACTCTGACAAATAACAATCTTAAAACGGAATTCTGCATTTCCACATTCGTCATCTTGCAGATGCATTTGTTTTCTCTCCTTGATTTCTATTTCAAAGCCTCTCAGTTTGTAAATAAAACATTTGTTGTTTTTTGTTAATTCCAGCTCTGCAAACTCAAATGAGAACTGGTAAATCAAACATTTTTTGTCTGTTTCTTGTAAAACTCCCAGTTGCATTGACCCAGCTCAAGTATTCTATATAAGCAGTCGGGACCTGAGCAAACTAAGCATGAAGTTTGTTAGCTTTATACATGGGAAGTAGTGTATACTTAGGCCCTGATTTAGCAGAACACTTCAGCACATGTAACACTTTAAGAAAGTGGAACTTAAGTATGTGCTTGAACTAAGCTTCTGTCAAAGTGTTTTGTTGAATAGTAATGAATTCAAAATTAAGAAGGTGCTTAAGTGCTTTTCTGAATTTGTATGTTCAAGCATATACTATATATATGTCAACATACAGATTTTGTTTCTCTAGACTGTTTAATAATTCATAACTGGATGTGCAACACAGGAAAGAGTCTACTGAGCCAGCCAAAATTGGTATCTGCTTTTATCACTGTTTTCTGCAGTGTTAGCAGTTAGAAAGAAAAAAAATATAACAACTTAATTTTGGTGCTAAAGCAGATATAATTCCAAATACATAAGAGAACCATTGTTCAGTAAGAACGTGCCATTGTTACTTAGTGCAGTAACTATTCTAACCACAACTGTACTTTACAAAAGATATGTTAGCTTTTTTGATTTATGCTGTATTTCAGTGTATGATGCTGCAGACATACATGCACCACAGTTCTGTCTTTGATCATTCAAGTGAATGAAATGGCCATTACAAATCAGCTAGGTGCCTTTTTGAGGGAGAAGGGTAGAATATCAGGATTCAATTTCTTTTGAACATCAGTGAGAATACTGCGGCATGCTGAATCAAGGTATGAAGCAGAGAAAGAACTTATCAATTTTCTTGCATCAGAATTTCATTTTATCTATGCTGGTAAGCTCTACATTTGAAATAATGATACCTGGAGACTGTATTTCATTTTTTAAAAACAACTGAAACTTGTCTTGCTTTGTCAGATATCACCGTGCCTCATAAATGCCAATTCTAACACATCAAACACAGATTGGCTTTAAAGGGATTACAAAATGACCAGAATCCTTCATACATACTACACACCTTACACTATTGATATTAACATACCAATGCAAGTAACCTTCTCTTGCACTATTCAACACTAGCAAAATCAACTTGATGCAGACATTTTTTCTTTAGTTGCTCCTGTGGCAACCTTTTCTTCTTTAACTAGAAGGGCAGGCAGCTACTGCTGTCAATATTGATCACAGATCAGCCAGCAGGAAATTTTTACAGCTGCAATATTGTCACTCTGTCCCCTGTGTCATTGAGTGTATCACCTTCAGAATATGACCACACTCTGTTTTTCCAGCAAATATTGAGGCTATGACATGACCTGGTATTAAGATAACAGGTACCATACAGCTGCTCCACTGAGCCAACTAGTTCATCTGTTGGGGCTTAAAACTTGGTATTGTTTCAGGTAATTTATTCTGTTTTTTGAATTAAGAACTGGAACTTTTCTGGACAGTTTTCTTACCCTTTTTTGTATTCTGATTATACCTGCCAAATATTCACACTCTGCCTTTAAGACTTTTATCACATTTTTTGTCTACACAGGGGAATCTCCTATCTGAACAAAATTAAAGAAAGTCAAAGGCCACCTTCAAGTGACTATGGTGGATCAAGTTGCTGTATGACAGTTCCATATCCGGAATAATGATTCCTCTTCCAATTTCAATAGAAATCAGATGTACTTCTGTGTGATGTAGAATTTTCATGCTGCTCACATTTTTCTTCTATTGATTTCCAGTGCTAGTATCCTGTTTTATTGAAAGTATCCTCCCCACCAATTGCAAAATGTCAACACAGTTTACAAAATATTGCATCCTCTCCATCACTGAATACTATTCAATTAAATGCATCACACTGGCAAACATTAAAACTGCAGAGCTTTCCAGAGAAAAGTAATACAGGTTAGGACATTTCAATTTTTTTTTACTGTCTCTGGGTTTCATACAAATGAAGTAAATTAAGATGACTGTCACTGAAAGGCAGCTTTTTAACAGCTGAAAATAACTCTGTGACTACTGTGTATCATTCACATTTTAGATCCACTCAGTCTTACATAATTATTTAGTCAAAATGTATCATCTGAGAGTTTGTATGACTTCCCTGAAACATAGTAGCCGTAAACAGAATAGCTTTTGATCACTTTCTGTGTTGGAGTTGGAGTTGTTATGGCATTTCTTGAAAGAATCATCAAAACTTCAATTCTAGTGTTTTACTCTAAAATATATCCTATTAACTCCAAAGAGCCCACTGGAAATGGAAGATATTACTCAGTTTGAATAAGGACGATGGAGTCAGGCTGTAAGATGATAGAAGTTGCATTCATTTCTACAGCTCCATTAAAAAGTGCGTTTTGAAAAAATTCTCTGTAAGAAATATTTAGCAACAAGCCAGCTAGTTTGCAGAAGCTTATTCAAAACTACATTTTCTCTTACCTGGAAGTAAGATGAAGAGTGCTGTGGAGATGACTGGGTGGTGTAGAGCTCAAACAAATGAGCTACCCTACTTCAACATCCCACAGTGCCTGATACAATGAAATTTGTACCCACTGAAACTTGACTTTGCCGTAGGGCTGTGTGAAATTTCACTGGCTGTTTCGATTTGATGCTGTTTCAATTCATTTCAAACTCAAAACAGTGAAAGGACTTTGAAACAGCCTCAAAACAAAATGAGGCTAGTTGAAATGTTTTAAAGCCAGCAGCGAGGTGGCGGGAGACAGGTAAGAACCAGGGTCGCACTCCCAGCAGCAGCCAGGAACACAGCCCTGGCTCTACCTGTCTCCCACCGCTGGGCTGTGGAAAGCTGATCACAGCACAGGGGAAGGGAATTGAGTCCAGGCTCAGTTCCCCTCCCAAGTGCTGTGATCTGGCTGGAGACGGGAAGTCAGCCCAGCTGGGCTGCATTCCCAACCACAGCACAACCATTGGGGCTGGGGAAACGAACTCAGCCCAGCTGGGCTGAGTTCCTTTCCCCAGCATGATGGCTGGGTGAAACGTCAAAACAGGGTCAAAACAGCCTCACTGTTTCGATTAAGTGAAATGGAACAGCTGGTTATGACTCAAAATGGAATTTGAAACAAAATGCTGTTCCGTTTGAACCTTGAAACTCAAGTCAAAATGAAACAGTGCCGTTTCGCACAGCCCTACTTTGCAGAACAAAGAAACAGTCTTGCTAGGGCTGGAATTGTAAGGAGCCTCTGAAGTCTTGTGATATCATATGTATGCTTTTTTTGTTGTATCCTCATGACATGTTGTCAGAATGCAGAGTGCTGCAAGTTACCACTGAAATGCAATGTCAGGAGGACACTATGCAGCGATATTTTTGTATCTGAATTCTTGATGACCTAATGAGTCAGGTTCACTGGACCACTAAAGCTGCTTTGTATCATTCTGACACAAAAAACAGCTTTAAAGTGCCTTAGTGAAGGTTTCCCCTGTGGTTCCTATGCAACTGCTTTTCTATAGTGAGGTATACCCAAGGGAAACAGTGCATAGCTGGGGCATTTCCTATCCAAATGGCACCTGGTGATTAAAAGCTTAACTTATAGCACAGTGCATGTAAAGCTAACAATGGTCCCACCCTTGTGGTCCCATGCTGAACCTCACTTACTGGGACCAATATATCCAGCACAAAATCACATTTCTATCCTTCCTTTGAGGATGGAAGATAGAGCATACAGTGGAAACTGTCACAACCCAGTGATTTTTGGTGCCTCGGCACAGTGGGATTTTCTTGCCACATGAGAGCCTCTTGCACAGCGAGGGTTTTGCTGCACAGAGAAACCTCAGTGCAAGAGAGTTCCCGCCAATTTGCAGCCTTCTTTGCAGGATGCATTTCTTCTTTGCAGCACAGAAATGCACGGTGCAAAGAGTTCCCGCTATTCGAATGTAAATTTGTGTCCTGCTATTGGCCAGTGCTAAATTATTCACACGTGGCGGCTAGTAATTGGCTCGCTGGCCGTTTAAAATTCCGCGCGACTTCCGCCCAAGTCGAAGAGCTTTGAGCACGCTGCAGAGTGCCTCTGAAGTGATCTGACTTGTGACTGCCGATCGATAGACTGATCACCTATCGATCTTTCTTCCCATCACCGAGCGCAACCCCAGA
>NW_005842157.1:553752-554835 GCF_000455745.1 Alligator sinensis | reverse complement strand
TATCTCTCATGGAGTCCGAGAACAAATCCAATGGGACTAACAGCAATCCAACGAAAAGAGAGATGGGCTCATCGTCACTTATTAGACCCCGGGGCAATTCCAACGCCCTTGGAAGCTATAGATGCCTGCGTGGAGGTATACGGAGAAGCAAATGCTGTTACACTCCGACTCTTTCTGAACCCGATGGCAGGTCAACCAGTGGGAAATCTTTTAGGCCATCTCCCACGATTACAGGCACTTATGAAGCAAGGTGAGGAAGCTTCTAATGTTATAAGGGATCGACCTTTGGCGTACCTAGCTGCAACACTGAGACCTAGACATCAAGGATATACCCCTCGGCGAGAACCATGGGAGTCACCTCCAAGAACTCCAAAGGAAAGAACCCTAAAGGAACGGAACATGTTCAGATTTCTTCTTGCCCGCTCTGGACTCACAAAGGCTCAGTTGTGACTTTTGGGAGACAAGGCCCAGACTAGTATGGCCGAAGCATTGGGATTTAATTTCAAGGACCCGCCAAAAAATGAGTAATGGCCGGCAGCTCCGCCGGCGGCCTTCACCAGTTCAAGCCCGATTCTACTGATTCTTGACCATACACCGAACTCACTGTTTACAACCCTACTGATTCGGATGACCAGCAACAAACATTCTTCCTTCTTCATACTGGGCCTCAGACCAATGTGATTACCTCAACGTTACCTCATCAACAGACCACCAAGACGATCAAGGTACAAGGGCTTAACGCTATCGCCGTCACACTGAAGGTCAAGTTTTGGGTTCAGGACCACTGATATCCCCTAGAGGCTGTCCTAGGGGGCATCAACATTTTAGGAATCCCGGGGATAAGAGCGCTTGACCTTAAAGAACAGGTGCTACAGGCATTACCTGTTATTATCCCAGAGCAGGATTGGCATCGACCAACACTTCGTAACACCTCCAACTGGCAATATAGGCCAATCCCAACTAAGGATTCTCTAAAAAAGTCCCTTACTGATCTCCTACGGCGACTCGAGCGACGAGGCTGTATTAAGACCGTAACTGCCAGCACCTACCTGTCATCAGGATGGGGAGTTGCGAAACCTGGAA
>NW_005842157.1:551970-552976 GCF_000455745.1 Alligator sinensis | reverse complement strand
CGTGTTTACATCCTGTAGATGACATTACTTTCCTGGGTACTCGATACATCGGTTCCATCCGCCACGGAATTTCGCATGAGGGTCCTGACATCGATCCGTTAAAAACATTCTTCCCTACTACTAAGAGGCACTTTCAACAGCTTTTGGGTCATTTAAATTGGTATCGACATTATGTTGGACCCAGTGATTTGGCACTCCTCACTAAATTGCAGCGACAGATTCGTGACAAATCCCGAAAGTCCACGCCCTGGACAGAAAAAGATCAACAAAATCTGCTTCGCTTGTTAACCACGGTTAAAGATACACAGCTCCATGCCATCAATCTGAGTGAGTCACTAACTGTAACCCTTGGGTTCACCACAAATCACGTGTGGGCTGTCGTGCACAATCCTCATGATTAGCCAGTATACACGGCCCATAGGACGCTTCAAGCGGCACAACATCGATATGGGACCGTAGGAAAGATTCTCCTAGCCGAACAACTGGTGGAGTCATTAGCAAGGGGGCATGGGACGTTACGCGCTCCTGGTGCCACATTGTTTCCCTTGCTAGATGCGGGAATAATCGACCCACATTTTCAAGGCGAGTCTAAGACCTGGAATACGCAAGTACTTACCCACCATTATAATTGGCATTGCTGGAAGTTGGAAGACACGGTACCTGATCCAAGCCCAGAAGATGAGGAAAAGGTTCCTACGCTGTATGGAACTTCTGCACCAGCGTGGATGGCCTCAGATGGAACCTCCCGACATGAAGGAGGCTATGGGTACTATTGCAAGGCTTGTCACGATAAGGAAATATTCCAAGCCAATCCGGATGATAATTTGTCCCAAAAATGTGAACTGTTAGGGTTCCTAAAGGTACTAGAGCATTGCCTGACACATCATGATGATACGCTCCCTGTTCCAATCATCGCCATTGATTCACAGTACATCTATAAAATTCTTACTGGTACAGCCTTTCCCACTGAAAATTTGAATGATTGGCAAGACATCTGGAAGATGTT
>NW_005842157.1:548732-550457 GCF_000455745.1 Alligator sinensis | reverse complement strand
GCACAATGGGATTTTCTTGCCACATGAGAGCCTCTTGCACAGCGAGGGTTTTGCTGCACAGAGAAACCTCGGTGCAAGAGAGTTCCCGCCAATTTGCAGCCTTCTTTGCAGGGTGCATTTCTTCTTTGCAGCACAGAAATGCACGGTGCAAAGAGTTCCCGCTATTCGAATGTAAATTTGTGTCCTGCTATTGGCCAGTGCTAAATTATTCACACGTGGCGGCTAGTAATTGGCTCGCTGGCCGTTTAAAATTCCGCGTGACTTCCGCCCAAGTTGAAGCGCTTTGAGCACACTGCAGAGTGCCTCTGAAGTGATCTGACTTGCGACTGCCGATCGATAGACTGATCACCTATCGATCTTTCCTCCCATCACCGAGCACAACCCCAGACGTACCCCTTTCCCCACCGGCTTCGAATTGTGGACGGATTAACTGGCTTGGGCCCCGCCAGCTGGAACAACTCGTGTGGTTGTTCATACGACCGGACCACCTGCATCGTGACTGCAAGCGGCGTGAGTAAAGTTTTTTGCAACCGATAAGTTGTGTCTGCCTCTCCATTCACCAGCCCGCCCTAACGTATGAGCAATTTCTAACTCAACTCGAGTCGGCTCTGGCCATCTGAGACAGAAACCATTCCTTCCTTACCACTTCTGGCTGCTGGGAAGAATGGAGTTTTCAGCACATTTCTCTCTTCCTCCATTTTTGTCTCCTCAAAATGAAAGAGAGAGAGATCTTAAAGGGTAGTCTTTTTTCCATTCTTGCTCTAACTTGTATGTTGTATGGTGTAGAGGAACTTGAAAAGGGAACAAAAGGAGGTTTTCTCCAACTTGTAGTTGCATTTAACGTGTGCATATGACCTTAGTGCTTATGGTCTTACAGACAGAGATAAAGTATCACTCGATTAGACATGCTCTTTCTTCTTGCCACATATTGCAGTAGTGAAGGAAAATGTTTAAGCTGAAGAGTCATTTCAAGATAGCCTACTTAAAAAAAAGAAAAGAAAAAAAAAAGCTCTGGTAGAAGTCCATATCATGAGAAGAGTGGATATTAGGGCTGTGTGAAGCTATGGGTGGTGATTCGATTCAGAGGAGATTTGGCCTTATTTGGTGGCTGAATTTCTGAATCTGAATCGAATCAGGGGACCAATTCAAAGGTCTGAATTGATTCTAAGCTCTCCGAATCTTCAGCAAAGGTTCAGAGAGCTTTGATGATTTGGACAGTCCCAGGTGGCTGCAGCATGGAGCTGCAGCCACTCTGAGCTGGTAAGTACTAGGGGCAGGGGGAGGGGACCATGAGGGGACCTCTGCCAGCCCCCTGACCCCCCTGGCCCATCCCAACTCAGTACTTTAAAGAAAAGCCCCAGTGTTCACTGGGTGCTGCTGGGCGAGGGCCTATCCTCACTTCCCCCCATTGCCCCATACTGCATGGGGGCCTCTGCACGAGGTCCCTTGACCCCCCCTCTCCCCTGGCCCCCCCCACAGCTGTCCTGCCTGCCAGGGCTCTGGCCCTTTAAGAAAAAAAAAAGCTGAGAAAAGCCCCGGGACTCACCGCTCCTGTTACAGCTTTGGGGGCTCATGCAGAACCCCCCATGGGGTGGCGGGGATCGGCCCTGCACTGGCAAGAGCAGTGAGTCCCAGGGTTTCTTCAGGCTTTGTTTTCTTAAAGAGATGGAGCTGGCCTGTTCAGGGCTTCTGTGAGGGGGCTGGAGGAGTGGGGGGGGGGGGGGC
>NW_005842157.1:539692-548637 GCF_000455745.1 Alligator sinensis | reverse complement strand
GGGGCAGCCATTGCTGGGCTGGGAGAGGGGCGGGGGATGGGCCTGGCCTGGCTGATTCGGAGATTCAGACGAATCAAATCAGGACAGTGATTCAAATCACCAAATTGAATCACTGTCCCCTGAATTGGCCAAATCTGAATCCAAAGTGAATACTAGCTACTTCACACAGGCCTAGTGGATATTTTCCTTACCTACCCAAAACCTATGTATCCTGAATTATTTTGTATTAATATTATGGCCAAAGTTCTGATGTCTAAAGGTAGGTTCCAAAGCAAATATTTCTTTACTGAGTGCTTCAAAGATTCTGAAAATCAGGACATTTATTTAACTTGTTGCATGACTTTGTTATCTATTTTTAGGGAGCTGAGTTTATTAACTGGGGTCTGTATGTTTGGATGCAGTTTTTCTCTAATGTCTTTCTGGCACTGTGACAGTGCTTGAAATAAGAAAAAGAAATCAATGTATCCAGAAGAAAAGACAAAAGATGGATGCTGAGATTTTCTCAGGACCATGTTACACGTTGCACTTTGAGCTGCTCAAATGTTGATTAGCACTAGCTCAGGTCTGGAGCAGTCACACCTTAAAGCTAAAAACCTTCTCTGACACCCCTGACCTGCACAGCTATGACTTGCCACTTGAGGGCTGATGAGCAAGGACCTGACTAGGAGCTACAGCTTTGAGTTTCTACTACAGGGCTGGTCAGCTAGGACAGGTTTCTATCCCTGCTTTGGGTAGGGGCATATAAGAGATGAGTTGTAGGGGAGTAGCAACATAAAGCTGGGAGGTGGAGTTGTTAATAGCAGGGGGATTGGTAATGAAATGGGAGGAGGAAAGGAAATGGGATGGGGGTTGGGTGGTGAAATGAAGTCAGCCACTTAGGAATAAAATAAATAGAAGGTTTTTAAAAAGAAGAATTTTAAAAGAAACAAAGAAGAAAGAAATTAAAGAAGGTCTTATGTTTTAATAAATTGGGAATTGGGATTGGGGTGTGGAGGGTATTGGTTATGCCCCCTGGGGTGGTTGGTAGATGGGAGTCATGTGGGAAGGCACTTTTGGGGGAGGCTACTGCCCCTGTCTTGGGAAGGAAGCCCCAGCTTATGGGGACCTGATATGGCCTCCTACCTTGCCCCCCCCCCCTGCCATGTCCTCAGACCCTACTCCTGGACTCATCTGTGCTCTGAGACCTGGCTAGCTGCTATGTGCTCTTCAGGGTGTTTGCATGGGCTTAGGAAGGTTGTACCCCCAGGGGGTGTAAGGTCCCACCCTCAGAATGGGAATTTTATCTCCAGGGTTGGAAGGGGGAGCTGGCTTGGTGCCAGAACTGTCCCATAGGCAGCAGAGTTCAGGGGATGGAAAGCTTGTCCAAACAGAATATGATCATGGGAGAAGGAAAACTGCATCCTGGGATGCTGGAGACTGCAACTTGAGTGGCTCATCTGTGGGGAGTGGCCACATATTAATGGAACATGAACTGGGTAACTTAGATCAGAGATAAACCTGCCCTAGAGTGGTGTAACTTTAAGCCACCTAAAAGTAAAGTTTCAGGTATTTAAGCCACCTAAAAGTAGTTTCAGGTATTAATGTGTGAGCAATCCAGGGGTTATGAGCTCCAGGAGCCACCTAAAATTAATGTGTAATGAAGTTCCCATTTACAATGAAAGCAGAAGACATCCCATCAGCATCCTCTGTTGGCTTCACAGCTGCCTGTTCTGACATAAAGTTTTCCTTCCCGGTACAATATACTGAGTGCACTGGAGATTCCTATTCTTGCTCCATTGGAATCTGTCTTGGACTGCAGGGCTGAATGGGTGTGTGGTTAGCTGATACTGAGTTTTGTAATTTATACTTGGAGAAACGTGTTTGGTCTCAGATTTATTTTTAAAGGCACTGGCTAGCAAATTACTCAGACTCATTGATGTAAGGTCAGTGAGAGTGGATCAGCTCACAATATTTTCAAAGGAATAGAAATATTATGACCTGTTCTTAAAGATCAGATTTTTAAAGATGATTGAAACATAGAGAATGAAGAAAAGAAAGAAAATGAGCAAGAATTTTGACCTCAGCTACATTTTCAGTGTTTTTCCTTTTAAACACTAGTTAATTTTACACAACAGGTCAGGGAAGTAACCTCATCTTTCTAGGAAATGCTTGCATTTTTACCTTTTTCCCTAACCTGACACTAACAATGATCTCTAATTCCTCATGCTTACATTTGATTCTAATGGCAAAGCAGGGCTCTGGTTGTTGCGTATCAGAGACTTAATCCCCTTGGTCAGATTTTACTTGGTTTTATTAACATTATGATACATTTTTATTGCTCAGCACTTGATCGCAATGATAGAAAACTAGTGCACCCGACTAAATATTTGCAGGAATTAAGGGACCCACTCAAGAGATATCTTTTTAAATGCCTATAGAACTAGGTTTTATTTTCTACCTGACTCTGTACGTGAACTTTCAAATTAGAATGCCAGATTGAATCAGACGCAGTTAAAAAAATAGGTTGTATGTAATTTGATATGATCTCATTAGGGCCTCCAGTACAACATGAACATATCTTACAACAAAACAGGTTTTAAGTGTAATGTAATTTAACAATATATATCAATGAATAAATAGTTCTTCTTCCCTCTTTATGTTTTTCTTCTAAAAGGCTCTTTTTTGTTACACTCCTGAAATGTTTATGACAATAATAATTATAGGGCACTGTCAATAATGCATGATATCATCCTTTCTCTGAGTAGAGCCCATCCAATAGCCCTCTGAGTTCCATGTTTATCTTTTCCTTTCCTGTTGAACAGGCCATGCAGGGTTCATACATTTGTGGATATGCTGTAAATAACCAGGCTAAAACTCTTGCCTGTGAAAGCCATAAAAAATTGTGCTGTCTGTAAAAACATGAAGCCCCAGAGCTGATTGAAGTTCCACAGGGGGAAGAAGCTAGACACAGTATTGAAGCACAGACAGAGCACAGCAGTGTTACCTGTTGTCCAAGACGGAATAAAGCACCCTGAAGACAGGCTTTCTTAGAGCTTTGTGGCTCATGGGACTCTCCATAGCTCCTTTCCCAAACCCAAGCCACATGCTTGTGCTTCTGATGTCTTCTGTCTTCCTGTTACAGTGGGGCTGGCAGGGGTGAGGCTGAGGGGTTGAATGGGGGAGCAGCATGGTGTGGGGTGCAGTTGAGGGTGCTAGAGTGTAGGGTTAAGTAAAGGACCCCTGGGTTAGGGACAGAAGGTGTAAAATCATTGCTTCAGTCAAGTAGGATTGCAGCCCAAGAATTTAAAAAAAATAATAATCTACAAACATTTTACTGACAACTAAACTTTTAAAAATATGGCTTGATCCTGATCTTTGTTCAGGGACTGGCAGAAGGGTTACATTTAAAATTATGTAAAACATATGGCAGTAAATAAAAGTTTGGTTGTTGGTAAAAATTTGCAGATTGTTAGTAAAAAAAACCTGTCTTGGGTTGGCAACCCTGAAGCCATGGGATTTATCCCATCAAATGTATGGGATTTAGGAGGCCTTGGTGATGCCAGAACCTTGTACACAAGGACCCAGCTCTTTACATCAACTCTGTTTCCCATAGGTTGTTCCAGTAGCCCCTGCCCTGGGTTTTGACAAATCTTTGCTACCAGGTATCCTCTGGCTTCTACTGAACTGGCACTTCTCTTAAAGGGGTAATGTCCAACAGAGAGGGCTCTTCAGGAAAGATAATACAGCCCTATGGTTTAAGAGCATAAGGAGGTTACCAGAAAACGTCTGATGGACATTACCTTTGTGTAGTATTATGGGCATTTAAGGCTTTTGAGGAAAATTGTTGATGTCAACTACAAGAACAAATCTTTTTTTTTTTTTTTGCTTGTTGTACTACTGTGCACACATGAGGAAAATCTTTCTGAACATAGTGTCAAGTTTCCAGGAAGTGCTGCTTCGTCATAGTAAAACATCACATCTTACAAAGATGATGGGAGCTTCAATCATGACACAAATTATTGCCAGTCTTATCTGTCTCCTTCATTTTCTATAATCTCTCATGTCTTGTGATTCTGGATGAATAAGTAAAAGCCATTGGTCTACATTTTAAATCTCCATGGCACATTCACACAGCTTCTTTCTCTTTGTGTTTTAATATAATGATAGTTTAAACACCTAAAACATTGACAGTAGATGCCAGGGAGGGTAATGAATTGGGGATGGATCACTCTAGATTAGTGGTTCTCAACCTTTGGTACCTTATGTACCCCCTGCCAATCAACATGGGTAAAGTGAAACTGGAATTCCCACTGTGGCACTTCTGGTTTCACTTCCACGAGCTGAGTCCCACTTTTTCCACCACCGCCCAGGGCAAAGCAGCCTGCACAGGGCCTCCCTCCCTATCCCCTGGCACACTGATGCTGGGGAATGAAAGCCCCAGTGCACCGGAGATGGTGGAAGGGGCGGCAGCTGGAACTTCTGGCCTGAGCAGGCAAAGACCAAAATGCAGCACCCGCGTACCCCCTGCCCATGTCTCGTGTAACCCCAGGGGTATACATACCATGGGTTGAAAAACACTGCTCTAGATCTACCCTGTTCATATGCTTCCCCTTAAAGTATCCACTTCTGCCAGTCTTCATGAAACAAGACACAAGGCTAGAGGGACCACAGGTCTGACACAGCGTACTTCTTATGGTACTTCCCAGGCATATGTACACATGCGATTAATGAGCACAAATAAATTAAAGAGCTTAATGCTTTGGAGTATTTTGATCCTGGGTGAACTGTTTGAACATGTCCAAGCAGGGCCATCTCCAAATTCATCAGCCCAGCCAAGGCATTGTCTAGCTGTGTCTTAAAAACCTCCAAGGATGGAGAGTCCAGAATGTCTTTGGTAATCTATTCCATTGTTTTATTACCCTCCTAGTGAGAAAGTTTTTCCTAATATCTAACCTAACCTTTTCTTTCTGCAACATGAGACCATTGCTTGAAGAGCAAATGGAGCAGAGGAATGGAGCTCCAGAAGAAAAGCAAAGAAAAGCAGAGCACAAAATAATAATTAAAAAACCCTTTCTCTCATCCTACCTGATGATATTTGAACACTGGCTATTGGTTCCTGCTATGATATTGCCTTACGTCCTGTGGTCTATGAACAGCAGAAAATGTCAGCCATGTTGGGAAAGAAATATTGGATGTAGGAGTGGAAGGAACGTTCTACATATAGGGTTGTAATTCCATGGTCCATAGAAGAGGGCATTTGCTCTGAAAGGGAGGAGTCCTGGATTCTAGTCCCTGCTGGTAGGAGTGTTTAGGTATATTTCGAGTACTGCATGTTAAGCAGGATATAAAGAATCTAGAGAGATCAGGGGCAAGCAACAAAGATGATAAAGTGATTGGCAAGGGAAACCATAGGACGAATTTCTCAAAATCAAAAAATAGGTATATTTAGTATGAAGAAACAATTAAGGCAGGGTGGAGAGGGCATGATAGCAGGTTTCAAATATTTGAAAGCCAGCAACAAAGAAGATGGAGAAAAAATGTTCTTTGCTCCAGAGGGCAGGACAAAACACATATGTGACATGTAAGTGCTGTCAGAGGGGGAGCACAACTCTATGCTGCTGCCACCGCCCCTGCAGCTGCCCGGCATTTGGTCCAGCCAGGCTGTAGTTCCATACCTCACCATTGGTGTAGAAATGACATTGCTGCTGCCAGCCCCACTGCTGCCAGGCTCTGGCTCTGGCCAAGCTACAGCCCCATGCCCCATGCTCTGCTGTCGGCATGGAAATCTGGGGGGTTATGTGCCTCCCATTCCTCCCTGAAGCGTCACCAATGACAAGACACAAACTCAGAAAAAACTACCCAATTGTATAAATAGTGGGGCCTGTAACAGTGGGGCAAGGCAAGGCTTAGTCTGGGCAAATTGTGAAATATCCTTCACTGGAGATTTTCAAGAAGAGGCTAGAAAGGCATCTGTCTGAGATGGATTAGGAACAGCGAATCTGTATCAATGCCCCTTAACTCAACTAAGTGACCCTTGAGTTCCTTCTGACCTTGTAACTTTATGAGTTTATGTGGCTATCAAGTCAATCCCTATTACAAGCTAATCACACCTTATAGTTCCATTCATAAAGTTATGCTGACATTTAAATTCATGTCATCCCTAAATATGACCAAACTATAAGGCAACTTAAATTATATTTCAAAAAATACAAGTAGAATTACATTTATTTTCCATGAAAGAGGTTGTTTTGATAATTTTATATAAGATCAATACTTGTATATGATGTGCATATCAAAAGCTTATGCAAATTGTACTATCTATTAGCATATTTATTGGAATATGTAAATCTTTAACATAAAATGCTAGGTTCAGTAAAGGTGTTCATATACTGCAATAGGTTGGGGGTTTTTTGAAAAAAGGTCTTAAAGGACAACATTTTATTTATCTCTATCCCTTCTGATACCTCTTCAGGAAATATTACAAAGGTATAGCTATACTTTTTGATTGAAACAGTATCTATGCTTATTTTAGAGACTCCACACACAAAACCATTATTTGTACTAGTTTCTTATTAGAAACATAGGGACATCTTCCTTTATTTTCCTTAAGAAAAACTATTTTAAAACACTGTATCTGGACATTCCTATTCTTTTCAGAAATATCAAGAAAGGAAAACCACCCAACGTATTTGCAAAATTCAGAAGCAACAAAATAAACTTATGTTAAGCCTTTAAATATTGCATCAAAAGTGCATGACAGGGAATTTCTCTTTCGGTTTTGTGACCTGACAAAGTTACTAAAGTCCCTGAAATATGTCACTTTGTTCTTGGTTACATTAAGTTCCTCAATTTAAAGATCTATTCTAATGGCCACCTACGTTTCTGGAAGGGGCCACACTAAGTGCAAACCGACAGCACAACAGATAGGTAACAGCACAGTGGATATAAAGTAGGTGCAAAGAGGAGCTATATGTTTCTGCACTGTACTCCCTCAAAGCCCATAAACTGGTATTTGATGGGACCCATGGTTCCTTAGAATACCTTAAAGAATGGTAAAGTTGGTAGGTAGAAGCCCTCCCCCTACATAAATAAAAAAAAGGGAAATGCTCTTTTATTTGTAGCATATTTTCCCCTTGAAGTGGTTTGTGGAGAATTTGATAGGACTGTTACTTATGTATACTGTTTTTTCCCTTACATTGGAAACTTCTCTGAAGAGGATAAGACATGGTAGTAGCTGATGGAGAAGTTCCTTAGCTACTGGGCAGAAGTAGGAAGGCATCAAATCTCCATATAAAATAGTTTCACCCCAAACTTCAGAACTTCTGTGAACTGAGAGGAATATCCTACTGAAGGAATGAAATGAAAGTTTAGAGATTTTAAGCCTTGATACACAAGTCTTTAATTTGTAGTATGGCAAGGTTCTTTGGGTAGGTGTAATATCTTTTATTAATATAGATGGAAAAAAAGTTCTTTGCAAGCTTTCGGACACAACCCCGCTTCATCAGGCACAGGGAGACTCTGCTGGGGTTTTTTTTGCTGGTAATTTGTAGTATGTAATTTGGCCTATAAGGGATTCAGAAGCTTTGAGCTTGTGTATCTCACAGAATTAGAATTGGGCCAGTTATAATGTTTTGAGTCTGCTGAAGCAGTAAAGAAAAGTTACATGTTTTCATAGGATGCTTTATATAATTTAGTTTAAATACCTATGTTTTATAAAGAAGCATGCAAAACTGAGGTGGCACCGCTTTCTGCAGTCATATAATACCAACTACTATATATTTTTAAATGACCTGTCCAGCTTCTGCCAATATCATAGGCTGGATTCTCAGCTGATGTAAATCAATGTAAATCAGCATAGCTCTGTTGAAGCTATACCAATTTTTCCACTGGAAGGTATGACTCTCTCTCTACACATATCTCACTAAACTCTGAGGGAAATTAGCTTCCTTAAAAACCTAGATTTAACATCTAAGTTGTCCTTTCTCTTCTTGCATGATCTCAGGCTACTTCATGAAATCAGATTTCTGGTACTGTTAAACAGTAACACCAGTGATATGAATACTGATCTCATGCTTCTTGTTTCAAGCCTATTTATCCAGGGCAGTTCTCTGAGAAGTAAGATCAGTAACCTGCTAAACCTATTTTCTTTTCATCTTGCTCTACCTAAACCATGGTATGAAACAGTGGCAAATTTTAAACACCAGCACAGTTGGCATTACACTATTTTAACCACACCCCATGTGAGGGGACGATTGCTTCCCAGCATGTCATTATATAAGGAATACTGTACACCTAAAATAACTTTATGTAAAACACAAATTATTTTGTATTTCAGTGATCCTAAAACCACACAGTTTATTAATGTTGCAACCTGCTGTGGCTTACTCCTTACTGCTGCTGCTAGATGATAATTACTGCCTGTCAAAATAGAAATTTGCAGGAGCCTATGATCTTTGTAATCTCTTCATTTAGAGTACTTTATGCAGCACTTTGCAGTACTCGGTATTTGCTGGTCTCCAAGCCATAAGTCTGTGTCAGCACTTTTGCCTTTTAATTACTCATTTCTCTTATACTGGCAGATCACAGCAGGCTAGTTGCTTTAACTAGATCCACTCTTAGCTCACAGGATGGCAAAACTGAAATAAAACAGCCTTCCCAGGAAACTCTGCCATTGTACAACATTTACACACACACACACACACACACACACACACACACACACACTTCTTCTTAAAGACAAACATAACAGACTTGGGGGTTTCTAAGAAGAAAACAGCCAAGCAAACATTTCCTTTATGTGAAAGCCATCTATCATCTAAATTATGGAAGAAGCTTCCCCATCTCCTTTATACTTCATTTCTACCCATTCCCCAACTTAGCTTCTTTGCTTTCCTAAGACATGTCCTCTCTCCTTCCTTGGTTTCTTTTCAGTTGCATCTCTGATGTACTCCATGTCCCCCCCCCCC
>NW_005842157.1:519925-539682 GCF_000455745.1 Alligator sinensis | reverse complement strand
AATTTGTTTTCTGGAATACTTTAGAGCCTGATGTCAGCTGTTTTGGAGAAAGCCTCAGAATAACCCGGGGATCACAAGACTCAAGTACTAGAAGTTCCTGAGACAAAGCAAAGCAGCACCTGGATCAGCACCCCTTTACAGGTATGAAGAAAAAAGGGCCTGGAATATGAGGGGCATATAGGGTAGGGAACAGAGAAGCCTGAGAACTATAGAAATGGAGTTAAAAAGAAGAAGGGAAGAAGCTGGGCATAGGACAAGCAGGAAGGAACTTGGAGACTGACTTGATACAACCTGGGAATACAAAGTTAAAGTTAAGTTCAGAAAAGTTTGGGGCTGTTTCTCAGTTATAAAAAAATTGGGATATTCAGTTCTAAGTCCTGACTTGCAGCTGGTGGTATATCTAGTCAATTTATTTTGGATGGGGTTAACTTGCAGTGCTGCAGTCTGTGCGCCTTGTTCTTTTCTTTTTCTCTCTCTCCCAGTTTCTCTTCCGGCTCCCTCTTATGTTTCTGAAATCCACAACACAACAACAGCTCCTTCTCTCATTATGTAAGAAACCTCACTTCCATTTAAAAATAAATTGTAAGTTTCTAGTCTTCCTGGTTGTGGACCTGAAAATGAGACCTCTGAAAAGCTGAGAAACTACAAGGCAAGTGAAAAGGATCTATCATTAAAAACAACAACAACAAAAAACAACCAAACAAAAAACCAACCCCCATAAGACTTTAAAGTGAATCTTGTTTCTTCGTGGGCCAAACCCATGATTTCTGAATGCTTTAAGATACGGGGAAATCAGGACTCATAGTAGAGATGATATCTTTTATTAGACCAACAAGATTTTTGCAAAAAAAGTCTTTAATTGCAAACTGTCAGGCACAAACACCCTTCATCAAGCATTGGAGAAAAGAGTGTAAAAGTTCTCCTGGGTAGAAATGAAAGTTTGTATTTCATAGGATTTCACAGAGCAGTCAATAGATGGAAAATTCCTCTGAGCAGTCAGTTCATAGCTGGTATGAAGCCTCTCACCTCCTGTGAGGATCTGTGATGATGCAAATTATCTTGAAACAAAGGCAAGAGCAGGCTCTCAGGTTTCAGACGGTCACAGTTGCTTCCTGCTTGGGGAAATATGAAGATGTCATTTTAAAAAATCGGCTAAAATTCAATATCTTCCATGTGTCAGGTATATGTTAGGGTACAAGGACTTTTCTGTTCCTTTACTGCCTCATTGAGCCTCCTCTTCCCTTCCCTTTACATTAGATAGAAATTATGGATGAGAGAAATAGGAAAAACAAAACAAAACAAAACAATACTATCATTGCCTCACACTGTTCGGTCTTCCCCTCTTCTTTTGTCCAGCTTGTCTGTTTGACTTGTACTTGGAGCACAAATGTTGTTTGTGGCTTCTAGGTGCTACTGTAATGGAAGCGATAAATAATTGTTACCTCAGTCTGATCAGAAAATCCTGGGCCCAGTCTTGCTCCCAATAACTTCAAAGAGAAAAGAGAAGTAGACTTAAACAATGTGATTTTTCTTGTGATGAGAATATTGACTGCCTATTCTCATTTTAGTTGTGAATCGCACCTGTAGGTTTTCTTTTATCAACTTTTGTTTGTGATTTTCACAGAATGTTGTTTTTTACATGTTCTGCTATCTCAGTTTAGCTCAAGGTAGGACAGGCTGGCACCTTTGGGTATGTACAAGCATTACTTGTAGTTCAACATAACCATGACTAGGTTGATCTAAGTGGCCAGGTGTGCAGGTGTTTCGCAGGGCTTTGGTCACCTTAAAATGGTGTGCTTTATTTAAAGCAGATTTGTCCAACATATGGCCTGCGGGCCTCCGTGCGGCCTGCCAAGGCATTTTCTGTGGCCCGTGGTGCTGCAATGGGAAACCCTGTGTCCCTCCCCCAGGCCCTCAGCAGCTTCCTAACGGCCCTGAGTCCCGAGGGGGCCGCTTCTCATGTGCTGCTGAGGACGGGAGGCAGCATGGGCACACGCAGCCACTGGGGCAGCGAGGTGGGCAGCGGCAGAGTGGAGGGTGCCTTTCCCGCATTTCCTGGGGAGGCTGTGGCTGGGAGGACAAGGAGGAGCCCAGACTGGGGCTCTGGCGTGTGGCAGAAACTCTCCCTGCCCCGCTCCACTCTGTGCCCGGCTGCAGCTGCGGCCGTGCCCAGCTGAGTCGCAAGTCTCTCTCGCAGCCTCTCGGGAGCACTGAGGAGCCCCCGCGCAAGGCAGTGAGCGGCAGAGGCTGCAAAGCGCCGCGCAGATGTCTCCTGCCAAGACACATCCCTCCACCTTTGATTAGTTTCTACTCTGGCTGATATCTTTTCCACATTTGATCTGTCGACTTGCATTATGCTTCTTTCATTATACAACAGTGTTTATTTTAGTCAAGTGTTTGGTATTATTTCATTGTTGCTTTTATATTGTTTTTATTTTGGATTTTAAACCACATTTCCAGGCCCATTTCATTGTCACTTCCTGCAACTTCATTGGTGTCAAAGGTCACATGACATCACTTCCTGATGTGATACCGCTTCCTGTGAGGTCTTTGAATATGGCTCACCGGCCCACTGGGTGATAAATAGTTTGTGATCTGGCCCCACATTCAAAAAGGTTGGACCCCCCTGATCTAAAGTTAGTTTGCCTGAGAGGTTAACCCAATCTAAAGTGCATAACTGGGCCTAACAATATTCCTGTACATGTTCACAGCAGAGCCCTGGGACTGGGAAAGCACAGCCATTTATTTTATTTCTATATTGAGATGACATGGATTCAAATTCCCTTAAAGGAAAATGCCAGTGATCCTTCTCTCAATCATTCATACATTCCACCTGGATGATTTTTTTTGGTATGCTGCATATAGTTGCTAAGTGTATTAATGAGGATTCTTTTTTCCCCCTGCAGTTTGGAACTCAAGCAGCTGCAGTTAACAATAGAGCATTTTTATTGCTACTACTTTTTATCTGTTTTGTATGTGTTTTTTTGTTTGCATTTAGAAAATATTTTTTCTAGTTCCACTATTTATTTGTAATCCGCAGCCATTAAAATCATGATAATTATGTTCAAACAATATAAAGTTAACTAATGTATTCATTTAAAGAAGGGAGCTGCTGGTTTCTCCTTTGATCTGATGGCGGTGGGGGCGGTTATTTCATCCTTTTCTGGAACAGACAGTATTTACAGCACCAGAAACTCAAATTACAGGTGAACCTAAGAAAAGCTAAGGCCATCTCTGCAAGGCTCAACTGACTTGAATACTAGTTCATGAACTAGCTGGTTCCCCCTGTGATGTTCTTTTCTATTAATGTCGCCTCTATAAACCTGCAAAAGTGTCATAGGGGTTCTACAACACCAATACATTCCATACAATATTTAATGTAGCTGCAGGATGAGCATTAATATTTTTCTTTTTACTCGCTTGCAATGCATACATGTATACTAGACCTGATGAGGCAGTTGGCTTTCCTTCTGCATGGGCACAGGGTAATTTGTACTTGGAACTTCCTCCCCATCTTATTAATAATCCCTATATCACCTAGCTCATTGTTGGCTCCATACACACAACAGATAATAATAATGCACAATAATAATAATTTACCTCAGTGGGAGCATGATTCATTCCTCACATCTCAGAGGCAGTGGTGTGTCCCTGAACTCTGAAATTCTAGTTAGCAGCTGAAATCACACAGTTTTGGCTCAGCTGAACTTCATCAAAGAAAACCAATTAGTGCTAGGTATGTTTGCAGGGAAGAATGCTCTTAATCACAGGTTTTTAGAAGCGTAAATAATAGTGTTATATAGTAGACAAGGAAGAGAAAGCAATGTTGATTGCTCAGTTAGATTTAGTAGACCCCACTAATCAGTGAATTGAAAGTCATTTTAATTTGTTATATGTTATACTTCTATGTTCACATTCTTTATGTGTTAAATCAAAAGGTCGCATTACTCGTTATCTGGCAATTGCTTTTTTCAGTCTGTAAGGTAATTCCTCTTAAAATGCTGCTTGTATTGTGAAATTTAAGGTATAAACATACATACCCTTGGTGTAATGTATAGGTTGGCAGTGACAGTGAAACAGAGACATAGAGAACTAAAGCCTGCATATGATATCTTTCTACTCACACAAATTAAGAGGAGCTCCAGTGATGCCAATGGAAGAATGCTGGTAAAGTGGGAGTAAGTGACATCAGCATTGGGACATCAGAAAAGGCCCATAAGGGCTCTTGATATCCTTTGCAAGTGGACAAGTGTTATTTGTCTATTATTAAAATGTTTGCAAATTATATCCACAAAAATAGACATAAAACTAAAACTAAAAATTCATTCAGATAAGATGTAGAGCTGATCTAGTCTAGTCAAGAGCTGATCTAGTCAAGAGTTTTCATTGCATAGGGAATTATTAGATTAAAAATTGTGTTTAGTTCCAAATCCAGACAAAATATTTCATTTTTAACTTCTTGAAACATTTGATTTAGTTTTTATCCTCTTATGGTAGAAATCATATTGTTATGGAAATCATAGACATGTAGGACTATAAGAAACTTCAAAAGTTCCTCTAGTCTGTGCCTTGCTCTAAAGTGGCTCAGTATACTTACATCATTCCTACCATATTTTTTCCTGAGCTGTTTCATAGTACTATGAATGAAGGGAAATACTCCTATTGATGCATTCCAGTACTTAAGTATCCTTTTTGTGATGAAGTATTTCGTAATCAAAATGTATTTTGCTGTACATTAAGATACTTCTTGTCCTGCCCCCAGTGTACTTGGAGACCACCTGTTTAATGTTCTTTTTTATAAAAATTTTACGTATAGGACATTTACTATGCTCCTCTTCAGTCTGCTCTTTTCTAGAATAAATAAACATACTTATATACTTACTTTCCTCACAGGATCTGTTTTTTAAATATCTTATCATTCTTGCATATATTTTACTCTTTGTTTTATTGGTGAAACATATAACTGGGGTGTGAAGGGGGAAGAAAAAGGGGATGAGAAAGCCCAGAAGAGAGCCCTTTATGGTCACTCCTGTCACTTACCTTAGTGCAGGTGGCAAGTGCGAGTGGCAAACTGGCTCTGGCATGTCAGGCTCCAGCCCATCAATTCCAGAGCAGCGTGGCCCTGTGAATTGGAGTGACAAAGAGATGGAGAGGCATTCGGCATGGTGGAGGGACTCCAAAAGCAGGGAGGAATCTGGTGGAAGTGCTATGCTTCGGGGAGGCTTTCGAAATGGAGTGGAGTCTGGCCGGAGAGGCATGCCATGGGAAGACTCCAGACGAGAGACCAGCAGGGAGCTGGGACATGGCTATTGATGTGGTGGTGCAAAGCAGAGGAGGCAGGAGTGCCATGCCTGAAGAGGAACAGATGAAGAGGGTGGGATGAGCAGCTGGAGTTCAAGCGAGTGCACATGGGGAGAGAATGGACCCAGGTCAGATGGGGCTGGGGAGAAAGGTGAAGTGGAGGGGGATGACAGTTCACCTGGAAGTGCCGTAATAACATTGTGGCGAAGCAGTGAAGGGCCAGAGGGCCTACTGACCCCAACTAACTGAGGCTAAAAGGAAAAGGACTAATAAAAGTAAAAGAGGCTCCACCACGGAGCAAGTGGGCCTGGGTAAAGTACTTTGGAGCGTGCAACAGTGGCAGCTGATATTTTAGTTATAGTTTGCATTTTAAGCATTTGTTTGGAATTATTATCTCAAGGAGGAGACTGTTAAGTTTACTGATTCATACGCAAATCATCAAGAGCTGTAGAACGGAGCTTCCTGCTCAGAGATGGCTTGTGCGAAGATGGCCTCTCACACGAGTGGTTACCAAAGACTGTTGATTGACAGGTGAGTGTGTTATCATCTGTAGCCTTAGACATCAAGACATGGACATCAGTTCAGGCCCTGGATGTGGTAAGGGTGAGGTATAGGGGAAGTTGGAGCCCCACAAGGAAGCCAGGGCATGAGACCCAGTAAGTCACATGCAGGTAACTGTCTCCCAACAAATTTCATAGATTTCATAGACATTAGGGCTGCAAAGGATCTCAAAGATCATCAAGTCCAGCCCCCTACCCCAGGGGCAGGAAGTCAGCAAGGGTCAAAGGATCCCAGCAAGATACGCATCCAAGCATTTCTTGAATGAGTCCAGAGTAGGTGCCTGCACCACTTCTGGTTGGAGTCTATTCCATGTCTTGGGGGCTCAGACAGTAAAGAAATTTTTTCTTATGTCCAGCCTAAAGTGGTCTTGCAGGAGTTTATGACCATAGGTCCTTGTTTTTCCTTGGGGTGCTCTGGTGAACAGACGTTCTCCCAGACCCTGATGTACACCCCTTATGTACTTATAAGCAATCACCAGGTCCCCCCTGAGCCTGCACTTTTCCAAACTAAGAGTCCCATGGCTCTCAGACTCTCTCCATAAAGCCTATTCTCTTGCCCTCTGATCATACGTGTGGCTCTCCTCTGGACTCTCTCAAGCTTCTCGACATCCTTCTTGAATTGCGGAGCCCAGAATTGGATGCAGTACTCCAGTGTGGCCTCACCAAGGCTGAGTACAGCGGGAGGACAATATCCTGAGATTTACTTGAGAAGCGTCTATGGACGCAAGCCAGAGTTTGGTTTGCTTATGTTGCGAGTTTTTTTCCCCCGAAATGGAGTACCTTACATTTATCGGTATTGAACGTCATCAGGTTTGTGTCCGCCCACTTACTAAGTTTATCCAAGTCAGCCTGGATCACTAGCCTGTCCTCAGGTGTGGATGCTATGCCCCAAAGTTTAGTGTCATTGGCGAACTTAGCCAGCATGCTTCTGACACCAGTGTCCACATCGTTGATAAAGATTTTAAAGAGAACCAGTCCAAGGACAGAGCCTTGGGGGATGCCACTGGTCATGGAGCACCATAATAATTCACTGCCATCAACCATTACTCTCTGGGTCTGACCTTGGAGCCAATTTCCCAGCCATCAGACTGTGGTGTAGCCGAGGCCGCAGTTGGTCAATTTTTCCATGAGGAGGTCAAGGGCTTTTTTAAAGTCCAGATATATGACATCAATCTCTTCTCCCTTGTCGAGGTGATACATCACCTCATCATAGAAGGAGATGAGATTGGTCAGGGAAGACCTACCCGTGACAAACCCGTGCTAGTTATCCCTCAGGATGTTGCCCTCAGCCAGTTTATCCAGAAGGGTCTCCTTGGTAATTTTCTCAAGAATCTTACCAGGGATTGAGGTCAAGCTGATTGGCCTGTAATTCCTAGGATCTACTTTCCTCCCTTTCTTGAAGATGGGTACCACATTGGCCTTCTTTCAGTCTTCAGGTACTTCACCTGAGCGCCATGAGTTTTCAAATATTTTTGCCAATGGTTGGGCTATGACATCTGCTAGCTCCTTGAGTACGCTAGGGTGTAATCTGTCAGGACCAACTGCCTTGAAGGTGTCCAGCCTCTCAAGGTGATCCTTTACTACATCAACACTGAAGCTGGGTATAAATACGCCTTCACCCTGGCCGTCCCATGTCTTGCTAGTCAAGGCGGTCCCATTGAAAGACTGATGCTAAGTACCCATTAAGCAGATTGGCTTTTTCCTGGGTGTCGGTTATCAGCTGTCCCATTTGGTCAAGCAGGGGTCCAATGTTACCCTTGCTTTTTTCTGACTCCCTACATATCTGAAAAAGGACTTTTTGTTGTCCTTAATATGTGAAGCCAGATGGAGCTCAGTTGCAGCCTTGGCTTTCCTATCTGCTCCCTGCAGGTACAGACCAGTGCTGAGTACTCCTCTTTGGTGGTAATTCCAGCCTTCCATCTCTTATAAGTCTCTCTTTTGAGGTGTAGGATGTCCCCAAGTTCCCTGCTGAGCCAAGGGAGTTGCTGAGCCTTTTTGCTACCTTTCCTCCGAGATGGGATGGCCATCTCTTCTGCTGTCAGGATCACTCCCTTGAGGAGCAACCACTCCTCTTGGACTCCTCTTCCTGTCGAGTCATGGTCCCTTAGGGCCTCGACAACAAGCCTCCTGAGCTTGTCAAAGTCAGCTTTCCTGAAGTCGTGGACTTCTGTATTGGTGACTGACTTGCCAGCTTTGTGATGGATAGTAAAGGTGATCAGCTCGTGGTCACTATCACCCAGCTTTCCATCAATTCTTAGGTCACTAACTATGTCATCCGCTTTGACAGCAACGCTTTACCTTTCGTCGGCCCATACACTTCTTGAGTCAGGTAGAGCTCATCCACACACGTGAGGAAGTTTTGCAACTGAGTGCAAAACTGAATGATTTGTCTGAGTGCTCTTCCCATGAGATGTCTGGGTAGTTAAAGTCTCCCATGACAACCATGCACTGAGAGTGTGCATCCTCAGCCAGTTCCCTGGCAAATTCCTGGTCCAGCTCTTGTTTCTGGTTAGGAGGTCTGTAGTAAACTCCTACCATGATGTCCCCTGTGCCACGTTCCCCATGTATTTTGACCCAGAGAGACTCCAGTTATCCTTCCTGGGTGCCAATGTCAAAATAAGATCAAGTTGTAGCAGTCAAGAAGGAACACCTACCAGAGCCCTTGGGTACACAAGGCTCTTTGGGTGAATCTGATATCTTTTATTAGACCAACTTAAATAGTTGGAAAACAGTTATTCAGCAAGCTTTCAAGTTCAAAAACCCTTCGTCAGGCTAAGGAAGTTTCAGCAGTTGGTGTGTGCTCTTCCTGGATGGAATGAAAAGTAAAGAAGCCAGCGGCTGGGCTGGTATGCATACAACACAGGTAGTCAGTGAAAATGTAGACTGAGGAGTCAATGGGTGAGAGACATGCTGGGAAGGGGGTGGGAAAGAGAGAGAAGGGGGTTGAAAGTGGAGAGATACCTGGGGAGTCATATGTCAGGCAGGTTATAATGTGTCATAAATCCAATGTCTATATTTAGTCCATGATTTTTAGTATGCAGGAGGTTGATGAAGTGGAGTTCATAGGCTCGTCTCTGGGAAGTGTTTTGTAAGTTTTCTTTGAGGATCAGGACCGAGAGATTGGAGAGAGAGTGGTTTTCTTGGATGCTGATGGCTCTGTTGTGGGGTGTAGTAATTGTGGGGGTGGTGGAGATGTGTTGGCAGGTTTTGTATTTCTTGTCAAGGCATGGTCTGGATCCTTTTGGTGTGTTCTGGGCTTGAGGAAGTTTGCTTCTGGTGATGAGGTTAGCGAGGTTTGGTGCTTGTTTGAAGGCTAGGATGGGTGGCTCTGGGAAGATCTTTTTAAGAACAGGGTCTCTTTTTAGTATGGGTTGCAATTGTTTGAGGATTTTCTGTACCAGTTCAAGGGAGGGGTGATATGTCATAACCAGCAGTGTGCGATTTGTGGGGGGTTTTCTTCTGTACTGCAGAGGTTCTTCACGTGGTATCCAGGTGGCTCTTTCAAACATGCGATCTCTCTCTCTGGAGGAGTGTCCTTGTTGGGTGAAAGCCTTTTTAAGACTGGTGAGGTGGCAATCCCGGGTGTTCTCTTCAGTGCAAATTCGGTGGTATCTGAGGGCTTGGCTGTATATCACAGCTTTTTTGGTGTGTTTAGGGTCATTGCTGGTTCTGTGCAGATATATATGTTGGTCTGTGGGTTTCTTGTATAACGTGGTCTGTATTTTATCATTCTGGATACTGATCATCGTGTCTAAAAAGGAGATGTTGGTGCTGGAGTATTCTAGAGACAGTTGGATGGAGGGATGGTGATTGTTGAATTTCTGATGGAACTCAATCAGAGATTGTAGGACTTGGGTGACACTCACAAGGAACCACCCTGTCATTGCCAGTGAGCAGGGTGTCAGCCAAGAGGGGACCCAAGCCCTACAATACGTACCAGCGATGTGGGGCATCAAACATTACTTTAAAGGCACAAGAGGATCTGATGTGGGATCCTGACAATCATGCTTCCTGCCATGCACATGTGGCATCTGCTGCAGCTCCAGGAGTTGTGGTAATTAATGCTGTCACTAACAAATTTCTGGCCCTGTGGGCCAAATGACACAGCACTGTGCTCCAGATTCAACCTGAAGACTGACTCCATGCTACTCATCTGGCCCATGCTCCAAGAGTCCTGGGCTACTCACCTGACCCTTGGGGCCGAATGAGTTTGACACCCCTGTAATATAAACAAGTTCAAATGAGAGAGCCGAAAAATGTTTTGCTTCTACTGGGAAAAAAAGTATTTTGATAGTTTTCTGTGAAAAAAAATTAATACAACCCTGCAAAAAGTTTTGTTCTTGTGTCTACATTTTACCAAGAACAGTCCCATGAGGAAAAAAAATGACTTATTTTATTAGTAACATTAAAAAATGGTCAGGCACCCAGCTACTGATTATTTGCTAAACCAAAATATTGTTTGTGACAGACACAAATGAAATGAAACAAAGCTGGCTTTGCATCAGGCAATAATCTATTCAGATTCACACATTGTCAACACCACTCATAATCACAGGCTTGCTTCTGAGCTCTACCAGAACACATTAATCTTGAAACTGCATTGTTTCCATGAATGAGTCTAAGGGAAGTTACTTTTCTTCTCTTGACTAGATTCTTATAGAAGATGATCCTTGATAGGGGACTTGAGACATGCACGCGAAGTAGAATTATTTATCTGCACCATTCTCCAAACTTCGGGGATTTAGATAAAATAGAATCTGTATCTAAACCACTCATTGTTTTAGTTTTTCAAATTAAGCTGTGAGTGCTGAAATTAAACAGACAAAACTAGCATTACCCCTTGATTTTGACCTGTCATATAAGGTTGTACTAAAGGTAGAAATATTTATCCAGAGCACCTAGTTCTTTTTTGGGTTCAGATAAAATAGAATATAGTTCTGAATCAAAACAAAGTGGTTTTGAACAAAATGCTGAAATCATCCTGGTTTTGTTGCTCTCAAAGGACCTAGTCATGTCAGCTACTGAGCTGAGTCATATGAGCGGCTGAAATCCTGTTTGGTTGACTGTGCAGCGAGTTGCACTAAGCTTCTAGGCTATAGTCCCTTGTTCTTTGTGAATGAGAGTGTTTTAGCAACTCAAATGACATCTCGTGCAACTTTTTCATTCCGTATCATCAAAGTGTCAGTTTCACTATAATACCAAATTTCTTTTGCATAAAAAGGGAGGAGGCATCTGAATCCATGATTTCTGAAGGAAATACTATAATTTTGTTTGAAGAAAACTTGGATACAAAGAACAGCTTTCCATATTCCAAAATGGAATACTAAGCATTGGAGACTAAAGCAACTTCATTATATGGGATTTTTTGTAATTTTTATTTTGACTTTCTAAATACAGTACTTACTTTTCAAACACGACTTGTGCTCCCACATCTCCAGCTCTCTTTCACCTCAACAGTGTAGGTGTTTTATTGACCAGATGCTTGGAGTGGGGAAGGAGGGAATAGAATGCATGAGTAGATCATGCTTGTTTAATCAAAGCCTCCCAAGATATTCTTTGCTCTTGCTAATCTTTTTCAACTTGAAGCATACATCACTGGAAACTTATAAGTCATCAACTGAATTAAAAAAAATGCACAAATATGTGATGTTAACTATACAGCTATGTCTTATGTTCAGGCATTGATGAATTCTGTGACTCACAAAACAGTAAATCCACATTTTAACTTAATAAAAGCAGCAGGTTTTGATCTTTATGACATTTTGTTCCTGCATGCTTTTAAAATTGGCATATTAATTTATTTGCTAAATGTTATGCAATTTTTTACTTCTTCATTTATTAATTCAGAACTTGCCTGCCTCTATTTTTGTGAAGGTAGAAATGGATTTAGCATAAATAATACAGAGTTTTGTGCATAATTTAATGGAGACATCCACAATATACATACAGTCCTTTAAAAAATAAATGTGTACTATATTGTGCTTTGCAAGTGAAATGAAATGCAAATGCTGAATTTGGATGCACTGCTTAGAATATAGCAGATAAACAGTGTCTCCACTTTCAGCTGTTAACATTATTATTTTGAGCTATTGCTTTTGGTTGAACTCTTAGTAATTCCCCATATAGAAACTTTTGCACCGCTTCAGTGCAGTTCTTTCTTGCTATCCACACATTTCTGCTTTCTTCAAAGGAGATGAGTCAAACAAAATGGAAAGGGGATTACTTAGTTCATTTAATGTTACTTAAATAGCTGAAGCAAATAACATATATGTGTACAGATCTCCATACAGCAATTCAGGGCTTAGGTTAGCTGATATTAAAATGAGGGAGCATGAATTTAGATGGTAAAATATGAAGTGAGACAGTAAGGGGCATAAAACATTCAGTCTGTGTAGAAAATGCTCCTGAAAAAGATTTTAAAGAAAAACAAAAATGTAAATCAGGGTGCAGGGGAAAAGGTTGACACAGATCCTCTGTATAATTAAGCTTTTTAGAAACTAGTGGCCAAAAATTAGTATAGCTTCACTGCCACTTACTCCTAAACGAAGATATGTACAGGTGGGGATTTACATTTCTTGAGACAGTCGTAGTTTTAGATCAAGTCCCTGGCTTGTCTCTCGTTTAATGTTAGGAGGTCAGGATAGGCTATATGTTATTATAAGTAAATCTCTTTTCACTTGGTGTAACTTTTACTTTCTTTGAAATTTAAACCGATAAATGAGTGGAGAATCTTTGGTTTATATATATATATTTTAATGAACATGACACGTTAAAGGACATTCACATTTGGAGTTAATGTAAATAATCAGTGGGAGTTGCTATTGTCCATGCAAAATGCAGATACATTTGTGTGGTAGTTAAAAATAAAGGCTAATCTTAAAACTACAAGTTCCAAATATGACAGATTTGGGGGGTTGGTTTGTGTCTCTATTTTGTAAAAGTTTGATTTTGATTTTACTATCCTTAAGTAGTCATTGATTTTTCTAACTTAATTTCCTTCCTAATGTATTTTAAATCAAGCCAGCTCTGCCATTCAACTACAAATCACTCTGATTTTACAAGCCAGCTCTGCCATGCATCTACAAATGTCTTTGACATTAGTTAGAAATTTAGAGAGAGGTTTAATTTTTTTGGAAAGTAAAAGTGATTCTTAAACCACTTACTTCAGCCAACTTTCATGACTCAGCTTGTGGTTCTATTTGCTTCAATGCCTAGATCATGGAACCATCAAAGTAATTATGTAACATATTGAATCTGACTCAAATCCTGGCAAGCATGTCAGTTTTATTCAATTTTTCTTTTCAGAGAGCAATGTCTTGATTTAAAAAAAAATCTAGAACATACACAATTTAAAGATGAGATAAGCTAAATTCCAGCACGTGTAAAAATAGAAAACCTTCCAAAATCATCTCAAAGTTACAACTAGTTGGGTTGATTTCCCAATTGATTTGATCTAGTACCCTTTCAGAGCCTTTTCCCTCAAATTATATAGTGTTTTAGGGGTTTATCCATAATCTCTGTAAGCAAGAATGTTTTTTTTAAAGGGCAGATTCTGAATAATTTCTGAGCTTCTAAACTGAAAAAAAGAAATGGCAGCATAGTTGTTTCCATAAAGTTGTCCTGAAGTTAAAGATTTCTCCCATGAAGGGTGTAGGTCCTTACATCTTTCAGATATCAACCTATCAGAGGAATGATTTATTATTTTATCTTTGATGGTCCCTGACAATGAAATTCAACTAGAATGGCATTTGGCATGATTATTTTCCATGGACTTATATGATAAAATGTAGTAATAATATTTGTCTTTCAGGCCCCCTCTACATGTTACAGGTATTGCACAATTAACTGGTTAATTGTGCCATTACCTTGAGACCTGCTCTACGTGCAAAGTAGCTATCACATGATAAAAAGTTCCAACCAGCTATAAAATTAGGCCTCAATAACGTGCACTAATTTTATAGCTGGTTGCTATTGAACTTTAATTTGAATGTGTAACAGGGTCTCTCCTGCTGGCAGCGCTTGCAGCCATAGGGGTGTAACCCCTGAGCCCTAGGGATTGTGGCTGCCCCGGGGAGAGGTGGGGTGCATGAAACTCCTGGGCCCACATGGGGCTCTTGGACCAGGCTGTGCCTCACATGCAGCTGAGACTCAGAAACCCCATTGCAGGGGTTGCAGTGCAGCTGGGACCCAGAGCCCCAGCATCTGCGGAGACTCCCAGTCCCAGCTGTGCATGGTCCCTATGGCTGGGAGTCCCCTCAGCAAAGGGGGCTTCCAGCCATGGGTTCCTGTTTCTTGCTGATGTGGGGAGAGCCCAGGATTGGGCGGCTCCCCCTATACCCACAATAGGGTGCAAATTGATCCAGTGTGCAATCCCATAATCACACCTCCTGCAATGCATGTGTGGCATGGCAGGATGTGTGATTGTGTGGATTACACATTAGCTCCAATTGCAACTTTACTTGCACATACAGAGGGCTGTATGCTTCATCCAGTGTTGCTCAGTATTTCAGGATTACACAGGATGCATTCCTTCTCATAATCATCTGTACTTAATATTTCATATTTGGACCCTTCCCACATTTACAACATTTACAACATTCTCATAATAATAGTATAAAAATAATGAATATTTTCAATGCTACTTAGGCAGAATATCTAAATGATGAAAGGCATGCACTGGAATTTTTAACAGCTCTTAGGCAGGTTCCTAACTGTTGCCGGAACAAACTAATTTCAATGTCAGTTAGGCACCAAGCTTGCTTTGGGGGTGTAGGTTGTAGCCATGTTGGTCTAAGGACATAGGCAGACAAGGTTTTTTGGGTAAATCCAATATGTTTATTAGACCAACTCAAATAGTTGGAAAAATTCTTCTTAGCAAGCTTTTGGGCGCAAACACCCTTCATCAGCCTGAGGAAGCATCTGCAGATGGTCTGTGTTCTTCCTGGATGGAGCAGTAAAGCAGCCTGAGGCCAGTACATATGCAAGAAAGCCAGTCAGCTAAAATGTAAATTTATTTTCCATGTTGTGTAGTTTCCATTTCAAATGGCAAAATGCAATATCTTCCAGTTTTCAAGGGTGTAGTTTGTAGCTGTGTTGGTCTAAGGACATAGGCAGACTGATTGGCTTTCTTGCATATGTACTGGCCTCTGGCTGCTTTACCACTCCATCCAGGAAGAGCACACACCATCTGCAGATGCCTCCTCAGGCTGATGAAGGGTGCTCGTGCCTGAAAGCTTGCTAAGAAGAATTTTTCCAACTATTTGAGTTGGTCTATTAAAAGATATTGGATTTACCCAAAGAACCAAGCTTGCTTCGGTGCATTTGACCATCCTGGTTGTACCTACAGTTCACCTTAAGTCACCTTGGGAAATCTGGCCTTGTATTCTTGTAGTCTAATGGACAGATTCTGTTGCCTTACTTCCATTTAGTGATGCTTTTCCCTGATAATATATTCTCTGAAGCCTGTGGAACTTAGAGCTTTTGAACTCAATCAAATGGGTCTAGCTGCAAAGAAAGCAGAATAAAGTCCTAGGATGGTTTTCAAATTCTGCAGAAAGATTCAAACACAATAGATTAGATTATTAATGACATTTTATCTGTTTTTAAAAGGAAAAGATTTCAGGTCAGATTTTTTTGGGATGGTTATGACACATTCACGGTCCAGAGAGACATCATTTGAAAGAACTGTGGTTTATTGCACCAATAGCAGGAACAGCCACATGGAATACCTATGCATCACACTAGGCATTATATGGTAACCTCTCACAGCAATATAAATCAACTTTGGCAGGGCAGCTTTTTCCTTCAGGCTGTTATCCTTCTACTGTTTTTGTTGGGCCCATTTTACAAGATTATTACATAGGCAACACTGGGTATTTTCCTGCTTATACATATATTTTAATTTTAGATTCTTTATCAATTGATCTAAAGACATATATTGACCTAAACACAGTTATTTATAGACCTGACTCAGTTTTGTTGTATATCTGAGATTTCTTATAATGTATAATTTATAGCAGAAGGAGAACTCATTTGATGTAAGAAGAGAGCTTATGCTTTATAAAGTGTGCATAGCTGCCAAAACCCTCATGCATATGAACTGACTTGATGTTTGACGGTGTGTGATGGGAATACTAGATGTCAACTAATCAATGTATACAGAAGTTCCAAGAAAACAAATTTACAGATAAGAAGTTACCCATTTTCTCTTTGAGCTGCTGGAATGAAAATCAAGAACGACTGAACAGCTATGTTTGTATGGTTGTGACTGGGGTTGTGTGTTAAACCAAATGGGAAGAGATACTCTTGGAGAAGCAATTCTATGAAAAGTAAGTCTTTCCTCTATTTGATGGGAGAATAAAATAGTGGGAAATATGATAAGCATATTGCAAAATGCATCAAGTGCAGGTTTAAAATGTTGTTATGAAGCATTACATTAAAAAAGTCAAAGATTTATATACCATACCTTAGGATATATAAAAGGAAAACGTTAAAATCCTAAGTAAGCTGCAGCTGGGCTATGCAAGTGATTTTTTTCCCCAAATCATTTGGATCTACACCAAAAAGGTTAAAGATTTTAAATATTTAGCAAGATGTACCTTTTAACCTTCACTTCTCCTGGGAAGCAATCTAAACTCTACCCAAATCATTAAATTAATCCTTGGTGGCCTCTGTAAAATCAAAATTTCATTTCTTTAGCATGCAAATGATACTATTAATGTTTGAAAATATACAGCACAAAAAATCATCCACCTGTCTAATTAGGTTTTGGCCTGAAATCTTTAGCATAGTTACTCTATAGAAATGCAATATAGAAGTAATTTAAAATTTAGTATTATGATTAGATTGGAAAGACTAGCTTCATTTGAAGGATAAAAAGATTAGTCTTTTCCAGAAAGCATATGTGCCTGTATTGTAAACTGGATAACACATAAAACGATTGTATTACTGTTTGTGTTATTTTGCATTAATTTAGTAACAGATTATGAGCATATCCCTTTTCTGTAATTAAATGGTCCAGATTTTGAAAGGTGGTAAACATCTGCAACTCTATGCTGGTCTACACCATAGTATTACTGGGAAAACTGAAAAATACCACAAATCCCTTCCAAGCACACAATAAAAATGTTTAATTTTGACTTGGACCCAGGATGGATTGATTTCAATTATTGATTTAAATATACAAGCCAAAAGCCCAAGGGAGCCATGTCCCCAAGAGTGTTATGGACACACAGACAGACACACAGACAGACAGACTAAGCACTTTATATATATATAGAATATATTTAAAACTATATATGTGTGTGTGTGTTATCATATTTGGAATGATGGTGGTGATGGAGCAACCCACTGCCCCACTCTGTGTCTGGCCCCGTGCCACCCTCCCCCCCGCTCCGTCTCCTCCATCCCCACCATAATAGCGATGCTCCATCCATGTTGTCACTCCTAACGGGCAATTTGCCCCACACTCAGCTCTGGCTGGAGCTATGCCCTGCCGGGAGCCATGCCCCCCAAGAGGCTTATGGACAGACAGACAGACAGACTAAGCCCTTTATATATAGAGAGAATATATTTAAAAATCTCTGTGTCTGATTGTGTTATCATATTTGCATTGTCACAAATCCTACATTTTAGTATGCTATAAAGTGGTGAAGTATATATTTCTTATTCACTACATGATTAACTTTTTGCTCAGATTTGTAGTAAGCTGTATTAAGATGACAACTTGAATTTAATTAAATGCACAAAAACAGCACTTCAAATTTATTAAACAGAACTTTAATGTTTAGATTACAGAAACTTCTTTTTATCAAAATAAGGTGCAAATTTACAACTAACCAATTTATTAAACACTAGTAGTAACTGTACAGTATTAGAAGTTTCTTTCAAGTTTTTAGAACTGATGAATCTCATCAAACTATATATGTGTGTGTGTGTTATCATATTTGGAATGATGGTGGTGATGGAGCAACCCACTGCCCCACTCTGTGTCTGGCCCCGTGCCACCCTCCCCCCCGCTCCGTCTCCTCCATCCCCACCATAATAGCGATGCTCCATCCATGTTGTCACTCCTAACGGGCAATTTGCCCCACACTCAGCTCTGGCTGGAGCTATGCCCTGCCGGGAGCCATGCCCCCCAAGAGGCTTATGGACAGACAGACAGACAGACTAAGCCCTTTATATATAGAGAGAATATATTTAAAAATCTCTGTGTCTGATTGTGTTATCATATTTGCATTGTCACAAATCCTACATTTTAGTATGCTATAAAGTGGTGAAGTATATATTTCTTATTCACTACATGATTAACTTTTTGCTCAGATTTGTAGTAAGCTGTATTAAGATGACAACTTGAATTTAATTAAATGCACAAAAACAGCACTTCAAATTTATTAAACAGAACTTTAATGTTTAGATTACAGAAACTTCTTTTTATCAAAATAAGGTGCAAATTTACAACTAACCAATTTATTAAACACTAGTAGTAACTGTACAGTATTAGAAGTTTCTTTCAAGTTTTTAGAACTGATGAATCTCATCATCCTCTACCTTTTTATTCTAGATTGGAAGAAAAAAAACCAAGCTTTCCTGCTTTTTCAACTCCCAGTCTATTTCTCAGCTTTGAAGGAACCAGTCCAAATGAAGAGGAGCTCCTTACTCTGCTCTATCTCCCTCCTCCAATCAAGACATTAACAATAAAGCAAGACTCCTCCTTGTAACATAACCCATCACACCTTTCCTACCTCTTCCTCACCCTCCCAAAAAAATGACTCTCCCCACTAATAATCTATGATTTCTGAAATTGTAACCCCCTCCCCTTGTGTACTGTAGTATTTTAGTTTAGAAGCACTGATAGAGCACTTGAGACTTCAATATTTACATCTCTGTACTTATGCAAATAGGCCAAGAAAGGCCATTTAACTGAAGTACCCAGAACTATTCAGAAGCAGGGAGTTGATAGTTCCTGAGCACATTTACATGAGACGCTTAATACACAGTAGCTTAATAACACTGGGCAGTAGCGTGTCACAGCACGGACAGTGCTAATATTCTACTGCGCAGTATTATTAGTCTACTGTATGGTAGTGTTAAAAAGGCATTTACTGGTGCTACTGCATAGTAACTCTAGTGACTGCGTATTTAATTAGTATTTCCATGGAAGTACACCCATGGAAAATCTATTTTATCATCAGAATAAGAAGTGACATGGCATTATGGCTGTAGGGGCGGAGTAGGCTCGTACTAGAAAATGTTAAAATCTGGCCAGTTCTGGGCAACATAATCATCAGGTCAAGGTTCATAAACATCAACTGGAAATTGTGACTGGCTCACTCTTATTTTCTAGCAGGTCTCATTGCAGGAGTCTGTAACCCATCAAATTTCATTCAAGGAATCTGTAACCCATATCCACAGGGGTATTTTCATGGGCATTTACATGCCTAAATACTGCAGTTAGTGGGCTAGTGGGCTGCTGATAACATTTTGACATAAGTCAAATTCTCTGACCTCATCTGTGCATGCACAATTGATTTCTTGTGGAGTGGATGCACCTATTTGAAAATGGAAACTGACTCTCACACAAACCTCTAAAAATTACATATATATCACAGACTGGCAAACTGAAATAAGCACCAAGAAAGTTAGGGAAAGTATTCCTGCTGGAAGGTAGGCTTTTCTTATTAATGAAAATGATTGAAATTGCTTGACTCGGCTATTGAAGTATTACAAAGCATATATTCAGTCACTTTGCCTTTTTAGACAGCTTGCCATTACTAGTAGACATGGATCAATGAAAGCTACAGAAAAATTGAAGCTACTGTACTTATTGAATATAGTGAGGGTTTTTTATCTAATCTGCTCTGTTGCAAATAGAAGTACACTTTAATGGCCTTTCAT
>NW_005842157.1:516440-519915 GCF_000455745.1 Alligator sinensis | reverse complement strand
GGGGGAACCCCCCCCCCCCCCCCTAGAAAATATGAAATATGTATGACATGCTGGAGTGGTATGGCTATATGGCAATAAAGCAGTCACCTGAAAAATGTTAACTGAAATGTTAAATATTGAAAACTGGTACAGGAATTATGATGAAGTAAAGTTTCATATATTTAAACTTGGGTCCAGTCCTAATCTTTCAGCTAGATCATGTCCTATGAATAGCATCAGTGGGGCTATAGTCTGAGGCTGTGTGTAAATGAAATGAGGGGCAGGTGTGCACGACACCTTAAAGTGGGTTAAATGCTTTTGCACAGCTTTAACAGCGTTGGTGTTTGCCCGTGTTGGCAGCATATTGCACACTAATTCCAGCTGCTGTAGCAAAGTTGGCGGCATAATGCACTTTAAATGACTTGGGGCAGAGCAAACTAAAACTCTGAGGAGGAGTTTTAGTTTGCTGCCCTACAGCTGCAGAGTGAAGCACCAGGCTCCATGCAGGGGCTCTACAGGAAGCCCGTAAGGCAGTCTGGCAGCGGCCCGGGAAGGCAGGCCCACACAAGAAAAGGAGCGAGTCTTATCTTTTGGGTTATTTTTGGAGCCTGTCTGCCTGAACTGCATGAGGGCCTGGTGCCCCCCCCAGGACTGCCTGAGCTGGGTGGCTGTGGGCAGGTGCCACCTAGGGATGAGGTGCCACTGCTGTGGAGGGAAGCACCAGGCCCTCCCACAGCCCAGGGACCACTGCGCCTGCCGGCAGCTTGCGCTCCCCTCCCCACCACCGGAGAGGCAGGTAAGTTTGCATGTGTGCATGACACAGGGGTTTAAAGGGCCCTAAATTGTAGCGGTGTTTTTAAAAAATCCACTGCTTCAATTTAGGGCCCCCGTTTCATCTACACATGTCCTAATGTGCCATTTTGTAGTACCTGTAGATATAGGTACTAAAAATCAACCCTTTAAACTAATGTACTGAAGTGCACATGTAGAGGCTGACTGGGAGCAAATTGCTCCCGGTCAGCCTAGACAGCAGGGGGCCACAGGGGGTGGAGACAGCTGTCCCAGCTTAGTGGGACACTGCCTGCCAGCCCCTTCGAGATCAGGACCCATTACAATCTCCACATGGCTGGGAAAGCTGCCCTGGCTGCCGGGCAGCTGCCTCTCAGGCATGTGGAAACTGAGACCCATCCAGATCTCCATGTGGCTGGGAGAGCAGTCCTGGCTGCTGGGAAACTGCTTTCCAGCCACATGGGGATCAGGACCCATGTGATTAATTTCTACATCCCAAATATGGAAAGTGAGGGAATAGAAAGGCACTGTTTCTGAATTCTTTCTGTATGTATAGTAATCCATTATGGGGGCTACATTTGAATACTATGATTTTTGAAGATCAAGATTGCTGAATTTACTTGAATATAAGACAAGGTTTTTCTCCCCAGTCAGTAGGGGGGAAAAACTGCTTATCTTACATTTGTATACAAAGAAACCTCATTAAATACATGGCCTATCATTAAACTGTTGCCAAAAGCAGCACATGCTCAGTAACAGAAACCAGCTATGAAGCTGATTAAAGCACATGGCCCATATTGGACAAATATACTGATGGGAACAGTTTTTTTTTTCAAAACAAATTTCTATTAAAAACACACATCTCCCTACACTTACAAAGCTATACATATTGAGCATCCTTGTTTTACCAAGACTTCATATCACAGAAACAACTACATATCAAAAACACACAATTACCTAGTTAAACCCTTAAAAAATATAAATCAACTACCCACAAAAAACATATTTTTTGCACTTACTTATTTTGCATAGACAAACAATCCCAAGTCCAGCAGCCTCCATCCTCCTATCTCTCTTGCTTTGTACAGTTCAGCTCTAGCCAACCTTTCTCTTCTGGCATTCCAGAAGAACACACATATTTCCCCCTGTATTTTTGCTGTATGCCACCACATTGGTGAGAACACAATTCCCATATATAGAATAATCTTCAGTAGCACAGCTTTAAATGCCACCACTTTTCCAGCAAAGAAAAGTATCTATCCAGGCAATAACCAAAGTATTTGCCATAGCCTTCCTGTCACCTTTTCATATGCTGTATTACTTTTCCCTTTGGTGTCCACTGGGATCCTTAGCACTCTAATTTCTCTCTCTCTTATTTGAAATGCTGTTCATTGCAATCTTCCACTGATGACTACTTCCACTTGCTTTGCTCTCAGCTCTGAGTTCTTGAATAATATTGCTTTTCCTGCCACATTTGTCCCTCATTACCAAGATGGTCCCCCATCTCTACCTTTCTCAAAGTATTTATAATTCCTTTCCCCTGGCATACCACATTCTTGTAGGCAGATTATATCTGTCCTTACTTGGTTTAACACTGGTTCAATCTATTCCCATCTTTTCCTTGTTAAGATACTACGGATGTTAAGCAAAACTATTACCAATGCCATTTATGCTTGTTTTAAAATGAGAGTGCCTTTCCCTTTAAGGTTTGTCCAGGTTTGCTTTGAGCTGAGAGCACCTGACCCTTTAAGGTTAGTCTGTGCTCCTGCTCATGGTGGTCAAATCTCCTCCTCTGCTCCTGTCTTCCTTCTGTCATCATCACTTATTGCTGCCTCCACCATTGTTTCTGCTGTCACCTTCTTTTTTCTTTCTTCTACACCTTTGCCCACTCTCCATCTATCCCCAGATCTTCATTTTTGCTCTTCAACTCTTTTTCCACCTGATGCTTACTTGCCACCAGTGTCATTATTTTGAGCTTTGGGTCTCCCTTCTTTACACCTTACACTCCAATACTCTGTCAATCCCTTTCTTTGCCTATAAGGCCTTGATCAGTCTTAATATGGAAATAGAAACCTGTTATAAAAAAATCAAAACCACTAAAAGAAACTATATTAACATAGAACTTGACAACCTCCCCTACAACTATACCTTATTCTTCATACACCCTTTTTCACCATTAGCACAATAACCTGTCATGAACTACCCCCAACCTGGGAGGAAGCAACAACTTTCACTCCATCCCTATGATCACTTTTACCATACTCATTATTGGCATAATCTTATCTCACCTCTGTCTCAATAAACACAATTCTGACATTTATAGATGCAATACACAAAATCAAGCTTCTTTGTTTAAATTTCACATCTCTAAAACTTTACAAGTCTTCTATGCTGGTACTTGATGCTGTCAGCTCTAATCTTCCCCCTCTTTGCATCTCTGTAGTCCTTGCCAGTTGTTTATTGCTTTAACATTTAAGAAAGGGTCTTCTTTCCCCTTTACCACATCTTTCTGCTTCCCCCCTCCCCTTCCTCTCTCCATTAAACCCAGACCACATTGGCACAGATGTGCTTTTTGTCAACCTCTTCCCTGCCCCCACTTTTGTCCCCCTAAGCTTCATAGGAGGCGATTTCTTTCTTTTCGCAATTTGGATTTCTTCTTTCTCCTGCTCTATCCTCACTCTTCCTTCTTCTTCTTGTATCATTCTAT
>NW_005842157.1:512548-516430 GCF_000455745.1 Alligator sinensis | reverse complement strand
TATCTTTGTTCTGTTTCAAAGTTATATGTTCCACTTATCTTTCCTTTCCTTCCCTCCTCTTTTGCCAGCTGCTCTACTTCGCCTACTTAAATTTCACTCTCTTCCTCCCTGACTCTTCCTTCTTGCGGTGTTTCCTCCACTGTCATGCATTCTGACTCAACACCATCTTCCTCCCCACTTTCCCTTTCCTGTCTCTGCTGCTTCTCTGTGGTTGTAACTTCATTTGAGAAGGACCATAAGCATCAGTGCTGTACGTGTCCCTTTTCCCTGCAAATAACACACTTCAGTATTTTTAACACTCTATCACCCTGTGCCCTTTCCCTTCATATCTGTAGCATATTGTATACCAGCAGTATCTAGCCTTGTGTCCTTCTTGCCCACACATGCTACAAAATTTAGACCGTCTGAAATACATTGTAAACTCTTGGTGTGGCCCTACTTGGATTACTGATGGTAAGTGATCCCATCAATTCTGCCAGGATAAGTGATTCTACTTATCCAATGCCAGTCCCAAGCCTAGATAAAGGAGGAGGGTTAGCATCATGAATAGAATCTGATTGTAAAAACCTTTGCCAAATCATCATGATGTACATCCAAGGGGCCTGTTCCTGTTTGCGGTCATGATGGATGTGTCTACTGAACAAATAAGGAGGCTACACTGGAATATGATGTTTGTGGATGATGTGGTCATTTGCAATGATTGTCTAGAGGAAGTGCAAGCTGGATTGGACCAATGGAGAGAAGTGTTGAAGGGAAGAGGAATGAAGATTAGTCAATCCAAATTGGAATATATGCACTGTGATTTCTCTGAGGTACCTGATATTGGAAATGGAAATGTGATAATCAAGGAGAAACATGTGCAAAAAGTTGACATGTTCAAGTATTTGGGTTCAACAATTTCATCTAACTCTGCATTTAGTGGAATGCAGAGTTGGATGAAATGCTGAACCACTGAATAACAGCAGGGTAGACAAACTGGAAATTGGTAACAGTAATATTATGCAACAGGAAAGTATCGGTGAAGCTGAAGGGGAAAGTCTACAAGACATGTGTGTGTCCAGAGCTATTGTTCAGAGCAGAGACATGACCTCTGAAGAAAACTCAAGAAAGGAGACTGAACATGATAGAGATGAGAATGCTTCAATGGATGTGTAGAGCGAGCGTGTCAGTGATGAAGATGGATAAAGTGAGGAATTACTTACATCAGGGGATTGGTGAAGGTAGTGGCATCTAAGAAAGTACAAAAGAAAAGACTGGCATGGGCATATGCACAGAAGTCTGGAAAAATATATGGGAAAAGAAGTTACCAGAATGGCACTACCAGGGAGAAGGGGAAGAGGAAGACTGAAGATGAGATGAAGAAATATAGTGACGAAGATTATATGTATGACTGAAGCTGGTGGAGAGCCAGGATCCACAATAGCAACCTCACTCACACAGGACGAGTGAGGGAAGAAGAAGAAGAAGTGCATTATCCCACCAGGACTGCTCTAATCTGCCCTTATTACCACCCAAGCTCTCCATGATCCCATCCATATACTATATTTATCATGTATCTTTTCAATGTACATAACTTTTTGTACTTAATTCTCCAGCCATTTCTCTGTCTCCTTCATCTCAAGCACATCCAAGTGCATTAGAATAATTATTGTCCTTTCTCCTGTCTCTTCACAGATTTCATAGACATTAGAGGCTGGAAGGGACCTCATGAAATCATCAGGTCCAGCCCCCCCGCCATAGGCAGGAAGTCATCTGGGATCAAGTGATCCCAACAAGAAATATATCCAGCAGTTTTTTGAAGGAGTCCAGAGTAGGTGCTTGCACCACCTCTAGGGGGAGGGGGTTCCAGTCCCTGGACACACACCATAAAGAACTTTTTTTCTTATTTCCAGTCTAAATCGGCCTTCCTGGAGTTTATGGCCATTAGACCTTGTTATCCCTTGGGGAGCTCTGGTGAATAGGTGTTCTCCCAGGTCCTGATGTACCCCTCTTATGAAGTTGTAGGCTGCCACCAAGTCCCTCCTGAGCCCTCTCTTCTCCAGACTGAAGAGTCCTGAGCCTCTCTCCTTGTATGGCCTTCCCTCCAGGCCTTGGATCATATGGGTGGCTCTCCTCTGGACTCCTTCAAGCTTCTCCACACCCTTCCTGAAGTGGGGGGCCCAATACTGGACACAGTACTTCAGCTCTGTTCTCACACAGTACTCCAGCTGTGGCCAAATAAAGCGGGAGGATGACTTCCCTGGTTTTGCTTGAGATGCATCGGTGGATGCACGCCAGAATTTGGTTAGCTTTGCCTGCCACCGCATCACATTGGTGGCTCATATTCATATTGTGGTCAGTCAAGACCCCCAAGTCCCTTTCAGTCATGGTGCTAGCAAGCATAGCACTGCCGAGCCTCTAAGTATGCTGAGGGTTCTTCCTACCGAGGTGCAGCACCTTGCACTTCTCTGCATTGAAGGCCATCCAATTTTGGCTAGCTCACCTTGAGAGTATGTCCAAGTTAGCCTGTATTCCCAGCTTGTCCTGCGGTGTGACGGCTCTTCCCTATAATTTGGTATTGTCCGCGAACTTGGCCAGTTCACATCTGAATCTAGATCATTGATGAAAATGTTAAAGAGTTCTGGCCTGAGTACTGAGTCCTGAGGGACTCCACTGGTAACCCTGCGCCACATTGATTTGCTCCCTTCAATTAGTACTCTTTGGGTCCGACCCCATAGCCAGTTGCCTAGCCATTGATCCAGGCTGCAGTTCCCCAGCTTAACCATGAGGACATCATGGGGAATTAGGTCAAAGGCCTTTCTGAAGTCCAGATATATGATGTCCACATCATCTCCCTTGTCCAGGACATATGTTACCTGGTCATAGAAGGAGATGAGTTTGGTCAGGCAGGACCTGCCAGTCACAACACCCTGTTGGCTGGCATTTAGAAGCTTGCCTTCTGTTAGTCTGGCATTGATAGATCCCTTGACAATTTTCTCCAGGATTTTTCCAGGGATGGACATCAGACTGATTCGTCTATAGTTCCCTGGGTCATCCCTCCTCCCTTTCTTGTAGATAGGGACACTGTTGGAGCTTTTCCAGTCATCCAGGACCTTGCCCGAGCGCCATGATTTTTCAAATATCCCTGCCAAGGGGGATGCAATGACGTCTGCCAGCTCTTTCAAGACCCTCGGGTGCATTCCTCTGGGCCTGCAGACTTGTGAATGCCCATTTTCTCAAAGTGTTCCCTCACCTGATCCACATCGATTGATACTGTCACCCACTCCCAAATTGGCTTGTGCCATTCCAGGCAGTATGATCCTCATGGGAGGGTAAAAAACTAATGCAAAAAGTCATTTAGGAGATTGGCCTTTTCGTGGGCATCTGATGTCAGTTGCCCCATTGGATCTCTCAGGGGCCCAATACTATCCTTGTTGTTTTTTCTACTACCCACATATCTGCAGAAGGACTTTTTGTTGTCCTTGATCCCTGTAGCTAGCCTCGGTTTTATTTTCTCCTGCAATAAAACTTATCCCCTTCAGTTCATCTCTCTCACCTACTACATACATCTTCCAAATATCCTCATAAATTTCTCAGCTCCAATACAAAATTTCCCAATATTTCTAGTTAGGAAAGGTGACCAAGCTGTTCAAATGGTCTGCTTCAATATCCAAAACTTCAAACAATATTTTCTCCATAAATTCATATCTATTTAGTGTCTGACTTCTTTGTTTTCCTTCCTCTGTTACTAATGCTCTTATTCTCATGCATAGATTACCTTCTGCTCCATCTCTTGCTTTCTCCCATTACATCTTCTCTTTCTTTGCAGATATGGTTTATTCCTCCCACTAGTCATCTTCTTCTTTTCAATCACCATTTCATTCCTCATTTCTCACTCATGAC
>NW_005842157.1:509798-512517 GCF_000455745.1 Alligator sinensis | reverse complement strand
GCTGACAGAACTCTTCCCTTGTTGCTGTCTTCAATAAAGACTCCTCCAACACCACCAATTTCACCACACCTTTCTTTCCCATCTTCTTTCTTTCATCCCTTCTTCCCCACCTTTATCCATCCTCCATCAGACTGGATCTTTGCTTCTGCTCTCCAATTCCCTTCTCATCTCTTGGTTTGCTTTCCCTTCCTTAACTGTCACTCTCCTCTGCAAAACCACCTCTAGTGCTGTTCCAGGCTTTGAGAACTCCTCTTCTTCCTCCATTCTAGTGCTCCATCACTATCCCCCAAATGCTTCTGGCATCAATCCAGGCACTATGCTGGGCCTCTGCTCAGCCACTACACTTGGTCTTAGCCAAAGGAAGCCAAGAAGCTGTGCCGCTGTTTGGAACCTACCACAAGGATAGGTTAGTCCAGCCCATAAAAATAAGATATAGTGCAGATTATGCTCAGTGTCCCTCAGCACCAACCCTTTTTCAAGACTTGGTGAGCCACTACCCTGTGTACATTTTAACTTAACGCTTCTCTTTCACAGCTGAGCTATGCCCTTTTCCCCATTTCCAGCGTTCCTATTTAAGGCTGTTTCTTCACCAGCCTTAAATGTCTGGCAAACGTCATCAAATGGGGCCACAAACAGTTCACTCAGAACCCCTCTGTTGCTTCCTCTCTCAGCCTGTTGCATATGTGGCCCTGCCCTCCATAAAGTAGAGCCAGATGAGGTTCACTATGCCTCATTTGAATACTAAATGACTGTGCAGTAACTGGAGTTGACTGGCTTTTAGTTGACACTGACTGTGCAGTAGCTCATTACTACTGCATAGTAGCATTGCATCATGCTTCATGACATGTGATGCTGCTGTGCAGCATGTCAGCGTGTCATGCAGATGTGGCCAATAGGTACAAAAGTCCCGCTTAATAGTATGTTTATGGGGTACCTGCACTAAAACTGGCAGCAGGTTCAAAAGTGGTAAAATGCATCTATTCTGGATGAACTAAGTCTATAGGGTGGGGGGAAGAATTTGAAGGGTAAAAGGGAAAGGGGTCACCTGACCCCCCAGCTTTATTTTCCCTGCTGTAGCAAATCTCCAATAATTAGATTCTATAGCTGGAAAATTATAACAAATGTATAAATTTTCCATATAGAATTGAATTATTGGGCAGTCATCTTATAATCGACTAAGTACAGTGTTTTGTAAGTATCACTTGATCATTCATCTACTTTTGCTCGTAAGTATGAATTTAATGTCCTAAGACAAGTTTCGCAACTTGTCAACCCACCAAACCAAATCTTTTCAAGCTCTATTTAGTCCATATTGGCTGCAGATGTCAAACAACTGTCAAGAGGACAGGAAAAAATTGAGTTTTCAGTTCTCCTAAGTAAATTTACACCTCCCCATTGTTCACATTAAGTCTTTGTGTTTTACACTAAGCCCTTCTCATTCTCCTTTTCCCAACAAAGTCTCCCCTTTGCAATTCCGTATTCTAGCTACTTCATTACATGTCCTAGTTCAGGGTGGGCAAAATATGGGCCACAGGCTGGATCTGGCCCATCCGGTGACTGGATCTGGCCTGTAGCTGCCCCCATAGTGCTCTTCATGGGGCCAAGCCCCACCCACACCACCCTGGCCAGCTCATGCAGCTTGCAGTGGGGCTGTTCCCAGTGCAGCTGCAGTTGTGTCTTCTCTGCTCCTCCTGCCTCCAGCAGCAGCTTCTGATATTACCCCTGCCATGCTGCACTGCACCGCTCCAGGTCACCTTCCTGGGAGCTGGAGCCAGAGCCCTGGATGCTGGGGCAGGAGCCATCTGGCTGAAGCTACCTGCCCATTTACCTGCCTACTCATCTGGTGCAGTGCAGAGTAGCAGGGACAAGATCAGGAGCTGGAGCCACTGCTGGAGGCAGGAGCATGGTATGTGTTGTCTCAGTGCAAATAGGCAGGGTTCGGCCCTATGCGGAGTGCCATGGGGACAGCATAGACTGCACCACCCAGGCAAGCTCTGCTGCATGCACCCCTCTGCCCTTGCTCTCTTCACTCACAGCAGGTTCCTGGAACCTAGTGCTCAGGCAGCCCCCCTCCCACACACACACACCCACACACATGAACATGCCCTCCCAGCCCCCAACCCTGTACCCCCTGGAGCTGTCACTTCCCCGCAACCTGGCCCCATGATCCCAGCCTCACCTACCTTTCCCCTGCTGCTGTATGGGAACTATAGTATGAGGGAGACAGAGACACAAGCAACCTAGTGTGTGTTGTAATACAGTTCTCCCAGGGACTAACTTTTTTTTACAGTCTCCCTTGTACAGCCTGAACTCTGTGACCACTCCATATTTCCCTTAGTGGTTGCAGTTGCCTTTCTCACCACAGGGACTGTTGCTGCTTAGGAAGCCTGAGCTGTTACAGAAGAAAGGATAGTCCTTTGCTTTTTGAAAGATGAAGAGATGTGACAAGATAAGAATGCCACTGTCACTTCAATTTTTAAAAAAATAAGTTGCATAATGGATATTTTATGTTCATCTGGTGAAGTTATAAAAGGATGAACCACATATACTTAAAATTAATTAAATCAGCCATTCAGTTGCCAGTGGTGGTTTGTGGTTTTTTTTGTATGACATTGTAGGAAATGTAAGATGACCCTCAGGCCTATATTTTTCATAGATACATAGATTCATAGATATTAGGGTTGGAAGGGACCTCAGTAGGTCATTGAATCTGATCCCG
>NW_005842157.1:469920-509767 GCF_000455745.1 Alligator sinensis | reverse complement strand
AAGAGTGCTGGGGTCAGACAACTCCTGCTAGGTGCTTGTCCAGTCTTCTCTTGAAGTCCCCCAAGGTAGTGGAGAGAACAACCTCCCTTGGAAGTCCATTCCAGATGTGACCTTACTATGAAGAAGTTATTTCTAATGTCTAACCTAAATCTGCTCTCTGTCACGACGGATTTCAGGGAGTGTTTACATGGCGCCCCATCTCCCCCTGCTTACCCTTCGGGGCTAGCAATGTAAAGACTCTCTCCACCACTGCCTCCTCCTTCTCCAACTCCAGCAGGGGGCTCCCTCTCCCTTGCCCACCTCCGTCTTGCAGTGGGGCCTCCCTGCACCTCCCCTCCCCTTCCCTTCCTGCTCCCTTCCCTCCCTCTCCACTGCTTCCCCCTTGCTGCCGGCTGTTGTTGGGGCCAGGCTGCAGGGAAGGTGCCACCACCATGACCCCACCTCCCCTTCCTTCCTCTCTTCCCTCCCTTCCTTCCCTGTAGCCCGGCCCTGACAACAGCTGCCAACACAACCCTCCTCTTCACCTTCCCCCACCCCGCACCTTCCTGTGCCCATGCAGCCTTCCTCTCTTCCCGCTGCCTCCTCCTGCTGGCTATTGTTGGGGCCCCCTTCCTGCTCCCCTTCCTGCCACCTGGCCCTGACAACAGCTGCCACTGTGACACACGCCTTCACCCTCAGGCAGGGAGGCATGGGGAAGCCCCCACTGCTTGGGTGGCTGGGACGTGTTCGCCACTGACACAAACTTCCCCGGCTGTAGCTCAAACTTAGGCCCACACAGCCAATCACTGCCCACCCTCTCCATGGTGGATGTGCAGTTGGCCAAAAGTGTTATGGACAGACAGACAGACAGACAGACAGACTAAGCCCTTTATTATATTATAATTTTAAGATGAGATCTGTACCATTAAAAGCTCACTCATTAAAACACTGATATAACCAGGTTTTAGTAAAGTACATGGCACACACCACTATGCAAGCCTATACAGTTTCATGCCCCTCCCATGTATGTTTGGAGTAATCATCCTTCCACCTGTGACTAACAATTTATCAGCGATATTACATGCTTATATGGCAAGAAACCTTCCTAAACTTTCCTGTGTAAAATTTGGTCATTCATTTTATGCTTTTAATAGTTATTGTAGATTATATCAACATAGCTCCAAATCATGATTTTAATTCTTTCTATCATTAATTATTGCATGTATTAATGTTCTGCAATGACTTCTATTCAATCAACTGATCAGGCTTTACAAACATTAAATCAATGAGGTCTTACAATATCCCTCTGGGATAGGTAAGTGTTATCATCATTTTACAGATAGAGAAACAGATGTGGAAGTACAGAAAGGTTAAGTTCTTCTACCAAGCAGAAATGGGTCCTAAGTGACTCATCCACAATCACACAGGAAATCTCCAGCAGGGCTGGGAACAGAACCCCAAATCTCTTGATGCCCTTTAGTGAACTTTCCTGACATTTTGTGACTTTTCCATGACATTAACTAGCCATAATTTTCAAGAAGAAAAAGAGAAAAAAAGTTTTGCCATTTTTTTAAGTAACTGGGAAGAGGAGGGTAGTGCGTGTCTAAGTGTTTTCCTCTTGGTTGTCCCCTATTCAGGATAGAGGCAACTGCACACAGTATTTGACAAAGTTGAAACTACTTCTATGAAAACGTATTGCTGAGAGATGGGAAACTGAGCTTGACATTCTGTATTTACACCTACTTTATCTTATTATCAGGAGGAGATAAAAAAGTTACAGTCTGTAGCCTTCCACAGATTAACTCTTATCTAAAAGACAAGCATCCATGAATGACCAAATAGCACTACAAATCAGATGTCATAATGAATTTGGCTAGAGGCAGTTTAGATTTGTGGGGGAGGGAGTGGTTGGTATGCTTCAGTCTACATGTTGAAGCATGTGTATACAACTGTGGGCTCCAAGAATCCTTGGTTCAATTTCTGTCTCAGCAGCTGATTTGTTAGGTTAGTTTTTAAGAATCAGTTCCTTTGTAGACCAGTTTACAAGTGAGTAAAATGGATATAATGCTTACGTGCATCCCAGGGGCATTACAATAGTACTTTAATTCATATTTGTAAACATCATAGAAATTGCCTTACTGGATAACCCTAAAGTGTATCTACCCTGTACCTTGTTCCTGACAGCGATCAGCTTCTGATGTTTCAGAGGAAGGTACAAGAATCTTTGCAGTAGGCAGGTGGACTATACATCTAAACAAGAGGAACATAAAAGGTCACATTTTTGTGCTCATTATTTTTTAAAGATATTTAATTTTATTGTAGTTTTCATTGTGCAAATAGTAGCACTTATCACCTCATTGGAGGTTTTTAAGACCCAGGTAGACAAAGTATTGGGTGGGATAATATAGCTGGGGATGGTCCTGCTTTGAGCAGGGGGTTGGACTCATGAAATAACCTCCTGAGGTCCTTTCCAACCCTAATTTTTTATGATTCTATGTTTCTCTTCCAAAGTTACACCATTTAAAAATGCGCCTTTCTGACAAAGTCATCCAAATTTACAGTTTATAGTTTGTTTTCATTTGAAATGGTGGGGAAATAGAGCAGGTATAAAAATATCACTTAAATCTGTACCTCTGCAGAGACAATCTGTCTCCTCATTTAAACATATTTAGGTTGTAAAATTCTCTTTTGTTTTTCTTGACACAATAGAAAATCCCACTACAATTGCTTTTCACAAATATTTATTTAACCATTAAGTCTGTGTGTGCGGGTGGGGGAGGAGGGGGAATCTTAGCAACTAGACACTCCATATATTCATGCTACTCTGCATGGTCTATTAATTTAGAGCGCCAAATTCAAATGTTTTTACATAATATTATTACTCTCCCAAGGCAGACAAAAATCCCTGTAGCCTCAATGGACCTTTGCTTAAGCCATGACTGAATAACCACTTCAGAATCTGGGTCCTAGTGGAAATACACAATCTGAATTTAAAAGGAATAGCTCTGAGTATATAGACGGTTATAGCATTCAAGGGTTGAAAAGGTGAATTCACTGCATCCTAGGCTTTAAATTATTAACTCCTATCTGAATTTGTTATGCTTTGCTTTCCCTCAAAACTTCCCATTTCTTAGATATTTTGAAATAAATTTCCCTTGGCTCTACTGGTTTGGTGTTAATCAGTCTTGTACTACCCCACTACCAAGGAAAGATGTCAGTGGATTGTCTAACCATGTTCCATGGAATCCATTACTTGACAACAGGCAACTTACCTTAGACTATACAGCCACAGGTCAGTCCCTAGCTTTATTAGTGGTGGAGGGTGTAGAAGTCTAGGGAAAGTGTTTTTTGTTTGCGAATCAGAATTGAACCATCAAACTTTCTTAATGATAAATTTACAGGGCCAAAATATCATCATCAGGTCATGAGGAACCAAATATTTTGATCACACAGAATCTTTCAATAAAATACACAAAGAGAGGTTAGGATGTTGATAAAAATTATTGTCCCCTTTCTCTGATCTTTTATCACTTCATATAATATTTTGCTTTTCTTTGTCTTTTATTTCAAGGGTGTTATTGGATATTTGACCCAAGATGGACATTTATATTTTAACCACACATGTATAGAAAGATATACATCCAGTTCAGAGGATTTCATATACACGCCTAGTTGTTATTTCCTTGTTGCCTACAAATTCTCTTGGAGCCACTCTAATTAAAGTGCATCACATGTATCAGCATTCCCGCACAGAAAAATGGCGGCAGAGGTGCTTTAGCTAAAGCTCATTGAATAGCTGCTGCCAATTTTCAGCATGGGGATGCTGATCCACATGACCCTGAAGTCTGCTGGAGCACAGTAATTACCATGCTCCAGCAGACTTGGTTAATAGAGTCTACTCCAACGAGCTGTAATTACAGTGTGTCAGAACAGCCTCACTGCACGTGTTTAGGTGCTCAACGTTTCCAGTTTAATCATGCCATCACTTCATACCAAGATGAAATGAGGCTGTGTTGGCTGCTTTATTGATAAGTTTCCTAGCTTTGTTGGCTTCTGTGGTTGTTCCTGCATTTACTTTGAAGCACTATGGTCCCAGTAGAACTTAAATGAGACTGCATGATGGAGCCCTGCCCCCCTGTCTGTGGGGGCTGCCCGGCGGGGACCCTGAGGCTGGGTGGGGAGGGAAGAGTGGGAGCCCCTCACCGGTCCCTCTTGCGTCCACCTTGGGGCCTTGGAGGAGCAGGTGAGGGAACTCCAGGAGGCAGTGAACAGGCTGAGGAGGATCAGGGAGGATGAGGCTGTGAATGACAGGTATTTCCATTCCTTACAGCTCCAGATGCCTACAGGAGAAAGTGCACGAGAAGGATCCACAGCAAAGGAGTGGCAGACTGTCACCTCCAGACCCAGGCAGCAGGAGCTGGCATCAGCTTCCCCATTGTGTCTGGGGAACAGGTACGAGGCCCTGGCAGATTTGGTGGAGGATGCAGCAGAGGAGGTCACAGAAGAAGTAGTCCTTGCAACCCCCACTGGACAGACTGGGGGACTATTGCCCAACCAGAAGAGGAAACACTGGGTTATTGTGGTGGGCGACTCACTCCTGAGAGGAACAGAGGGGCCAGTCTGCCGACTGGATCCTATGGCAAGAGAGGTCTCCTGCATGCCTAGAGCTAAAATGAGTGACATCACTGAAAGGATTACTGATCTTATCCAACCCTCCGACTACTACCCCATGGTCCTTGTCCATGTGGGCATGAATGGAGCAGTTGGGAGTAGTCCTGACTGCATCATGAAGGGCTTCCATGAGCTGGGGGCTGAGCTGAGGAAGTCGGAGGCACAGGTGGTATTCTCCTCCATCATTCCAGTTGAAGCAAGCGGCGGCGCCAGGATGCCCGCATCAGGTTAGTCAACCAGTGGCTACAGATATGGTGTCTTCAGGAGGGCTTTGGATTTTACAGCCATGATCAGCACTTCCAGGGAGGAGGCTTCCTGGGATGGGATAATCCTCATCTCTCTCCTAGAGGTAAGCATCTGTTCTCCCACAGGTTGGCTGATCTCCTCTGTAGAGCTTTAAACTAGGTTTGACAGGGGATGGGGAACCAGTGGTCAAGGAGAACCCAGGGTTGGTGAGCCACAAACAAGGCACCGGATCAAACCAGGTAAGTACAGTGGGGCACACTAGACATCAAAATAAAGAGGCACCAAGAGCACCCATTGGGGAGCTAACGTGTCTTTACACAAACACCAGGAGTATGGGGAATAAGCAGGAGGCGCTCAGACTCCTACTTGCTAGCACGTAGTATGACCTGGTCAGCTTAATGGAAATATGGTGGGATTCTACTCATGATTGGGCAGTAGGCATTGAGGTATAGGTTGTATAGGCAAGACAGAGTGGGGAAAAAAGGTGGGGGTGTAGTTCTCTATGTTAGGGAGCAGTACACATCTAGCATCATCAAGGCAGGAGGAGAGGAGGGGAATACTGAGGCATTATGGGTCAGAATACAGGGAGGTCCAGGGGAAAATGATTTGGTAGTGGGGGCCTACTACAGACCTCCACATCAGGATGATGAGCTAGACCTGGTATTCACCAGGCAGCTCTCAGGGGCCATTCAGGCGAGAGTAGCAGTGGTCATGGGGGACCTAAATTACCCGGACATCTGCTGGGAGGAGCAGACAGCCAAAACTGCTCATGTAGGTTCTTAAACTGCATGTAGGACTTCCACCTAACCCAGTAGGTGTCCAGTCCCACCAGGAGTAATGCCTTGCTAGACCTGGTCTTAGCAACAGGGGATGATCTCATGGGTAACCTGAGAATGCACAGTAGCCTGGGAGATAGTGACCATCATTTGGTCAAATTTACAATCCAACGAAGGGTAGGAAAAATGACCATCAAGGCTAAAGTGTTAGACTTCAGAAGGGCTAATTTTAGTAAACTTAGAAGTCTAGTTAGTGAGATGGCTGAACTCAAGAGCATTGAGCATATGGGGGTCCAGGAGGGTAGGCGGTTTCTCAAGGGAGTGATCCTTGGGGCACAAAAGGAGACTATTCCATTACACTGGAAAGGGGGCAAGGGGTCTAAAAAGCCCCCTTGGTTCAACAGGGAACTCCAGAAAAGACTGGGGGCAAAGAAAGAGATTTATAGGCAGTTGAAGTGGGGGGCAGCCACCAAGGAGGAATATACCTCCCTGGTGCACTATTGCAAGGAATCTGTTAGGCAGGCCAAGGCAGGGCTGGAGCTTAGGCTGGCTACAACAATCAAGGACAATAAAAAGTCTGTCTACAGATACATAGTGAGAAAACGGGAGATGCAGAGTAACATAGGGCCCCTGCAGGACAAATCAGGCCAGTTGGTGGCTGACACAAGGAAAAAGGTGGAGCTCTTCAATGAGTTCTTTGTTTCAGTATTTCTAAGTACTGGCTAAGACAATTCCCCCAGTTTGAACATAGATGTCCAGGAGGCAGTAGACTGCCAATGGTTAGTGCTGACTTAGTTAAGGAGCACTTGGAGGGGCTGAATGGTTACAAGTCAGCAGGCCTGGATGACCTCCATCCATGGGTGCTGAAGGAATTGGCTAGTGTCATAGCTGAACCACTAGCATGCCTGTTTGAGTACTCATGGTGCTCTGGCCAGGTCCCTGAGGACTGGAAAAGGGCCAGCGTGGTGCCCATTTTTAAGAAGGTGAGAAGGAATGAGCTGGGTAACTTTAAGCCAGTCAGTCTTACCTCTATCCTTGGGAAAACACTGGAAAAAATCATTAAAGAGCTCATTTGTGAAGGCCAAGCAGGGGAAATTATTCTGAAAGGTAACCAGCATGGGTTCATCACACGTAGATCCTGCCTGACAAGCCTTATAGCCTTTTACAACTAGGTAACACACTGCCTTGACACAGGAGCTGAGGCAGATGTCATCTACTTGGACTTTTAGGAGGCCTTCGATACTGTTTCATATCCTATGCTCATAATGAAGCTAGCAGGCTGTGGAGTGGACGCTTTCACAGTCAGGTGGGTGGCAAACTGGCTTAGGGACTGCACCCAGAGAGTGGTGGTGGATGGGTCATTTTTGACCTGGAAAGAGGTGGGCAGTGGTGTGTCATAGAGGTCGCTCCTTGGACCTGTGTTATTTAATATCTTCATCAGCTATTTGGACGAGGGTGTGGAGAGCTCCCTGTCCAAGTTCGCAGATGACACCAAGTTATAGGGCAAAGTTAACACACCGGAGGGCAGGGAGCAGATTCAGGCTGACCTGGACTGGTTGGGTCAATGTACAGAATGAAACAGGATGCAATTCAACAAAGACAAATGCAAGGTACTCCACCTAGGGAGGAGGAATCCCCGGCACACCTATAGGTTAGGGGATGACGTCCTCAGCAGCTCACCGGCTGAGAGGGATCTTGGAGTCATAGTTGATGAACATGAGCCGACAGTGTAATGAAGCCATCACCAAAGCCAATCTCACCTTATTGTTCATTAGCAGATGTATGACCAACAGATCAAGGGAGGTGATGCTCCCCCTCTACGCAGCGCTAGTCAGGCCGCGGTTGGAGTACTGTGTCCAGTTCTGGGCGCTGCACCTCAAGAGGGATGTGGAGAATCTGGAGATGGTCCAGAGAAGGGCCACTCGTATGATTAGTGGCCTCTGTACAAAACCCTATGAGGGGAGGTTGAGAGATCTGGATCTCTTCAGCCTTCACAAGACACGTCTGAGGGAAGACCTTGTAGCAGCCTATAAGTTTATCAAGGGAGGACAACAGAGAGTTGGAGATGCGCTATTTACCAGGGCACCCCCTAGGAGTAACTAGGAATAATGGGTACAAACTAGTGGAGAGTATATTCAGGTTAGATATTAGGAATAAATTTTCACAGGAAGGGTGGCCAGGATCTGGAATGGGCTGCCAAGAGAGGTGGTGCTATCACCTAATTTGAAGGTCTTCAAGAGGAGACTAGATAGGCACCTGACTGGGGTCGTCTGACCTTGGTCCTTTTCCTGCCTGGGGCAGGGGGTTGAATACGATGATCCTTCGGGGTCCCTTCCAACTCTACAATCTATGAATCTATGAATCCATAAACTGTTTACAACTCCCTGCAACTCCTCGTGAGCTCAGCAAGATAAAGGACCTCCGCTCTTGTGTTGTCATCATCCATGATGCTCAGGCCCCCTGCAAACTTAGGGAAGAAAGCAACTTCTATGAAGTTAACATATAGGCTAAAAGGACCACAGGGAAAATTTTGTGCTTCAAGCTGTATGTACAATTGAGAGGTGTGGGTACAAATCAGTCACTGGCTTGAAGCTGGCTATAAATTGTCTCAAATATACACGCATACATCATCAGAGTAGATGCCCCACATAGATTCAAAATGTAGTATAGAGATTATTCAGGTAAAATATATTTTCATATTATTATAGCAGAAGGAGTTTGTTAGTGAGTCCAAATGAATGAGTAAAAAATATAGTGAAGGAATCCAAGTTTTAGCCTGGAATGATGTGAATTTTTTTTTTTTTAATGTACATCACTTTCAATTTTATCTTCCGAAGAACATAATTCAAAGTTAAGAAAATACCATTTTACCTCTTTTTTGATTAAATATTACCACTTTACATTTCATTTCTACATGACTTCATATCACAGGTGAAATTTTTCTCTTTACTTCAATATTAACTTCAGCGACTCTTTATTCTATACATTCAGATAAATGGGGTTACATAATATTAATGTCAATCAACTTAAGCCTTCTTTAACTCTAATCCAAAAATATACAGTATATTATGCCGTTTTATTTCAACGTTCCTTCCACCTCAAACAATAACTTACTGGATAACTATATCTCAGTATAATATACACAGGTATTCTTCATCAATGTCATATTCTGAATATAAAAATATCATAAAAATATTATTCTACCTATAGGATTTGTCTTTTGTACTGGGTACAGAAATAACCTCTTTTTGTTAAACCTGCATTCTTCATTTCTCTACATTACTGATCTACTTATCTAGCTCCTTATCACCATGGTACCTGAGCCCTTCATAATACTTAATGGATTTTATTATTGAGATTCCACTGTAAGGTAGTGAAATATTACCCCATTTTAGAGATGGGGAAATGAAGCACAGGGTAGTTAAATAAATTACTCAAGGGCATTCAAAAAGCCTGCATGTAAGTTGGGAATTGAATGAAAATCTCTTATCTACTAGGCCATCCTTCCACTTGATAGAACTCTTCAAATAGCCCTATACAGAGCTGAGAACATAAGGAATAGTAAATAACTTATTAAATACATTTCACCTTTTGTTGTTTCCATGAATTTCTTGATTTTTTCAAAATACTGTCTGTGAACAAATCTTGGTGCATAGAGTATCGTGAGCAGTCCGCTTTGAGCACATGGTACTAGAAATGTGAATGAGTTTCCTAATGTAGGCCACTGGGTATATTTCTACTTTCTGCTTGGATTAGCAAATACTTAGAGCAGGTTTCTGGTGTCATTACTTACGATTACAAATTAAAAACTCAAGTCCCATGAATATTGTCTGTTTAGGCAATTAGTCCTGCCAATAAACTCATTTGCTAGAATAAACCACAGGAAAAATAACCTAGCAAGTGTACAAGGGGAACATATATATGTTTATAGAAAAGAATTCAGGACACAATATTTGGTGGATTCACCCCAAGTCTGAAGTGGCAGTGCTGTGCAATGCAGGATTCCTTATGGTAGTCGCATCTTTAGCATCTGCAAAATGAGTAGGTAGCATTGCAGTTGGGCCTATTGCTCTTGTGCAGCTACCTGAATTTGGTGCTGTTCACACGTTAATAAGATTTGCTGAGACAATCAGAGACTACTGGAGCATGAACAGTGGCACATTAAGATGGCTACTCCTGTTTGGGAGGTAGGATGTGTGAGATGGGCAGAGGGCACCTCAGTACAGCACTCTGACTTGTGCTGTATAGACAGACCAACGAGGGTCAACCTTTCTGGCAGACATGGCCAAAACTAAGCTTTGTGCCCTCCATGAGCACCACTCTGATTCCCTTCCCTTGCTTGATTTGCTGCTCTGCTTTCTTTTCCCAATCTACTGCTCTGCTGTCTACTCCCTGCCTTATCTGCTGCTGTGCTGCCTGCTCCCCTCCCAATCTTCTCCATGCCAAGGAAAGGTTGGGTGTGTCATTTGTGAAATTAATGCTTTATTTTGGCCACCCCTGGTATAGACATATCCCATGAACAGTTTGTCATTGACTTTGACTAGAATAGGATCGGAGCTCTTGCTTCTTGAATGACACATGAAACAAAACTGCTGTGCCCTGGAGGGTAGTTTGCTGAGACATAGTATCTTTGAAGGTGAGATATATATATATATATATATAGGGAAGATGGAATGAAAGAAGGAAAATTAGAGAGAAACTAAGAGGCAGTCTGTGGGAGTCAAGGAAAAAAATGCCTTCATTCAAGCTCAGTAACGATGCTCTGTCTTTCAGTGCTTTTCCTATTTCTCTCAATCAGTTTGATTTAAATGCTATCACTATTCCAATATATAATCATATCATACATGTTAGGCTGCTGTAAAAATAGCTGCTCTTTGCACACTTTTCCAAATCAAATACTAACCAGTAACTTTCTCTTTTCATAAATATGAAAAAATAAGAAAAATATGAAAAGGGATATCTATTGAGGCAAAAATAATAATAAAAAATAAATAATTAAATGAAATTTCTTTCACTGAACAAATACACAATTAAATGCTAATGACTCTTTATTCCAAATAATTCTGACAATCACAAGAGAGAACCTACCCTGAATGATCCATGAAGTGACTAGATGGCATTGCCCTTGTGAAAATGTAAATTGCTCTTATAGCATATATTCATCCATTCCTAAGAGTCTTTCCTGACCTGAATTGAAACCTCTATAATGATGCAATTTAAATAAGAAAAAACTGTAGGACACTCTATATAAAAAAGCTGCATGGAAGCTTTGATCCTATCTGCCAATATATGCCCTTTTTCATGTTTTACACTACAGCCAGAGAACTGAATCTTTAATTTAAATATTATCTATTATGTGTGGGTAATTCTTCAAATAATATGATGGATTAAAAACAATTAAAAAGATGATTCTGAAACAGAAACACTAGAATGTGATTTATCGTTTTCCATACGGTTGCTACTAGATACTATGCAACAATTTCATATGATAAGCAAAGATTACGTCAAGTTTCTTTAGCAAGATGTGGACATCACAGAAAAATTAATCCCTAGTGTAACACCAGTAAAATGTATGGATTTACACTGAGGATGAAGTTGGCCCAATATATTTAAATTAGAAATCTAAAAAGGCATCTTATTTTAATAATCATGCTTTTCTGTCATCTCCCATACAAGGCCTGGGGATATTTTTGAATCCCATAAATCTCAGTGCAGGGTTACCTGATATCTCTTTTCCATAAAATGTTTTGCCACAGGCAAACTTTCATCTTCTCCCTTCTTCGTATGCTTTTGTGTTCTGATATTCTGACCTTCAGAGATGTAGGCATCTCACCAACATCCATTAGACCACAAGGGCACTTAATCATGTAAACAACAAATTTGGTGTCACAGGTAATCCTTTGTCTAATGGCAAATTCCTTACTGGTGTGTACTTTGATGATGATGATGAAAGGAATTGCCTTTTATCATATTATAATACCCTGCACATCTAGAGCATTGAAAGCTAACCTGTATGGGTTGTAATTATAATAGATTTTTTCCCTCTTGATTGTGTATGCATTAGAGTCAGATTAGAATATAATGTCTCTCTGATTTGGGCTTTTTTTGTACATTATGAAAGGAGGAAGGTCAAACGTACCCAATAACAGTTCCTCTGTGAAAAGAATATACCACTATTTGGTAATTACTTCAATGAAATAATGGTGTGGGTGTAAAATCATAACAAAAACTTTTAAAGCCTAACATAACTTCCATGGTAATGGCTCTTATCAATGGTGGCTTACAGTAAGTATCAAAATGACCTGACTTGTGGTTTGTGGTGTGGAATAAGGTCAGCTGATAATGAAGATTATAGCCTGCCTGAAAGGGTTCCTTCTTTTAACAAAATTAATAATTCCTTTGAATGAAAATAATCTTGTTAAGAGGATGGGTAGTTTACTGCATATAGATGCATAATGGAATTTGAAAGAAGATGTGGCAGTTAGCCCCACAATTCAAATTCTTTGAATTGTATATTTGGCTAGAATAATTAAGGTTCTTTGTATAGTGGACTGTGAAATCCAGTAAGATAGTGTGACAGACCATGGGTTTTGCTGTGATGGCTCTGTGCTAATTGTGTTCTATGTTAACAGTGTTCATGTATTTATAGTATTGTGTGACTCAGTTAATCTCATTGGATTGTGCACAGAGAATTACGGGTTGAATGCAACATCTGGCTATCTGCAGGACAAGACAAGATGGCTTTTTATTATCAAGGTGCCAACCTCTTCAGGAACCACCTGGAGGAAAAATTTCTAAACAACTGCACCACCAAACCTACACTACTCCTGGACTGAACACCTGGGCTCATTTATCAACTTCCACCACAGGTTTAACATCCATCACCCATTGATTAAACTTTCTCTGGAACACTCCCACACTATCGCCTTTCTAGATGCCACAGTCCACAACCAGGATGGCACCCTACAAATACCTACATACAGAACCCCAAAGTCCACAAGAACAGCAGCCACCCCAAGCACACCAGAAAAATTATTATCTACAGCTAGAATCTCTGGTACCACTGCATCTGCCCAGAGGAGAACACTTACAATGCCCCCCCGACCAGCCTAAAATTTGTCTTTATACTGCATGGACACCCATGTAGAGAAATAGACAGTGCAGCCCTGCCCCATATCCATACCAGTGCCAGGACATGTGGCCCCAGCCTTGTGTGTGTGGGTGGGCCTCCAAGAGCCACTTGGGTGGTGTGATGGGCGAGGGGGAAGGGGCAGAGGTGGCATTGGGGGTGGGTGATGGGCAGGGGGGAGTTGTGGCATCAGGGTCTATGTCTGTATGTGATGGGCTAGGGGTGGCAGCAGGGGTGTGAGAGAGAGAGAGAGGGATGGGGGGGGAGGCACTAGGTGAGGCCAGCCTTGAAAGGAAGGGGCTTGTCTAGCCTGTTCTCTGAGCCCCAGTAAAGGAGGAAGGGCATGGGGATCATTGGGCTTGGGCACAGGTGTAGGGAGCAGAACAGCAAGAGCTTGCACTGCTCAGAACTACAAAACTGTGGGTTGGACACCTGCAGCTGAGCCTCTGTCCTGGTGCAGGGAGGGAGCTGCTGCTGGGAAGGAGCAAATGAGGGGGCAGTCAGGGGCCGGAGGTCAGGAGTGAGGGGCACTGGCAGGGCTGTGGGGGCTGTAGGTTGGGAGTAAGGGGCAAGGGCATGGGTAGGGAAGGGCACTGACATATCAGCGCATAGCAGCACCACAAAGAAGCTTTGGGGACAGCTGCAGCTGGACCTGGATCCTGCTGTGTGAAGAGGGTAGGGGAAGGTCTGATTTCCTATGAGAAAAAACCCAAAAGCAAACACCAAAATATATAGATATTCAGAATGTATTTTATTATAATGACTGCGGCACTGGTAGGCTCCCAAATTGTATTAAAATTGTAAATATATCAATAAAACATTGTGCTCAACTGATAATATATAGTGATGTTTCATTCTAATTGTGGAAAAATACAGATTTGGGGGTTTTTAATTAGAGAATTGGTTGGGGTTTTTTTTTTAATCAGAGAATTTGTGATTTTTAAACAGAGAAAACCAGGTGAGCAAGTGGGGGGACGTGGGCACAGGAACCTGCCCAGGGCCAGAACCAGGGACCCACCTGGAGGGCAGATGAGATGGCTGACTTCTTGGCCACTCAGGGCCAGGAGGATGTGCTCCAAGAGTTTTAAGCAGGCCACTGAAATGACCACATCTTCCAGCTGATAGCTGCCCAGATGACAGAGCAGGGGCACTGGAAGACATGGCAGCAGTACCACACAAAAGCTAACTGTACAGCCACAGCCCACTGGCAGCTGGCCCAGAGGTGCAGGCAACTCTGCTGCAATTCCTGTGCCACAGCCCTGGCAGCTGTGCAGTCTCCATCCAGGTCTGGCAGTCACGCAGCCATGGGGCCATAAATCCAAGCGGGCAGATGCTGTTGCAGGTGTGCAGCAGGTCACAGCCAGGCAGAAGCCCCCGATACCAGACTGCTGCAGTGGGTAGAGGGTGCAGGGGCTGCTCTAGGTCTGGGCTCCTGCTGCTGCAGTCCAGTTGGCACAGGGGGCTAGCATCTCCAGATACCAACTGGCAGGGCCTCAGAAAGTTCTGAGTGCAAGTAGTCCTGAGTTGCGTGGTAGGGCAGTTTTTTATACTGTTGGGGCTAGTGCAGGTGCTGGCCTCGGCCTCCAGCTCCCCCTGGCTGAAGATCTGGGAGGAGCTGTGCAGTCAATTTGCCCCAAGCAGCACAATTAGGCCCACACTAAAGTGCAAATTTAGACTGCATCCAGATGTGTGTGGATGCTTGGTTAGCTTGGGACAACTAGCAGTGGTACATCTTGTGCCGCCCCTAGTTGTCCCCACGGAACACCTGTGTCATGTGCGCTCTGGTGCGCGGTGAGTCACCCAGGGGTCAAAAAACCCCTCTGCACTGCTCCCTTGCAGCATGGAGAACAATGGAATATGCAATATGTGGCACCGCAGATGTGTCTGTGGCACTGCATACCGCATGGCCATGCTCATTTGGACATGGCCTTAGGCACGTGTGCTGAGCCACAAATCTGCGGCACAAATTTGTGCTGCTGCTATTTGAGTTGCTGCCAGCATGTATGCCTGCATGTGTGGATGTGCCTTGTGGGGCAAATGGCTGTATGCCCCCTGTTGTCTCTTGTATTTCCAGTTTTAGCTCCAGAGGACTTGCCAGGTGCTGAAGATCCTCAACACTTATTGACTTCAGTGATTGGGAAAGGTCATCAAAAATGGAGCCTAAATTTAGAAAGCACTTAAGTTTATACTTAAATTCCATTTAGCAAGTAGAGCTGGAAGGGACCTCAAGGAGTCATCTAGTCGCAGGATTACTCTCATCTAAACTATCCTGGTCAACTTGTTTGTCTAACTTGCGTGTTGCGTGTACTGACTTCAAAGGATGGAGATCCCACAACCCATCTAGGTAATCTATTACAATGCTTAATGACCAACATAATTAGACAGTTCTTTCTAATATCCAATCTAAATTTCCTTTATTAGAATGTAAGACTATTGGTTCTTGCCCTGTTCTCTGTAGCCAGAGAAAATAGTTTATCACCATCTTTTTGATACTTTCAGGTATTTGAATATTGTTATCAAATGCCAAACAGGGTCTACAAGTCTGATCCAAATGCAATTATAGCTAATGTCCTCCCACTGATTTTAATGCATGTTCAATAAGGACTTAGACATAGAGGACAAAAAATAGAAGAATATAGTCTGTAAAGACATAAATGGCACTAACTATTCAATTATATTAAATAATAATAGTGAAAAGGATACCAGAGCATTTCATCTTTATTTGATTTTTATCTTCTTTGTTCAACTTTTATTTGGCAACTTTTATACTGAAAGGTCCTAGCTTAGAATTTTCTACCTATTTAATGCCTGGTTAAGCACCATTTAATCACTTGGCACTGGCAAAATGTGTTCCCATTAGTCAGATATTATCCTTTTAACTCTACCAAATGAATAGCAGATATTACCACTCACTATCATTAAGTTAAAAGACACCCTGGGAGATGTCCCAATAAATGTTTGAATGGTTGTGCTCTAAGTATGTGCCATTTACTGTATATTACTAATGATACAGAAAAAACCTGTATCTATCCATTGACAAAAGTACAGAAGTTTTAAATGTATTTTTTAGGCATTTGAGAGTCTACTGATACTGAACTACAGAACAGTATGTTAAATATGACCTGACACATTTTTCAGTAATTTGAGTAAGATCAAATAAGATAGGTCCCGTATCTTATTCTATCAAGGCAAACATGATTTATGATTTCTATACCTTTACCTGAGCCCACAGCAAAAGAAAATGGCATATGCTTGGCAATTTTTTAAAAAACTTGTGGTAATCTTACTGTGACAGATTGACTTTAATCTGTTAATAATTCATGTTTCAGATAGACTTGAATTAATGTTAAGAGAATTATCAGAATAGCTGCTCTTTAAACTCCAGATGCTGGGACAGAGCTGGAAGAAAGTTGGTTACCTCCAACTAGGGCAATTTATTTACAAAAGTATGGTCCTTAGGTTAGAACCAAAGATCAGATGCTTTTGGGGTAAAGAATAGATATTTATTTGAAAATATGTGTAAAAGTATAAAGAAAAACAAAACCAAGATCCAAATATGGTTGTTTAGAAGAAAAATTATTGCAATAAAGAGTGGCCAGGAAAATATGTAATTGGCATGAACAGAGTTAGAGTCTATAGACATATGTATGTTGCTGTTTTTGGGCTGATAGTTAACTATGCTTATCAAAGAGCCAAAAATGTGTAATTCTTTAATGGGAAGTACCTCTTTAGGAGTTTCTCTGAAATACTACCTGACCAAGGTAAAAGAAAAACATGTAAGCAGACGAGGAAATATGCTCTTTTAACAGATTAAGTCATGAGCCTGTACCCTTTGAAGTCCATGAAAATGTTCCTTTTAACCTTAATGTTGTAAAATCAGACTTTAAAGCAGCTGTGAAGAGTTTAACATGTGCTATGGAATGCATATATTTTGTTTATTTTTACATAAAATGATCTTTCTAAATTATCTTAATTTGATTACAACTTGGTTGATTTACACTGTTGGAGTATTTCATACAGACCATTTAGACACTATTTAGTATTTCATACAGACCATTTACAAACTTGCAGCCTGTAAGAAACATAGTTATAGAAGGGGGTCTGAACTCTTCCAGCCAAAATAATTTCCTCCCAGTAAAATCTGTTGCAAACTTAGCTGGAACACTATTGGTGAAAAACTCTTGCTCTGTTAAACTCCCACTTGGCTAAATTCTGAAGAGCCTCAATAAAGTTATACTCACTTTTTGTGATCTTTCCCTGAATAGTAACTTCAGGATTAGGATTGTTTTGTCTTAGAATGAGTTCACTAGCTATACTGATTTTAGTAATATTTGGAGGTTTAATTGAATACTAGGAAACAAGTGGGTTCATTTCTCATGTGTTTTTTAAGAAAATGCTCTAATTTCCAAAAATAAATTTATTATTTAAAAAAAAATCTGGAAATAATTCTTTTTTCACATCTGTTCTGATGTCCTGGCTGACAAAAACCTGAGAACATTAGAATAAAAGTCAGTTTCAGCACGAGGTAATGTAATCCAATACCACTTTTCTTTGTACCAGTCATGACCAATAAGTTCAAAAACACATCTGTGAAGGTTTTTGTACCCTTGACTTAAATGTAAAGGTTAATGTAGAAGCAATCACATAACACTGGTTAAGCTGCTTCTTGTCAAATCACATATAACTAATGAGTTTTTGACTACAAGTCAGGTTATTTAAATCACCAGATTCTTACTGTATTTATTCAATATGAGTAAGTACCTAGATAAAAATACCTACACTATGGTATTTGCTTGCTTGAGGCAAAATAAATGAGGCTTTTTTCTTTTTGGCTGGAAAAAGAACCCCCAAAATAAGCAATGCTAATAAAATTAGACAAAACCAAACCAGATAACTAACTAAAGAACAAAAAAAATAATAAGAAAAACCCATACTCTAGAAGAAGGTATATTTTAACTTCTATATGCTAAATATTTGGCATTACTGGCTTTTTTCAAAGTTTTAAATATAATCAAAGAGTGTCCACAAATTGCTTCCCAGAGATTTTTTTATTTTGCAACTTTTTCTCTGAAAAAAGGAGCCAGGTTAGATTTATAACACAGCATATAATACATTATAGACTAAAAATGGATTTTTTTTTTATTTAAAAAATGCAAACACACTCTATTTTTTCAAATATTGGGGGAATGAAAATATTTCTGCATTTTTACAGGTATAAATTTTCCAAGAAGGTACAATGAAGAGCTTAAGCAAAAGAAATTATGTGCTGAGCAATTTCAGGATGTTATGAAGCAACGTTGGAAATTAGGGGTCATTCCTCATAATTTTGTTTTAGAAATCTAGTATAGCCATTCTATGTTTTCCCCCAGTACACTTAAAGGAACCATTACGAGAAAAATATTCCTTTTAAGAAAAGGAAGTGATTTTTTTAACGACTTTCACAAGTGCCAAATGCTTATACTTAATTCTTTACAAATATCTCCATATTACTACAGATATCACATATTTTTTTCATCTAAGCTCAATCTCTAAGCACTGTAAAGAACTACTGAATAAGAACTTTGTAAAAAAAATTACACCGTTGAAACATTTCAAATCAGGTAAATTACAAAGACTAAGATGGAAAGTGGAAAATGATCAGTGGTTAGGAAGAAAACTAGAAAATAGCAGTATAAAGACATAGTATATTAAACCCTTAGGCTACTCACCTTATTTATGCAACAAAGAATGTCTACAGAATAAGAAACCAGTTCAACAAACAGAGGTATGACTAAGAGATAGGTATGAATTACTAGTTTTGTATTCCTCTCACATCTTCTCTTTCCCCAGAGCAGACAAAATGAAAGAAAAAGCCCTCCTGAGCTTTCTTGCCCACTCATCCCTCTCAAATCTGGTGCTCAATGTTATAATAGTTATATTTTAGCCTCAAGCAGCATAAGGTACTGCTCTTAGGTGACCCCTTCCAAATTAAATCACCTACTCATAATACATTTACTTTTCTTGTTTTTTTCTAGAAGGGACTGGAGGGAAGGTCCTTAGTAACCAATACAAGTCTAGAACTCCCTTTTTGTTCCCATCAAAATCCTGGAGACAGAATGATCTTGTAGGCCAGTTCTGCAGGTCCGGGGATTTGGACTCTAGTTCTAGGGTCATAGACTTCCTGTTTGAGTTTCTACATATGGGACCCATTTTTCAAAAATGAGTTGTAATTTCAGCATTTCCAATTTTTGGGATAATGAACTTGAAGCACTCTTTTGACAATCTGGCCTTTAAATTCTCTATACCTCAGGTTCCATCTACAAAGTGATGAGAAAGGTGTAACATACATAACTCCCTTGAAAGAGAGTCTCCAACTGGGATGTTCTGAAACTCAGTGTTTATCAAGATTTGAGATCCTCAGATGGAAGATACTATGACAATGCAAAGTATTACCATTAGAGTCAGTGATTAAAAAGTCCCAGTAAGATAGGTCAGCAGCAAGGGTGGATCCAGAAGAGGTGCACTGGTGTGGTTGCGCCCACCATCCAGACCACATTCCAGGAGCAACAGCTGGAGGCTTTTCTAAAATCCCTGAATCAGGTAAGAATACTCCCCTTCCTTTTCCTCTGTGCTCAGTGACATATTCCCTCTCTTCCTTTTATTTCCCACCACCCCTGCCACTGCCGCTACTGTCCCCATTATCTCTGGCTGCCCTGGGGGTCAGAGAAACTCCAGAGCTCCTTTTCCTCCACTCCAGATGGACAGTATGGGGACCCAGGCTCAGCCTGGGACAACAGCAGCAGTAGCAATGAGCAGGTTTCTCTGCCCTGTGTGATTCCTTTGGGTTTTCTCCACAAGCCTGGGAGCAGGCTTAGGGAGGGGGAATTTGCCTATTGCCCTACTGCCATTGCTGCTGCTTTCTGCTGAGCCCAGCTCTGCCTATTATCCATCTGGAGTGGGGCAGGAGTGACTCTGAAGCCCCCTCTGCCCCTGAGGATGCTGGCGGCAGTGGCCAGGAATGGGAAGGGAGAAGAAAAGATGTGTTACTGAGCACCAAAGGGAGGGAGGTGGGGACCTGATTCAGGAACTTAAATATAATTCCTGGCTGCTGCTCCTGCAGCATGGTCTGCCCTTCTTAGTGTTGTAGGGGGGAGGGAGAGCAGAGCTGAGACCAGGAGTGCAGCCAACCTTGCAGCACTGGTTGCTGCTTCCACGCTCCAGTCCCCCATTATAAAATCCTGGATTTGCCCACGGTCAACACAAGCTAAGAGTAGCAGAAGAACAAACAGTCTAGCAAGTGTAGTACTCTTTCACTGAAATCCTTTTGTGTGCTTTATTATGTATTATTAACATTGGGTCTGATCCTAATAAATACACATAGCACCTATTCAGTTTCTTGGGGATACATTCTTGCCCAATGTCTGTAGAACTGAGACTTTCACAAATGTTATATTGAAGTTAATGGAAAAAAGGTATTCTATATTCTTCCTTTTAAGTTACATTATTTTATTCAATTTGTAGTTATACCTTTAAATATTATTTTCTGGCCAGCTGTTTTGCAGTCTTAAAAAGGAAGAGTTAAAATTTAAGTAAACCAGTCAATGATGGGGAATGTCAGCTCTGTGCAGAGAGCCCATGTCTCATATTGGACTAAGGTAGTTGAAGCCTTGAGCAGGACATAAATGGCACACAGGCTTTGTTCACAAGGGCAAAAAGAATACATGTACAAGCTAGGCCTTAGGATCATAGAGTCATAGAAAATTAGGATTGAAAGGCACCTCAGGAGGTCTTCTAGTCCAAACCCCTGCTCAAAGCAGGACTATCTTCAACCGTGTCATCCCAGCCTTGATCTTGTAAACACTTATGCAGCTGCTTGTGAGAGTGTGAGTAGTTGCACTGATTATTCTATAGAAACATATTTGGTAGTCTTTATTTTGCACAAGCAATAATGTCAGGTATCATGTATTCTGCTAACAATTTCTGCTTCTCTCCATGATACAAAAACACTGGAATAGTTGTGAGCACCACTGAGGGTGGAGGGAAGGGATCTTGTACATAACATTTGCATTTAACGACCTTCCTTTTGTCAAATTATTTCTTTCCTGCCTTGTAATTAATAGTAGTGTGGTTTGCTCATGGTGCATATCTGTAATTTGGTAATGACAGAAACATATGCTATGTCTGATGAACCTGAGAGTGAGAGGAGGTGGGAGCAAATTTGCTAAAAGGCTTATTCCAGTTGACAATCTGCCCCTTATGATGATAATAATGCTTCAAGTATTTTGATATAAATCAAAATATAGCCAGAAGCAAGTCATAGACATTGCAGGGGAAACTGTAGACTCTGCTGTTTTAATATCCCTGGAGCTGATGAAGCAACATTGCAGCTTTTAGTAGAGAAGATAGCACCATCCCCGTAAGGCAGGAACTCTTAAAATAACAACATTCAGCATCTGGGAATGTAAAGTGATTCAAGCCAAGAGTTCCAGGGCAAAATGAACCTAATTTAAAGACTGATCCAAAGACTAGTGATGCCTACTGGTTCCTGTTGACCTTAGTAGGCTTGAGATCAAGACTGTACTGTGACTTACTTCTCAGCTTAGTTTTGTGTCTTGTGAAAAATTCTTGAATTTCTTTGACCCAACATAGCAGCTTGATCCTGCAGTCAAGACACAGGCAAAACACCTAGTAAAATGTAGTGAATGTGAGTTTTAACTGGGGTTAAGAGATTTATATGGCGTGGATTTAAAGTCTTATACTTTTCCTATAAGGACAAGTGAATTTCAGGCTCTTTGGGTGTGTCTACACATGCAATTAAAGAGCCTAAATTTTCTTCGCAGAAAATTCAGACTTATTAAAGTGCTCCAGGTTGCACATCTACATGTATGCTTCTGTCAGGAGAAAATTGAGCCTGACAGGAGCATCCCAGTCCAGGGCTGCTCCTGCTCTGCTCTGCCATGCTGCAGCAGCCAGGGGACACTCCAGGCTACCCTTGGTGCCAGGCTCAGGACTGACAAGGGGCACAGGGGTGGTCCCAATCCCCACATGGGTGGCAGGCATTATCCCCACTGAGGAGGAACAGCTCTCCTGGCTATGTGGAAATCGTGTTTCAACCTGAGTTCCACATGGCTGGGATGCAGCAGTCCCAGCTGCTGGGACAGCTCTGCTGGCCACATCTGGATCAGGTTGGGACCCAATCGCCACATGACAGGGAAACAGCAGTCTTGGCTGCCAGCATAGCTCTCTTAGCCACAAGGGGATCAGGATGAGTTCCAATCCCCACATGGTAGGGAGATAGCCGCCCCTGCAGTAGCTAATGAGTTGCTGACTCAGTACTGATGGGCGTTTCCATAAGTGTACTTTAATGAGTATTAGCCTATTTTAATGTCCATGAAAGCATTATAAAAAAAAATGCGCTTTTGCTAATGTGCATTAAAATAGGCTAACGCATATTTTTCTAGTACTTTACAATGAAGGGCACGTCTACACAGATGCTTTAAAGCATCACTAAAAAAAGTACTTTTTAGCTAATGCACATTAAAATAAGCTAATGTGCATTAAGCATCATTTAAAAACCATGGGCACTTTTACACATGCTCTCTGCACTCATGTATAGGTGCCCTATGCTCTTTGGTTAATGTGCATTAAGGCAGCTAATGCTCATTTTTCTAGTACCTCACAAGGGAGGTACTAGATTTAATGTGCATGCACTAAGGCCTGTTAATGCACATGTAGATGCACCCACAGGGCATTTTTACACATGCATGTGCCGCAGTACCAGGTGGTCTAAAAAGCTCCTGGCACTACAACAGTTGTATAACTGGCAAAATATGCTTCAGCATGCAGAAAATGGTGGCAGTCCACTTTTGAACTAAAGCACATTGAGGGTGTTTTAGTTCAAAAGTGGACCGGTGCCATTTTCTCTCTGCTGCCGTGCATTTCGCCACTTCTACACCTTTAAGCGATGCAGCGTGCTGTGTGTCAGCTTGTATGCAGAGCAGACTCGATTAATTGAGTCTCCTCCAATGCGTCAGATCTCCAGTGTGTCGCAGCGTGAAAAAGTATTTGTATAAATGTCCAGAGGTGCTACATTTAATACACGTTACCTAAAGCACATTAATGAATGTGTAGATGTGCCTTGTATTTCCTTGTACTAGCAAATGGTGGATTAGCCTAATTTACTGCACAGTAAATCCCACGCACATATAGATGGTGACACTTTACTGTGCATTAGATTAGTCTAATGCTCAGTAAAGCATCTCATGTAGACGTTCCCTTTGATTATTGCAGTCCCCCTCATCTTACTGATAAAGAAGGGTATAGCCCTTGAGCGAAAGGACTTCGATAGGGATGCTTAACATGGCCCCAAAGTGGGCTTTTTCATTTTGTGCCTAAGTCTCTGCCTAAGAGTGAAAGGGGCTATTATTATAAGGGAAATATTCTTGTCCTAAATATGGCAATGGCTTGTATTTACTTAGATATCAGTGTCAACAGAGTCACCTGCTTTTCTAGCATCTCACCTGTGGGACTTCGAGTACTTTTGGCTAGTATTCTGGAAGGATAAACTCCATTCCCTTTCTAACCCAAAAGCAAATCCTGCTCCCAAACTTATTTCCCCTGAAACATGCTACATGCAGCAAAGTTTGGAAAAAAGAATAAAGGAAAAGGTCATGAGACAAGATATCAGTTACATTTTTTTAGTGATATGCTGAGTGTGACAGAAGCACTCAGCAAATCTATATTGTTTAGGTTCTGTGCACTGATAAACATATAGTTTAACTAAGTATTTTTCTCTTTCAGCCAGAAATCTGGAAAGTCCTAGGGTCACCTAAACTAAAAATACTCAGTCTTATGTATAATGGATGAAACTCTTCAAGTTGTTTCTTCTGGCAATATTTATAATCCATCTTTAGCTTTTCCATTTAAACCCACATTTTGTTAACACCTTTATCACTAACTACTACACTTCTTTTAAATTCAGATTCAAACAAAAATTGCAAGACAAGCACTTGTACCACAGTCTTGAATACAGGCAAAAGTGGAGTATACGCTGATAGCCCATTTAAACTTTTAAAGCAGCCTTATTCAACCCAATGAAACTTGCTACCTTGCTATTCATTCTAAAGGAGTGAATTCTCCCTCTGATGCAATGTCCCTGAAAGACAGCATCAGTCAGGTGCATATACCAATGAAGGATGAGACCCTAAATATCAATAAACACCCTTTTGACTGAGGACACAACATGATCAGGAAGAATGTCCACATTGGAGTTTGAATTTCATAGAATCTTGTCATATCTGTTAAGTTGTAGTTTGAGGAAAGAAAACCAACCAGCTAAGGTAATTAAGAGGCTCCTTACAATCTACTCCATCTTAATTGACAAATGTATTACAGTTCTTGAGTACAACTAAGGATAGCTAATGCAGCAGGTACAGTTAGTTGATTTAAGGATCTGGCACAACAACTGATCAGATAGAAGACTGTAAGCTTAACATATAACATGATGGAACTGGAAAAGAAAAGCTCTTCATGGAAAAATACAGGAGTCTTCAGGTAATTGAGAAGATACATTTTGGCATCTTTGCATAAGGCAAATGAAAATAGAATTTCTAATTATCCTTCCCTAGCTCTCTTGATAGGGCAGCTAATTGACAAATATTAGATGTGAAACATCCTTCCTCAAATTGATTCTCCACATGCAAGCCTTTTTTGAAGGCCCAAGACTTAAACACTGCATTTGGACTAATGTAAGGAGCATGTGTACCACCCAGGGATCATGCGCATAGTCCTCTGTTTTTGGTTCCCAGAACCATTCTGAAGTGACTTAATTACACCCACCAGATTATGGCATGCATGGAGCAGGTGTGCCCTGCTTCCCAAGACTGCTTCCTCAGTGGTGAATCATACTTTGACAGTACACCCATTATTTTTGCTGCTTTGTACTGAGATTAATATTTTAAAACATATTGACTTACATACCTTTTGCTGATTTGGTCAAGAATCTCCTTCAATAATTTCATTCTATGTTGTACCCTCTTCCTTTATCTTTCTTTGTATGCCTGTCCTTCAGTATCTGGGGAAGGAACCACATTTACGTCTGTCGGTCCAAAGAGCTCTTAGCACATTGTGTACTGGAACAGAGCATGCTTGCCCTTAAAGAAAGGCTACAGGCCCAGCAGGAGAATCTTGAGACTTGCAGCCAGTTCTATATGACACCATTAATGAACAGCAAAACATAATGGCATAGACAAACCCAAGTCACAATTCAATCATTTTGAATCGCTGCTTTTTAAATCATCATTAAAATAATCTCAATCCTTTGCATACTTTGCCCCCTCAAACAGCAACATGTTATTTTTCTTAATAAGTTTCTTCCCTTATATTCAGATGGTGTTCAACTGTGCCCCTGTCTTGTACTATTAATTCCTCTTTTTTTCCTTTACAGTTCAGTTATCCCTATAACACTTTTGGATGAACTTTCTATCTTGCCTTCACTTTCCTGAGGTGCCTGTCCTACAAGGAGCTGTAAGGCCCCAAGAGTTTTCATATTTCTTGTAATAAAGAGCTGTGGACATCAGGCACATTGATATCTTGACCTGCTGGTCTTGTTCATAGAACATGAACAAGATCCCTCAATAAAAAACATGGTGGTTTACAGTTTTATGACTATAAAATAGGATCCCATTTTGTTTTAAAAGTTGCAGCAATTTTTCAATGTATTGTCACTTTATTGTTTGTGAGTTATGAGTCTGTTTCTTTCATCCCTTGAGTGTGAGCCCACAGTTTTGAGAAGCATCTTTTCTTTCTCCAAAAATTATCTTAATTTCTGAAGGACTCTCGTGTAAGAGGCAGTTTAAATGTATTCACCTTTCCCTTTCCCATCATTTTCCTTCTATTTAAGGAATTACATTATTTTCTTTCTTTGAAAAGGGCTTTGTGTGTTTTATACTATTATGTTCTCTCTTGGTTTGGGGAGCCTGTAGTGTTTTGGATGCTTAGTATCAGGTCTTCACTGCTCAGCCCACAGACATAATAAATATGATGTTAAGTCTCTCTCTAACAAAGTGAGCCAAATGCTCTGCTCTTATTAAGAATACAGTGATGAAAACTCATGTAATTTACTTCTTCTACTGCAGCTTGTTAAGAGAAATGGAAAACTGATTTTGCAGTCTGAAGAGGTACCTAGACAATATAATATCATGTGTCTCATTGATAAAACACAATAAGATATATTTCATTGATACAACATCCCAGTCTCATTTTTAATAAGCAAACAGCTCATGGTATTATTCCACACAGTTCTTTCTGAGATCAAAGTATTGGCAAACTCTTTTTAAAAACCCTGACTGTTGGATACATTCTCCTTCATTTCTCCACAGCACATATAGCATTTAGGACTAATTATCACAGTTTCTTTTAGAAACTATTGCTTCGAAACTGGAAACAGAATAATTTAAATTCCACCATAGCTACTACATGACAATGATTTCTTTAAGCCAGTAGGCAACAGCATGTCTTCAGCAGTTCAGAATCGTTCTGTATCTCCAAGGAGAATGACCCCAACTCAGCATGACAGAAATCTCACTGCGAGTTTGTGAGAGTCAATGCACTAAGCAGGGAGCTTGGCGTGTCAAGCTCATATTCTGGTGAAATCTACTTGTTAGAAAGTATTGTTTTCTTTGTAAAGGGATAGAAATCTTCAGGATGTATATACAGTTTTGATGTTCATGTATCTCTATATTTAACACAAATACACAGGAAAAAGCCCGAGGACCTGAAAAGCTTGGAAACTATAATTTGGGAAATTAGTTCAAGTTAATGAATTACAATTTCAAAAACTCAAGGGATTTTAAAGAGAATATTTTAGCTGAAGTGAAACCAATTTGGGCTGCTGCAGCAGTCCAAACTTCAAAAAGTGAGCTTGGCATAACCTGATGGTTGTGTAAGTAATTTCTGAGTAAAATATATTAGAATTTTTTATTCCCCTCCTCCTTTCAGAGAATACTCTCTCCACTCCATTTTCCCCTTATTTTGGGTGGATTTTCTATCTATCCCCTTAATGATCCTTCATTCATAGTCTCTTCTCAGCAGAAAAGCAATCAAATGGTGTTCAATTTTTCACCAGCCTTTCCAACCCATGATGTTCAAGTTTTGAAATTAATCAGTCTGAATATACCATTCTGAAATACATACACAGATGTGTACAAAGATGGACCACAGCTAAAAACACTTACGGCATGATAAAAAATAACCCCAGAAAATACATATGGCCTTGCAAATATTAGATCTTGATCCTCAGTACAATAATGTATAGATTAGTGCATACAACTACCATATTTACTTAAAAAGAAGACAATCCTGATTATAAGATGACTCCCCAATACTTAGATTTTATATATGGGAAATTTATAAATTAGTTATAATTTTTCAGGTATAGATTATTGGAGTTTACCTTGAATGTATCCCCCTCCCATGGCACGGAAAATAAAAGCAGGTGGTGGGTGGGAGGAGGAGGTCAGGTAGACCTTTGCTTTCTGCTTCCCCTCAACTTTTTGCCCTGACAGCTTCTTTCTCCTTTACTTACTGTCAGAACCTGCTCTCCCTGACCACATGGAAGTAAGGAGCAATTCAAAAACAATAATCTTGAAATTAAACATGGCTGTACCACTTAATTTATTCAGAATTGATGCACATTACCTTTTTTGCACCTGCGGCAAGTTTTAGCACAGGTACTTCATAAATACAATTTTAAGCAGCACTTTGACTCTTACTTATTATATGTAGTAAAGACTTTTTGCCCTATGTATATATAGGTATAGATATATATATGTCTTTTTTCTTGTATGTATATATATGTATATATCTATAACTCTACCAACCTGTCTTGTGACTGATATGGTTCACTTGATGGTCTAATACCCACCTTTACAGTTATACTATACTCGTTCCCATTACAATAACTGCCCCACATATCCATGCTTCTGCATGCCTATCACCATCACCAAAATGAAGTGGAGCAGCTAGCAACAGAGGAGAGAAAAGAAGGAAAGATAAGTGGAACAAGTAACTTTGAGACTGAGGAGAGTGAAGGGAAAGAGGAGAGAATGATACAGGAAGAAGAAGTGAGGCTTGAGGAAGAGAAAGGTGAAAGAGCCAAATTGGGAAAAGAAAGAAAGAAATCCCATGCTGTGAATCTTAGAAAGAAGGTAGACAAAGAGAGAGAGGGGGAGGGAGATGGGTTGATGAAAAGCGCACCCCTGCTAATATGGTCTGGGTCCAATGAAGAGAAGATAGGGAGTGGTGGGGAAAGGTGTGGGGGAGAGGAAATGAAAACCTTTCTTAAATGTTAAAGCAATAAAACAACTGGAAAAGACTACAGGGACATGAGAAGGGGGAAGGTTAGAGCAGCAGCATAGAAGACTTGTAAAGTGGTAGAGATGTGAAATTTAAGTGGAGAAGCATGACTTCATGTATTGCATCTATAAATGTCTTAAGTATGTTATTAAGGAAGAGGTGGGATAAGATTATGCCACTGTTGAGTGGTGTCAAAGTGGATATATATTAACAGGAGTGTAGAATCCCATGGGAGAGGGACTACCATCTGTAAAGAGATAGGGATGGGGACCATTGTGGTGGGTGGGATCAAACAAAGTGGCTTGAATCACAATTCTGCTCAAGAATGAGGAAGTGGAAGTGTGGCAAGAGCAAGTGATTGTGGAAGGGAGACTGCAATGGATGGCAGTGAAGTTTGAAAAGGAAGGGTTAGAGATTTTTACTATATATGCACTGGCTGAAAGAGAAGGAAGGTTCATCCTATTTAAGACATTGGAGTGGTATGTAGGCAGAGTTAGGCAGCAAATTCTGCTGGGGGATTTCAATTGCATTCTTAAGGAAAAGGGTAAGAGAGGGGATTGGGGAGAGCTAGACATCTCATCAAAATACTGATTAATGTAATAAAAGAAGGAAGTCTAAAGGATGTATGGGGTGTTTAGAAGGTGATTATAAGGATGGAAACAAATGGGAGACAGGTGCTGAGGAATGATTTTATATTAATGACAAATGGACTAGGGATTGGAAAAAAGGAGATCTTAGATGTGACTTTCAGTGATCACTGGAGGTTGAGAATGGGACTGAGTGTAGATAAAAGTGAAGGTAGGGGAAAAGACATATGGAAGTTAAAGGTTCCATTTTTACAAGATGAGGAGGCCTGTTAAGAATATGTGGATCAGTATAAAGAATGGAGAATGCTGAAGAGATACTACAAAAGTGTCTGGGAGTGGTGGACATTGATCAAGAGAAGAACAAGATAATTTTTCAGAAATTGGTTGAAGAGAAGTGAGGAAGAGGTTGGAAGAGTTAGAACAACTACAGCCAAGGAAGCAGGAATTGTTAAAGGAGGCAGTAAGATGAGTATGAGTGAAAGAACTGGAAGACATAAAAATGGAACTGGAAGAAGAATGGTTCAAAAAGAAAATGGATGATAAAATCTTTCTGACCAGAGCACCTTGGGTGGAGAAGGGGGAAGGATGGTGCAAGTATTTTTCAGTGGAACTGAGGAAAGAAGGAAGGAATTGAAAGCAGTGAGAACTGAAGAAAGAATCTGAATAGAAGAGAGTGCAAAGGTGTCAGATGCCATGGCAGCATTTTATAGAGTTGTACAAAAGAAGAGGAGTAGATAGTGGAAAAATGAAGGTGTTCCTTGATGGGATAAAGAAGGAATAGAAGATGGAAATAAACAAAAATTGGAGGAGAAGTTAAGTATCAGAGAGGTAGAGGACTTCCTAAAAACTTTCAAGAGAGGGGAGGCGCTGGTAAGAGATGAACTTCTGGTGGAATTCTATGAAAAAATTTGCAATGTCTAGGGACAGAGATAATGGAGACATTCTGGGAAATAATGGAGGATGGGGAGATAGGGGAAGATTTTGCAGAAGGCGAAGTAATATTGATACTCAAGAAGGGAAAGGAAGACATATTAGGCAACTGGAGGTCAATAACCCTTTTATTTTAGTTGTATGCAAATTGATGACAAAAGTATTGGCCAAAAGAATGGATGACTGTTTAATATATGTGATACAAAAAGGACAAATGTGTTGTTTTTGAGAGAAGAATATACCAGACCCTATGGTTAATGGAAGATGCCATATCTGATACAGAAGAGAGGAAAAGAATCATGGTAATAATGAATTTAGACTTGGAAAAAACTTATGATAGGGTTGAACATGATTTTGTGTTTGAAGTATTGCAGAGGATGGGGTTTCCAGTGAAGATGATCAGGTGAGTCAAAGTTCTATACAGTAAAGAAGAAAGCTGAGTACTGGTAAATAATTACTTTAGCGAAGCCTTCCCCTTACAAACAGGGGTAAGACAGGGATGCTTGCTTTTCTCCTATCATTTTGTGTGCATGATGAAGCCATTGGCTCAGAGATTATAATGATAAACTGATAATTGCTGTGAAGATACCAGGAAGAAGAGAAGTTAAACAGACATTATACATGAATGATGTGAACATAGTGGCTCAGGACAATGTATCAGTCAAGAGTGTTTTGATGCATACTTAGGATTATGGTGAAGTGTCAGAAGTGATATTAAATAAGATGAAAAGTACATTGATGGGTATGAGGAATTGGGAGATTTTACAGAAGTTTGGGCTGCAGGTAGTAGAGAGTGTAATCAAGATCTTGGGAATCTTAATAGATGCAGAAGGGAAAGGAACAAAGGCATGGGAAAAATTAGAGTTAAGAGTGAAACACATATTGGGATCATGGAGTGGTAGAAGGTTATCTTTCAACTGTCAAGTGACTGGGGTGAAAACAGTGCTTTGGCTGATCATCCTTTTTACAGGAGTGGTGTATTCATCATCATGGCAACAGATTAGCAGGGTACAGAGGGAGATGTATATTTTTTGGTGGAGAAGTAAAAAAGAAAGGGTAGCTAGAACACAGCTAAAACTAGGGAATTAGGAGTTTGGGGAATTGGAAAGCTTTGTGTATACTTACTTTATACTTATGTTCTGTAAAGAGATAACAGAGGGGGCAAAAAAGATGGCACATTTCTGACATTACTTGGCAGGAAGAATGTTAAGAAGATGGGGCATGTACAGAAGAGAATTGAAAAAACAATAGGTGTGGCAGCCACCAGCCCAGTATGTGAAGATGGAGTGCTTTGTAAGGGTAAATAAACTTGAGAGAGTGGGATTAGAGTGTTTGAAACACCATAAGAAGGTGATTAATATGATATGAAAGAAAGATAATATAACAGTAGTTGGGGATCTGACAGAAAGACAGATGGAAAATGTGTGGAAAGAAATGACAGATAATAGAGTGAAAGGAAAACATATAGGTTTCATAAGGATGATTATATGGAATATTCTTCCTGTGAGGGGTATTTAGCATAAATGGGGCTTGGTAAGATTGGTGGTGTGCCCAGGAGATGGACGTGAAGCTGAAGAATCAGTACAGCATGTATTTTGGGACTGCCCTTTTGTGTAAGGGGTATGGTACAGAGTGCATCATTTTTTAGGGCAATCTATATGAACTATGACTTAACATGTGAAATGGTGTTGTATAGGTTAACTCCCAAAGGACTGGAGACACGGAGACTGAGAACCATACTACTTTGTGCAACAATAGCGATATGGAAGGTGAGAAAACTACTGTTGGTCAAGGGACTAGCTTTCACCAAAAGAAAATGTTTGGAGTTGGTAATTTATGAATTGAAATACTCTGTAGATTAAGATGCAGAGAAGATGGGAAAAGAGAAGGCAGAGAAGAGATGGAAGAAAGAAGAAAGGTGGTGTTTATTTCAAAAGGACAAAGGGACCGAGTGAAAGTTGTTTCTTCCTCAGTTGGGGGTGGTTTGTGAGAGGTTAGCATGTTAATAGTGAAAAGGGGTGTAAGAAGAATATGATATTGTTGTAGGGCATATGTTATTAAGGTTTTTTTTGTGTTAATGTAGTTTCTTTAAGTTGTTTTGTATTAAAAAAATGTTCTCATCAGTATATAAAATGTAGCAATTTTGACACAAAAGGGAGGGTGTCAGGGCTAGCTCTGGGCCTCTCAGTGATATCCTGGTATTGCAGTAGCTCTAGGTCTGGTGCCAGTACCCTGAAGAGGGAACATCCACTCGTTTATTTTTTAAGGGTCACAAAAAGGTTCCCATCTGCATGTTTGCTCAATATAGTGCTGGCTGCATTTAATCAACTTCATAGTTTGTTTCCATTGCTGAGCACATGCTGCTTTTGGCAGCAGTTTGATAGACAATGTATTTAGTGAGATTCCATTGTATAGGATTATAAAACAAGGGGGCTTGTTTCCCTGTGCCAATTGGGGGAAAAAAACCTCATCTTGTATTCAGATAAATATGCTAGTTCCCCAAGCAGTATTGTCCAACCGGAGGCCTGTGGTCCCCTGCAGCTACCTCTTCTATGGCTGGGTTGCTAGTGAGAGTCCAGAAGGATGTGCTGTTTGCCCACCACTGCAGGGGAAAAGGCCATACACCCCTATGGCCGGTGTGGTGGGGCATGAAGAGTGCCTGCCCACAGGCAGCCTGCACAGTGGGGAGGCACATGCTGCCAGTGGTGCCCATGCTACTTGAAGGAGGGCATCCTTGGGAGAGGGTGGTGCCCCTACAGTATATGGCCCATGTGGTTTATAGCCACATGGTGGCACTGTGTTGTAGGCCTCTAGGTGACATATCCCTTGGCCTGCTTGGTAGATGTACATAAAAGTTAAGTCATCTGAGTAGTGGTTCAGCAAAGAACATATTGCTGCACATGCCCAATAAGTTAAAAGAACCAGAAGATTCGAGAAAGGATGAACTTTGTACCTTAACGAGGAACTGACCCACTTTAGAGGTCTGGGCATGCACAGTTAGTCATCAGATGTTCGTGCCAAAACTAGTATAGAGCTACTGTGTATTTAATACCTTTTTTCTGAGGTGATCAAAGTTATGACTGGAGTGGCTGATGATTGACAGGAGAGTGACAGCAACTCTGGCGGGGTGATTGGTTAAGTGATTGACAGAGGTGGTGTGATTGGAACCTATAAAAAGAGCTTGCACCTTTCACAGTGAGTCTGGGTGTATGCACACTTTGGTTCATTGTGTGTGTGAGGGGTGTGAGTGTAAGGTGAGTGGGGTTTGATTGTGTTAGTATTGTGGTTGTGTTTGTAAGGAGCTTGGATCTGCATGAGTTTTGCATGGAACTCCAAGGACAGAGTTGATTGTGGAGTGTGTATGTCCATCTGGGTGGAGCAAGACTCCCCAGTAACACAAGCATAGGAGCCAATGTAGTAGACCAGTGCCAGTACCAAGTGCCCATTACCCCCCTTGGAAGCGTGATGGAGCAGCTTCAGTGCTCCATCACTTTAAGGGCTGGAGCAGGCAGCTGGCAGGTGCCTGATTATGGCATTTTAATACCCAGCTCTCAAGGCTGACGCAGCAGTTTGTTGCTAGCCAGCATGGGAGGAACATCACCCTGCTGAGCTACTACTCCAGGAACATCTTGGAGGTAAGGGAAGGGGCTATGGGGAAGGAGGAGGCCCCTGGCTCTGGGCATGACTGAAAACTACACCCTGCTGGGGTGGGAGGCCTGGTGGGACAGCCAGTGGTGGGGCAGTGCCACTTAAATGCTGGGATCACAAACCTCCCCAGTGAAAGGTGGGTAGGGGTGCCTAAACTCCAGCCCCCACCTTCAAGTGTGTTGCCATTGGGTTTAGGGGGACCAGGCTTGCATGCCAAGATGCACCTGAGCCCATGCAGGTGTAAGACCCAGGAGTTGGGTTCAGGCATGCTCAGAGAGGATCACCTGAGCCTGCAGGGGTAGAAGACCCTGACCCCCCATGTAGGGGTGGAGAGTTGGCCTGAGAAAGAGGCAAATTGGCCCTGGTTAGGGGTGAGGGGAATAGCTGGTCCAGAGTTGAATAATTGCCCAGATCTGTGGAAATGAGGGCCATGGGAGAGGCCCAAATGGCTGCGCCAGAACTGGCCAAGGCATGCAGAGCAAAGTCTGATGGCCCTAAGGGGTCACTCAAGGGAGCAGGGTGGTATGAATGTGACTCCGGAGTGAATGATAGAGACCCTGTGAGAGAGGGCGGAGAGCAAGAGGCCCAAGTGAGAGGGGGGTGGGGGTGTGTGGCCCATGAGGGCAGTGTGAGACATCCAACTGTGTGCCCAGTTTGGCCCGGCCTTGAACTGGAGATTTAACATACAGTGAGACATCTGTGATGCATGGGACATGTATAAGGAGAGGTCGGAGCATGTATGTACCACCCATGTTATAGCTGGGCACTCAAAGGACAGCCTCCCTCCTAATTAATATCTTAATTAAATTACAATGAGGCGTGGCAGAGGAGTGAGGTGGGTGGTTTACCCAAAGACAGGAGGCGGGCCGATATTGAGATTGGGCCTGGGAGTTTGCTCTTGTCACAGGATGGTAAAATATCACCCTCCCTTTTCAAAAAGGAGATGGATTACCCAAGGAAGGAGAAAAGCTCCTGGGGAAGTATGATGTTTTGACAGAGCTCACTGCGAATACAGTGCTTGAGGGTTTGTTCCAGTTAAGCTGTTTGTACCAGCAACACTACCATCTTTGCAAGTGGGCAGAGGGTCTGCTTTCTGCAGATTCTTTTCTATTTCTGTTTTTTCTCCCACCATTGTAACATAGCCCTTGTTGTTCTTGTCTGTTGTTATCATAATACAGTCCCGTATTTTTCATTAATAAATGAGCCTGCCTGTGTTGTACTAATTAATTTAGCATTGAGGTAGATCTAGGCTGTAGGTTTTGGCCTTAACGAGAGTAAGCCACTGCCATTAAATATCCTTTTCTGTGCTGAGCTTTGGAGGGGTAATGCCCTCAACTTTGCATAATTAACAAAATAAGCGTTTAGCCTAAAGGCTTTACTGAACTGGGGTGTGCTGGCTGGATCTTGTGCTGCCAAAGTCATTGGAATTTTTCTTATTGACTTTAATGATCTCAGAATTAGGTAGTAGGACAGTATTAAGGGCTGGAAAAATGGGCCTTGATTTGTACAGGTAAATCCAATTTTCATCCAAATTGCACATGCAATTTGAGAGAGTACTTCAGAAAAGGTGTCCCTTAAACTATCATTTGCTTAACAGCATGCAATAGGATGACAATCAGCTACTTTATTTCATGTGCATGATAATCCAAAATATGCATATTCTTGAATTACTGTTATGTAAATGAAAAGGATTGGAATTGTTATAACAGCAATGTCTGAGGATCTCAAAACACTTTACAACTGCTAATTAAATCCTCAGCATCTCTATGAAGTAGATAACTAGCAGTAAAGACGGAGAAACTCCTCATACATGTGCTTTCTTCCGCAGCTGATTTGCTCTGATTAAAACTATCTCCACAGGAAAAAAAAAGAAAAATCTTTCTAGATAATCATTTAGACTGTCATACAAAATAAGTAATAAAATTCTACCTACTTGCACCAAATTCAAATCTCTATTGACGACATGGTTAATTTTTAATGATTTTTCTCAAGAACTAGCCTAACTTTTTAAAACTAAAGCTGATATTAGTTCATGACTGAATTACATCAATTGAAATGTACTTTTTTCTTCAAGGTGATTGATGTAATTTTCTATTAAAGTGACCTTTGCTAGATATGTTTTGACTGTAATGATTTCCTGTCCTTTTTGCTCAGCAATCAGAACAGCAGAACTGGCATAAGCCTGTTTCAGCTACTTGATGTTAATGTGTAAAGGGAAGCGAGCTGTAAAGTATGCATGTCTGTATGACAATGAGGGCTGTGAGTACAGGTGAGTTCCAATGTTAGATTGCTGTAGTAACTTAAAGTCACATCCTGTGGAGTCCTTCCACTGAGCTGAATGCGATAAAGACGACTCAGGACCTTGCAGGATCGAGACATCAGGTTGAACATACAGTGGGGTTGCTATTTAAGCTGATCACATTGAATTTCTGAGCAGGAACTTGTGAAGAATTGTACTTATAATATGGAAACAGCACAACTCAGAAACAGTCATATATGCTGAATGTTCATACTAGCTGGACACTAGTAGAAATAATTATACTAGCTGGACACTTTCTAGAAATAAATTTTATCCTTTACAAACTTTGTTGGGTCTTCCTTTCATAAAGTGATTCCATAATGAGTCAGCTGAGCTATCACAGATGCAAGAAATATCAAAGGAATCAAAACTCATGGCAGAGGTGATATCTGTTACATTATAAGATCAACTAGACATTTGCAAAAACAAAAATTATTTATTTGCAAGCTTTTGGGCACAGGCACCCTTCAGTCAGGCATAGGAGATTGCAAAGATTGTAAAAGTTCTCCTAGGTAGAAATGAAAATTCATATTTCACAAGAGAGCTGAAGGTGTGGTAAAGTCTCCTGTTTGGAACAGTTCATTTTGTGCAGATTAAGCTCAAAGAAAAGGGGGAAAGTCTTTTAACCTCAAAGTTGTTTGGTGGTAAGCAGGATGTAGAATCATATTTTCTTCTGGATACCTGACACATGGAAGATATCGAATTCTGCTGGTTTTTAAAATGAAAACTTCATATTTTTAAAAGACTGAAGCAAAATTAACCACCAGAAACCTGAGACCCTGCTCTTGCCTTTGTTCGAGCTAATTTGTATTCGAACAGAGCACAGAGCTTCCTCTCCACAAGTGAGATTTCTGCCCAGAAGAGCATTCCATCTTTCTACTCTTCTGTGAAATATGAAACATCATAACCAGAAGGAAATATAATTCTACATCCTGCTTACCACCAGAAAACTTTGAGGTAAAGAAGACTTTTCCAACTTTTCTCTGAGCCTAATCTGCACAAAATGAACTGTTCCAAACAGAAGGCTTTATCACACTTTTAGCTCTCTTATGAAATAGGAATTTTCATTTCTTCCTAGGAGAACTTTTACAATCTTTGCAATCACTTGTGCCCGATGAAGGGTGCCTGTGCCTGAAAGCTTGCAAATAAAGAAAAGGTTTTTTGCAAATATCTAGCTGGTCTAATAAAAGATATCACCTCTGCCATGAGTTTTTATTCCTTTTGCCTCTAGACCAATATGGCTACAACCTGGATACCTGAGAAATGTCAAAGGTTGCATTAAACTTCTAAAATCTATGATATCAGAGCGTGTTGCATTTTGGGAAAGAAGGGGAAGGGAAATTAATTATTAAAAAGATAAGGTCAAAACTCTGTTCTATGTAGGATGATAGCATCACCTACTGTATTAAAATGTATAATAAATTTATGATTACCCTAGTTTTCACTATAAAGAAGAAACCCACCTTTAAAATGTAAGACCATGTTTATCGTCATCTTGTTTCAAGATGGTGGTGAGGGTAGAAAAAATAGTTCCTTATAACACTCTTTAAATAATGAAGTATAATCCTTATTAACACCGACCCCCCAGATACTATTTTTCTTATTATTCTTAGTAAATAAATCTGAAATACAGAATGGAAGAGACATGATAAGATCTGGTCAGAAAATAAGATTGTATTTACAAGCCATCCTACTACCAGGATTTATTCCATATACCATATGGCTTATCTAATTAGGAAGAACACTTCTATTCTTCTATCTTTTAATCTTTTAAGCCAGATATAATACTTTAAGTTCCGTTGCACATATTATCATATTTGTCAGTTGTGCCTGATTTTATATCAGAATTCTTCCTGTCTTCCTTAGCATGTTTAAGTCCTCTTGTAAAAGGCTAGGATTAGAAAAATAGATTCCTAAAATAATTTTTGTCTTTTGAATTACATTGGAACGCTCCTTAAAAATTCTTCCTTGATTCTAACTCTCTTTAATTTATTATTTTGAGGCTACAGTTCTCTATTTTAGAAACTGCTCCTAACTTTGGCTTCTGCCCCTAATTTAGAGTTGCTGTCTCCAACCTCCTACGGTATCAAGAAGATGCATCTATGACATAATTATTGCTGTGCTTGGGTATTTTGACTTAAACTGGAATTACCTTAAGAGTAGATATGTTATCATATTACTACTTACTTTGTTTCCTAATATATTTGCTAGAGTAGGGATACTTTTAAAGTCTTTTAGGTACATATTTTATATAGTAGTCCAGATTCTTTTCATTTTTTTATATGCCAGTCATCCTGTTGATTTCAACTGGGCTATTTAACATGAAGAATTAGTACAGGATTTGACCCAGAATGTCAGTCTTTACCTCTCTATGCTTCTGTGCTAGTAGACCCCAATAGTGCAAAATACTAATTATGTGAAAATATTGCAACCTGGTTATAGCTTGGCTTTATGTGGGGGTTTTAGAGAGAAAACTGTTAAAGGGATTCTTTTGCTCAAATCCACACAGAGTTGGAAAAGTGAGAGGCTAGGCCAACCCTGATCTCTTGTTTCATTTGTTACTGAGCAGACTGGTGGTAGAAAATCATTCAATACTTCCTCACCCACTAGGCTCATTCAGGAAGGATTCATAAATCTTCATACTTTTCTCAATGGTGGTAATGGTTTTCCACCACAGTGGGCGCATCTACACATGAAATTAATTTGACACAATAAACTCTAGCTCAGTTTGTGCTGGGGTTTATTGCTCCCAGGTGCACCATTTATATGTGCACCCAGGACCACAGCACACTGAGCTGCGGCAGTGCAGCCCCAGCTGGCAGGGAGCACAGGAAGTCAGCTGCCAGCCCAGAGCTGCTCCCCAAAGCTCAACGTGCTGCAGAGGGGCTGGCTAGGGGATGAGGGTGCTATAGTGCAGGGCTAACTGTCAGGTAGCCCCTGAACTGAAGCACCCTTATGCCCCAGCCACCCACATCAATGTCTACATGTGAGGTGATGCAAAGTAAAAAAACTCTGCAGCAGTATAGTACTTGAATTTAGTTTACTTCAGCCTTATAGCACTGCATGTACAGTTTGTGCTGGAGTTTATTGCTTCTGGGCATGGTGTTTACATGTGCTCCCAGGACTGCCGCATGTTGAGCCCAGGGCTGCTGCTGCTCAGTGTGCTGCGGAGAGTCTGGCTGTGGCCTTATTATCTTGAGGCTGCAGTTCTCTATTTTAGAAACTGTTCCTAACTTTGGTGTCTGCCCCTAATTTAGGGTTGCTGTCTCCAACCTCTTATGGTTTCAAAAGGATGCATCTATTTCATAATTATTGCTGTGCCAGTGTCAAGTAGAATGAAGGTGCTTCAGTGTGGGGTTAACCAGCTGGCAGCCCCAAACTGAAGCACCCGCATGCCCCAGCCAGCCACTGTATACACATGTGTTGCAGCAGAGTAAATAACTGTTGTAGTACTGTATTTGTGTTGGGCAGTACTATCCCATAGTGGAGTTAATTAGTTTAATCTGGCCGAATAGCACTGCTTGTGTAGATAGTGATGCTTTACTGCCAAGCTATTTAGGCAACTTGGCAGTAAGTGTCTTGTGTAGATGTACACACTCAGTTGTAGACAAGCATATCAATGGTAAACTTCAGCATCAAAGGACTGAGGATGGCTTACATCTGTAGAGCAGGGCCTGGAATTTTTTATATGCTTTCTTTGCCCTGATCCTGTGAGAGTATGAGTGACTTCAATCCTTATTTAGCTATGTAGACTAAAGAGTTCAGATCATTTCCCAGGAGATGTTTACATCCATATATATGCAAGCCACTGAGAATTGATGGCACCTTCCAGAAATAAGTTTAGCTTTTTCATAGAGCTAGTAATGCATTTCTGTTTGCCTTTTTTCCCTTTTTGAGAATACTGTTATTATGTAACAAATGGATACATCAAGTAATAACTGTTTACTATGTGACCGGCCTGCCACCCTTCCATTAAGGAGCACTTTCTGCACAAGTCACCCCATTGATTTCAGTGGAATTATTTGTGCAAGTACAATTGAATGTTGAGAAAGGTGGCAGAGCAGCCTTCTAATTTGGCCACAATTCTGAGTTGGAAATAATTGTGGTGTCTCAAATTAAGGTTTAATGCAGGATCAAGTGAAAGGATAAGAAAGAGGCATTACACAAAACTTCTGTTTGAACTCAAACATTTTTCCAGTTAGCAAAACTGAACAAACAGAACATAGAGACAAAAAACCAGCCCCCCCCC
>NW_005842157.1:464899-469832 GCF_000455745.1 Alligator sinensis | reverse complement strand
AAAAAAAAAAAAAAAATCCGGCCAAACAAACAGAAAAACAACCCGGAGTTGGGCAGGGGGAAAGAGATTGCAGAAAAAAATTGTGGAACTTTCAGCCCCATGACTGAATATGATCAATAGTGAAAGTTTTTTCCATCTTGAGATCTCCTCTGTAAGGTGAAGCAACCCTACCCGTACTATTTTTTTATTTATGAATTCATAACAATGTCAGACATCCTTGGAATCAACTTATTTTTTAATAACAAAAAGTCCAGCCTGTCCTCTTTGAACTACCTCTGTACATTGGCTTATCAATAAATCATTCAAATGATCTTAGTCATCCACTGCAAAGCCGAGAAGCTTAGCTTTGTCTTCACTGACAAATCTGCTTCGAAAGTTACCTATTCATGGATATATGAATATTTATACCGATGACATTTTCAGAGTTCCTTTGGTCCTAACTCCTTAAAGTAGAATTGTATTTCTGTTGAAGTAAAGGTAAAATTGGTCTCTTTCAGTTTAGCATTCACAATGATTGCCACTTATAATTTGATGCTTATTTAAAAAGGCAGAATCAAGGAATTTTTTATTTATTTGTACACCTGTGCCCGAATTAAAACTTTAGAGAGGTTTTCCAAAAATGACAAAAAACCAACCAAACAACCCCCCCACCCCCAACTCCATGTAACTTCATCCCCACTCTATCAATCCTGGCTAAATTCAAAAGACTTATTACACAGACTTATATTCCTTTATGTCTTAAAGGCGATCAAACTCTGTTCTGGTGAACTCCAAGTGGGAACAAGTTTAACAAGGAGCCCTCAAGTGCCAAACACCTCCTGGTGTTTAACTTTAGATGAAATAACATTTCATCTAGAGTTACACCGAAGTCAAATATTGCCTTCATGGAAGATCAAGCATATTTGTCAGTGCTACCATGCAGAGCATAGAATAGCTAATGGGTCAGATTCTCAGCTGGTAAAAAGTTACACCACTGGGCCTATATCAATTGGCACAACTGGAATGCACTCATTAAGGAGCTCCCTTGTTGTCTACTGGTTTAAAGCGGGGGCGGGCTGAGAATGAGACATTTTTATTCAAAGAGTGTCTCTACCATGGCTCACTTGGACTTCTCAAGTTCTCCATCAGGGAAAAAGTTTGCAATAAGACCTGCTTCTCCCCAGAGTTGTTGCAGCAAGGCTTAATTGATTGAACGTTTGTAAAGCACATGGAAATCCAGAGATGAATGGCACTAAGGCAGTGTGCAACATCTTCTGAATGAAATCATCTTCAAAAGAAATATGTAGCAAGCAGTGTTCCCAATGTGTTATCCATTCTCTGCAGCATCTTGAAAGTCTATGCTCAGGGTCATCTTCAAAAGCTGCATTTGTGAGTAAGCATGAAACAGATTTTCCATGCTATTGTCCAAAGTACTTAACTCTCTACATGGTGAGGGGGGAGGGGGAAGGGGAGGCAAGTGGTTTTGATTTGTTCATATATTACATTTGCCTTAGCAATTTGTTTAAAAGGGGATTATGCTGTTTAAATAAGGCAACATGTAATCTATATTAGACTTTGTAATCTTTTTATTATATAATTTAAAAAATATTACAGATATACTATTTTATCGTGTGTGTGTGTCATATATGTATATATATTTCAGCAAAATACCTGCAAATAATGCAGTGGCTGAAATTGATGGGATTATCTAGCATCACAGCCCCTGCTGTGTGAACTCCCTCAAAAGAAGTCTTTGTTTCCATAGGCAACAGAGCTACTGTGGCACTATGGATCAAACACATCCGGATTTACTTTCATGCCCCCGAGGTAAACAGTTGCCTGCTGCACGACATAAATACTGAAAGAAAAACACTCTTGGTAAAAGACCTGACCAGCATGAACTGAGGGTAACTACAGGCTGCTCTGAAAAGCTGAGCTCAAGCAGCTCAGTGATAAAGGTTCCCTAGGAGAGTGCTACATCCACTGCCATTTTTGCCATTTCTGTCATTTAGTGCTGTAACTTTTCGTCTGGTGTTCACAGTTTTTATATCAGCTTGGAGACATGATAGAAAATCATTAATATGATCACTTCTTCCCACGACTATCTCCAATGAGAACATCTTTTTTTCAGGAAAGAAAAGGATGTCCTGTTATATCAGTGTTTGAATGGAGGATTTTGAAACATTTCAGCATCTAGCTATTTGATTAAACACCCCATAAAACCATTATGGCTAAATCTAGAACAGGACTTAGATGCCTTGCCTGCAGAGTAAAATCTAAAGTCCTGAACTAGGCTTCCTGTATGATACATGGGAGAGCCTGCATCTCATGGGTGCATCCCAACAAGCACACACATGTGGTTTGTGGAGCCTCAGGCCCATTTGAGGTGCTGCAAACTGCACGTGGTGCATGTACATCCATTTGCTGCATTGCTAATTTGCAGCACTGGCTTTTTTGCCACTGGGAGATCTTGGTGGCAAAAAAGTCCACCACTAAGAAAAGCAGTGTGGTGCATGCGGCAGCAGTGTGTGCCCCCTGAAAGGGAGCCTGGCTGGTGAGAGCCATGCTTTGGCTGCTAGCCCAGCTCTGAGCAGCTGGCTTGGTGCCACTGCTTCCCTGGGAAGCCCTCAGGACCTCAGGTAAGGCTGCTGGGGTTAGCACAGGTGCTGGCCCCAGCCTCCCTTACCCCACCTGGGTCAATTTGCCATGCATCAGAGTGTGTGTGCAGGGGTGTGCCCAGGGACAAATAGCAGTGGCAAAAATATGTGCCACTGCTATTTGTCCCATGGGAAACATGTGCCCCTACACATGTACACTTGTCAGGATGTGCCCCACAAAGGCAATCAAAAAGCCCATATGTCTTTTAGAGTTAGTGAATAGGAGACAATAAAAGCAGGGCTGTCTCTGAACTCCTGCATCTCCCTAGAGCTAAATGCCCGGTTTAGGGCTGCAAGAGAGATGCCTCCACCCATTTGGGATTCAGAGCCTGGATTCAATTTATGAGGGCACCTGCAAATATTGTTTTTTTTAAAGAAGAGGGCTCATTTTTTAAAACAGAGTTGGAAAGAGGAGTTGCTGATGCTGCCTGCATTACAGTGCAGAGTGTTTAGAGATCTTACCCAGGAAATGAGAAGCCTATGGTCAGGTCCCTCTTCAGTGTAACAGGAACCTAGATGTTCCTCAAAAGAGTGCTATACCAGCCAGGTTATAGTCTACTCTGATGTGCTAGTGTATGAGGAAGGAGGCACATTCCACCCCTCCTTTTGAAATTGGGACTCCATGCATCCAAGAATGAAAGATTCACGAGGCCAGGAGGAAAGGAAGCAAAGAGGAACCTTGACCCATATTTTAGTGGTAAGGACACACAGCTAGAAAGAGGTAGCCTTGGGTCCTGGTCCATGTTCCCAGGACTGTTTACTTGAAAATAGTCTGTGAATAAAAAAAAAAGAAGAAATAATCCTGAGAGCAGGAACCAGTATCCAGGGTTCTCCCCTACCATTAGGCTATAAAGCTGTGTTCTTTCCTGTTGTCTCTTTCTGGCCCCATGAATCTTGTACACAGTGGGCCTAGAGGATGGGCAGTTTGGGTGCCTATATGTGTTCAGGGAGGCTGCTCCAATGCACTGTAATTACAGAGTCTGAGCAGACTTGATTAATTGAGTTTACTGAAGCATGCTAATTGTGGCGCTCCAGCAGACTCCAGAGTCATGTGTATCAGTGTCCCTGTACTAAAAAATGGTGGTGGGGTGCTTTAACTAAAGCTTGTTGTACGTAGAATGAGTCTTAGTTAAAGCACCCCTACTGCCATTTTTCAGCAGGGGAATGCTGGTATACATGACACTCTAGGTGCTTTAATTAGGGCAGCTCTTGGAGCCACTCTAATTAAAGGCCCTTCCCCTCCACCCCCCACACTCCTGGAGCATGTCTATAAATGCCCAATATTACCTGGTAGCTAGGGCAGCTTTCTAGGTGGGAAGGCATAAGCTGAGAAGGGTATTGGACCAAGAAATTCCAGGTGCTAGAACCTCTGGGTGTTTATACATGTGCTCCAAGAGTTGGGAGGTGGGGGGTGCTTTAGTTAGAGTGGCTCTGAGAGCTTCTCTAATTAAAGTGCTTGGAGCATCTCCTGTATCAGCGTCCCCACGTTGAAAAATGGTGGCTAGGGTGCCTTAACAAAAGCTTGTTCAATGAGCTCTAGTTTAAGCATCCCCACTGCCATTTTTCAATATGGGGACATTGATACATGAGATGCTGGAGTCTGCTGAAGCACAGTAATTATGATTAATCAAGTTAACCAAGCCTGGTAATTGCGATTAATTGATTAATTGAGTCTGCTCCAACATGCTGCAATTACAGTGTGTCGGAGCAGCCTTGCTGCTTGTCTATAGGTACCCTCGAGTTCTATTTTTTCTTCTCCTGAAACTAGCTGTCAGTGCTATGCATTGCGCTGAACTCAGTCTGGTTGGTTTGTGTTAGGCATGTTGTTTCAGTTGTATGGACACAGGTTTCCAAACAAGTTTGGGGACAGATTTTTAAAAGTACAGTCTGTCTGAAAAATCAGATCTGCTGTTTAGGCTACCAAACTGTTGAGCTCTTTTAAATCTTAACACTTATTATGGTACCTCTGTGGGAACTGCACTCCTCTGAAAATCTGGCTCCAATCCTAGCTGTTAGCCCTCCTAAAATTCCTATTGCATCTATGTTTGCAGTGGCAAGAGAATTCACTATAGGCTCAGATTTTGATTACTCTGATTTGAGACTACAAATAAATTGTATATATTAAGAGAAGGGTATGAATTGTGACTCTTATTTGAAAACATCCCCTTCAGGTTCAACCAAAAAGAGAATAAATTCAAACAATGCATTATAAGTGTATGCACAGGAACAATGACCTTTGAATAAAAAACACAGTTGTCTTATGATTGTTATTATACAAGAAATATGAACTCTGCAGA
>NW_005842157.1:453738-464868 GCF_000455745.1 Alligator sinensis | reverse complement strand
AGGGAAATGTTGACTTCTGACAAGTTAAATTTGAATTTGCTGAGTTTGCTTATTCATCCGATTAAAAATATGTCATTCTGCGCAATCTATGTTTATAGTATTTTGCATTTTCTATTTATCTTGCTTATGGTTATGTTCACTTTATGTTAGATTTTCACAGGTGCAAGCCACAGAGGTACCACATGCTCCAGTGATTCAGTACAGCAAAGCCTAATCCTGAGTTAAGTACACAAAATTATGCAGCTGTTGCCATAAGAATCTTATTGATTGATTGATTTTTAATGGCCCCATTGCCAGAGTACCTGAACATTTCACCCCTGCTAAAAATAATCAAAAGCATCAGACAACATCTGTCTCCTAAATATTAAAGTGTGGTAAAATAAATATACAGCCAACTGGTGAAAATATTCTGTGCTTTCTTGGATACTTAGAAAATTCAGAGTTTACAGTTTGTCCTGAACCTTGTAAAGAACCTCTTTAATTAGAGTGAAGTTACAGATTAAACTTAGGCCATAGTAAATCTGTGGAATCTTAAGAAGTATTAAAGTTAGAATGCACCGTGGTCAGTTGTATTTAATACTATTTCTTGCCTGTACAGTTCTGACATCACTAGAGGGCTGGTGAGCAGGGACATGGCTAAGAGCTAGGGTATGTGGGGTATATTCTTGCTTGGGGTAGGTAAGGGGCTAGGAGTAATGCATCCTGGGGTGCTGGAGCAAAGATCAAGATGACTCAGAAAGTTGTCTTTCTGAACAGTCCTTCAGGTAACTGAGTTTATATTACACTGGTCCTGGATGTGAAATTCTAGACTAAGCAACATGCTACAACTGCCATGAAAACAGCATCGATGCCATTCTAAAGACATTTGAGTTGCAATTTCTATAAGACTAACTTCTTTTCAAAATACCTTCTGGTGATGTCTACACATGCTAGTAAGGCAAAATGATAAACTCCAGCACAGTTCGTGCTGGAGTTTATTGCTCCCTGGCACCATGTTTACACAGCAGGTCAGCCTGCCAACCTGGGGCCGCTGAATGTGCTGCAGAAGCGGCTGGCTGGGGCAAGAAGGTGCAGAGCTAGCTGGTAGGCAGCCTCATGCCCCAGCCTTGTGCCTGAAGCACCCTCGTGCCCCAGCCAGCTGCATCATTATTTACATGCATGGTGCTGTGCAGTAAAACACTCTGTAACAGAATAGTACTTGTATTTACAAGTACTACCCTGCTGTAGAGTTAAGTAGTTTCCTGTACCCTAATAGGGCTTTACTGTGGAGCTAATTAGTCTACTCTGCAGTAAAGGCCTCATGTCGATGCACCCTCTGGGCACATCTACATGAGATGCTTACTGTGCAGTAGCCTAATAACAGTGTGCAGTAGTGTGCTGGGCAAAAGAAACATGATAATATGCTACTGTGCAGTAGTATTAAGCTACTGAGCAGTAACCAACCATCACTAAAAACCTGTGCGCCAGCACTACTGTTCAGTAGTCTGAGTTACTGCACATTGATTTAATACTTGGTTAACCAAGCACTAAACTGAATTCCCCATAACTATGGTGCATTAATGAACATGTAGATGCTTCCTTTGAGTAGTAAAAAGCACCCCTTTCTGCTTTTATGGAACACTGATGGAAAGCAAGGTGGAAGGAGTTATCCTTTTTTTCAGGAGGACCCATTAAACTAATTAAAATAATCCTACGTCTGGAAAAAGGGGAAGGAAGAAATCAGCTAGGTGAAAAACAGAAACTACATATTAAAGCAGAAACCCACAGATAATTTCTGATTAATAGAGTTCATTGCAATGTGAGTCTGGTATCCTAGTTTATTCTACCTCTTTTAAATAGTATTAAAGCATTTCAAGGTCAGGAATGACATACTGGTAATGATGAGCCAGAGGCAGGCTTATGTTAAACTTGTCCTCAATGGTCAGGTTAATCTTTTCATTTATGTTTTCTCCATAAATAAATACATAAAAAGACATTACCTGTGTCACAGAAGTAATCTTTGTTTTTTTTAAATACCCTGCATAGTCTATTTTTCTTAGAAGAACTTGACCTCTCCATTAAAACTATAAAATGTATTGGATGTGCTGCAACCACCTTATGTCAAGTACTCTGTTTAACAAAAGTTAAAACTCTGGTTACATAGGTTTCAGATTCTCTGGGTATAAAAGTTGTAGAAGGAATAATGAATTGAATCCATTTCTCTGCCCTTTACAATTAATCCAAAGTTAAACATTATTTTTTCTTCACCTTGATGGATGCAAAGACAAAAGTTAATGAATCAGCCTAATTATAAGTATGTAATACATCAAGGAAATGGAAGCCCTATATAAATACACAATTTTACTGGGCAGTCCTTATTCAGTCCTGTGGAATACAGAAAGCTGTTGGGCACCTTTAATTCTTTATAAAGTTTGGAATGGTTAAGGCAAGCATAAAAAACTGCAGAAATGTCTTTGTGTGATTTTTGCATATATTACCATATTTACTCAAAAGAAGATGAAGCTTTTTTCCCCTCAATCAGCTTGTGAGAAAAAACCCCTCATCTTATATTTGCATACAAGAAAACCTCATTAAACACATTGTCTACCATTAAACTATAATTCAAAATTATTGAAATCATATTTGTGGGAGTCCAGTAGGAAAAATAATGCTGAAGACAATCAGCATGGCTTCATAGCAACTAGATCCTGCCTAACTAATCTTGTTTCTTTTTATGACCAGGTCACAAAATGCTTAGATGCAGGAGTTGAGGTAGAAGTTATCTACCTGGATTTTAAAAAGGCCTTTAATACAGTGTTGCATCCCATTCTTATAAATAAATTAGGCAGTTTTGGCGTAGATTACTACACAATCAGGTGGGCAGAGAATTGGCTTATGGGGTGTGCACAGAGTGTGGTGGTAGATGGGTCATTGTTGAACTAGAAAAATGTGAGCAGTGGACTTCCCCAAGATCCGGTCCTTGGACCAGTGCTGTTCAATATCTTCATCAGTGACTTGGATGAGGGTGTGGAAAGCACTCTGTCCAAATTTGTGGACAACACCAAATCATGGGGCAAAGTAAACTCTGGAGGGCAGGGAGCAGATTTAGGTGGATTTGGACAGGTTGGGAATGTGGGCAGAATAGGATGCAGTTTAACAAGGATAAGTGCAAAGTGGTATATCTAGGGAGAAAGAATCACCAAGACACCTACAGGCTGGGAGGTGACCTTCTGAGCAGCACAGCAGCAGAAAGGGATCTCGGAGTTATAGCTAACTTCAAAATGAACATGAGTCGTCGATGTGACAAAGTGATAAGTAAAAGCCAACTGCACTTTTTCATGCATTAGAAGGTGCATCATGAGCAGGTCTAAGGAGGTGATACTTCCCCTCTGTGTGGCATTGGTAAGACCACAGCTGGAGTACTGCATCCAGTTCTGGGCACTGCACTTCAAGAGGGATATGGATAACCTTGAGAGGGTTTAGAGGAGGGCTACTCGTATGGTTATGGACCTATAGGTAAGATCCTACGAGGAGAGATTGAAGGACCTGAATCTCTTCAGCCACTGCAAAAGAAAGCTGAGAGGGGATCTTGTAGCCATCTACAAACTCATCAGGGTGGGCAGCAAGGAAATGGGGATACTCTGTTTACCAGGGCGCCCCTTGTGGTTACTAGGAACAACGGCCATAAACTGATGGAGAGCAGATTTAGATTCGACATTAGGAAAAATTTCTTTACAGTGAGGGTTGCCAAAATCTGGAATGGGCTTCCAAGACAGGTGGTGCTCTACCCTAACTTGGAGGTCTTTCAGAGGAGACTAGACAAGCACCTAGTTGGGGTCTCCTGACACCAGCACTCTTTTGCCCAGGGCAGAGGGTTGGATTCGATGACCTACTGAGGTCCCTTGCAACCCTAAAAATCTATGAAATCTATTAAGTCTAAAAACTGTTGCCAAAACCAGCATGTGTTCAGTAATGGAAACCAGATATAAATTTATTAAATGTAACCACCACTAAGCATGACTATATATCACATAGCCCACACTGAGCAAACATACTGATGGGAACCTATTTATTTTTTTTTTGGCAAAAATATTTTTTATTTTATATAGATGTCACTGTACCTCTAACAACCTGTCAAGTAACCACTGTGGTTCACTTGGTAGATCAAAACATACTTTGACAGTTAAATTATTTTAGTCCCATTACATAGTTTGCCCAATGCACCCAAACACCTATCACCATTCCAGTACTATTACTCATTGTTCTTTCAGAGGGTTTGCCTCTGAAAAAGTCTCTGCCAGTCTCCTCTCCACTGTATGAGGTCTGCCATTTCTTTCCATCATCCTCTTCTGTCTTCCTGTAGTACCAGTACATTTCACTCAGCCTCATTTTAATACAGTCCTTGACTGTGGGGTCCAAGTGTCTGTTTATGAGCAGGTTCCTGGTTTTCTACAGTGCAGACCTGAAGCAGGAGATGAACTGCTTGAAGCATGCTGTTGGGGCCCCTTGCTATTTGGTCAAGTGGCCATAAAGGACTGCTTCTCTGGTCAGGGTTCTGAAGCCTGTCACCACCAGGGGGAGTGCACGGACTTTCTTCCACATCTTTCTGGCATATGGGCAGTTCTAGAAGAGGTGGTTGATTGTTTCTGCCTGCCCTGTCTCAAGCAGTTAGATGTACCTCTCTGCCCTGTGCTGTTTTTTCATGCCCATACAGGAAGTGTTGCATAGGCTGCCTGCCAATTAAGGTCTCTCTGCTCCTTCTGCAGGCCCTTGTGGAAGATTTGCTCACATACAGCCTGGCAGCTGTCACCAGGTAGAAAGTCCATGGGTGATGTGATGTTTCTTGCCCTTACCACCTTCCATATCTTGCAGTCATTCACCAGGGTCACTAGGGTAGCATTGTGAAGCTTGTATTTCTTCCAGACATTTTCCAGGACCTTGTAGAACCATAGAATCCCATGGTCCACAGCCTCCCATTGGTTATTGTATGCACCTGCCACTATCACAGCAGTTGCCCTGCAAAATACTTGACAAAACTGGCTGTTTTGGCTCTTTGGATTCTGTGAATGACTTGCTCTGAAGGGGGGTGGGGGCAGGAAGCAGCCAGGGAGGGAACTAGGGTAGTGTGTAGAAGTACTGGTAGTAGCACCATCTTCATCAGTGCCACGCTGCCTCCTCACCATTGGCAGGCAGCATGATGGCCATAGCCCCAGTTTCTGTCTGACCTTAGCCTCCATCTTTTTCCATGGCCTCTGCCCTGTCAGCTCTGATAGGAACCTACCATGAAATTAGGTTAAAGTCAAGCTGTCTGAATAAGGCTTATGGTAGTGCAGTGCTCCTGATCAGTAACTCTTTTTAAAGTCATGGTGAGCCTCTACATTGCATATATTTCTACTACTTCAGTCCCACAGCTGAGCTGCACCTTTCTTTCCCATTTTCAATGATTCCTGTTTCTTCACAAGCCTTACATGTCTGGCAAACCTCACCAAAAAGGCCCCAGATAGTTCACCCAGAATCCCTCTGTCACCCCCTCTATTACCCTGTTGCATATGATTAATATGGCCTTACCCTCTATGAGGCAGACCCGGATCACGTTGCCCTGAACCTCATCGGCATATAAATTTTTGGAGTATCCCAGGATTCATAACAAGAACACCTACCTCCAGTCATGAATCAGAAGCTAATTAGCACACGGATCCTATATGGCGAGGTTTTCTGGAGTACACAGACATACTGAAAAGTGCTGAGCTGTGGGGTCACCATGGCTTGAAATGCTGTTGACTCTGCTGGTGTTCAGCCCAATGAACTACATAGTAAATCATGAGCCTGTTGGCATTGGACTAACATAATTCATGGTGGCCATGTCTATGTGAGATGTTGACATTGTAATAGCTTGTTACTACTACGCATCACATGGTCTCAAATGTAGTGTAATGCTACTGTGCAGTAATAATGAGCTACTGTGCAGTCAGTATCACATAAGAGTCATTCAGCAATACCACTACTCAGTAGCTCCAGTTACTGCACAATTATTTATGACTTGTGCATCCAAGTACTAAATGATTGCTCAGTAACAACTGTGTAGCCAGCATCTCATGTACATGCAGTCAGTTTGTATTTTATATAAGTAGATACAAAAGTGCTCCTTAAAAGTGTGTTTAGAAAGTACCTGTGTTAGAACTTGCAGCAGTTTAAAAAATGGCAAAATGCATCAATTCTTTCATAGACTTTCATAGACATCAGGGCTGGAAGGGACCTCGGAAGATCATCGATTCCAGCCCCCCCGCCCAAAGGGCAGGAAGTCAGCTGGGGTCATAGGATCCCAGCAAGATAAGCATCCAGTTTCATCTTGAAGGTGTTCAATGAAGGCGCTTGAACCACCTCCGGTGGCAGGCTGTTCCAGACCTTGGGGGCTCGGACAGTAAAGAAGTTCTTCCTTATGTCCAGCCTGAAACGATCTTGAAGTAGTGTTTGACCATTCGATCGCGTCATCTCTTGGGGCGCTCTGGTGAACAAACGTTCCCCCAGATGCTGGTGGTCACCCTTGATAAACTTGTAGGTGGCCATCAGATCACCCCTGAGCCTGCGCTTTTTCAGGCTAAAGAGCCCCAGGGCTCTCAGCCTGTCATCGTAGGGTCTGCTTCCCTGACCTCTGATCATGCACGTGGCTCTTCTCTGGACTCTCTCAAGCTTCTCCACATCCTTTTTGAATTGTGGAGCCCAAAACTGGACACAGTACTCCAGCTGCGGCCTCACTAAGGCCGAGTACAGGGGGAGAATGACGTCCCGGGATTTGCTTGAGAAGCATCTATGGATGCAAGCCAGCGTTTTGGTCGCTTTACTAGCCGCCGCATCGCATTGCAGGCTCATGTTCATCTTGTGGTCAATGATGACCCCCAAGTCTCTTTCTTCCATAGTGCTAGCCAACATAGCACTGCCGAGCCTATAAGGATTTAATTCTGGATGTAATAAATCTATAGATACTATTCTGGATGTAATAAATCCATAGATACTATATGCAAATTACTACAGGTATTTTTTTAAGGTCAGCATTTCCAAATTTGCTCTTCTGTGTGTCCATGGAGAGGAGATTCTAACAGTAAGGATGGGGGAATGGGGCCACAGAGGGGAAGAAGTTGGGGGGAGTTAGAGGACAAGAGGATCCTTGACCCCCTAGTTTTATTTTCCCTGCTGTAGCAGTGGGAAGGGGACAAATTCAATGAGAACATCCCATAATTAGATTGTATACCTGTAAAATTACAATAAATGAATATATTTTCCCTATGTAGAATCTAATTATTAGGGGGGTCATTTTATATTCAGGGTTGTGTTGTATTTGAATAAAAGAGGTGTTTCATAATGATCTATGTAATTTAGACTATTACAATATTAAATGTCAGCAAACTACTTTATGCTTATTCTGTCCAAAGAGATTTTCTAAAAGGTTATGATACAGTCTGACCAGTTGCATGGCATTGTTCATCATATCACTATTCACTGAAAATGCACTCATTATAGACAACCTAAAAATCACATATTTCTTTCTGTGTGACATTGACAATGTAAACAAATGCATTTTTATAACTACATAGCATTGTTCTATTATCTTATGGTATCTCAGCTCTAATTTTAAAAGAGAATTGTGCATTTTTATCAGTTTTATTGTTTACATAATTTTTACACTTAAAGCCTGTTTTAATCTTTTAATGAGTTCTGAAAAGTTATTGTGTGATGGAGCATTCCAAGCAATGATTTCCAAAAGTGTTACTCAGTGCAAAAAAAATATTAGAGAGGGAAAGGAAAGGAGAGAGAGCAGGGACTGCAGATTATTAGGGCAACTCGCATGCATATTAGTGAAGTGACAGTCATGTCACACATCTGCACTCTGATATGCTACTGCCAGTTTATGGTATGCTACACCCTAAGTGGCATGGTGAGTGACATGTTGTCACTCACTTCAGTGACATGCAATGCAGTATGCCCTGAAGTATTAAAGCCTTCTCAGTAACTAGATGAACAATTTAATTTTGCTGTGTTTATGCTGCATGTTCAAAAAAAAAAGACAAGAACTGCACTTAGAGCATACAAGATAAGACTCTCACTGTTTCTATAACAAGTGGCCTTTATTCTAGCCCAGTAAACATACCATGAATATATTTTCAGTACAGTATGTTCCCCTTTCTTATTTGGAAAGCCATATCTGAGATACTGAAACTAAATAGGGGAGATAATGAAATTATGTCAGTTGGAATTGTATATACATAACTTAGCACTTCATCTGCAGGCAGTTCTGTGGAGGTAACTTCAGGTTTCTCAGCTTGTTCACCAAGTTGTTTGCTTTGGTCCAGCTGTCAAAAAGGTAAACTATGCAATGTATACTGGTGGCTTATGTTTGCTGGTTATTTCTACTGTCGGAAAGAAGTCAGGGTGACTAAAATAGTCTTTAGCACAAGCCACAAGCTGGGAGCTAAATTCTGAAATGGTCAATCCAATGAATTTGCTGGAAAGAAATTCCTTGTAGCTATGCTTCCAGTTTTTACAGGTCTTTTTCCAAGATAAGCATACGTGTTATTTTATGTCATTAAACAGCAAAGCAAAGTATTTCTAACCCACTCAAGTAAACTACTTCTAACCCAAGAAATCAAGAGTGTCTCCATGCCATTGCAAAGATCTTATCTCCCCTCTTTTTAGAATCCTTAGTATTAGAGACCCTCTTACTCCATTCTTTGTTCCCTAGGCCTGCTTCTCTTTCAGCAGCACTCCATACCTCAGCAGTCATTATTAGTTGTTATTGTATTAACATAGATTCCTCTTTTCATTCATTCATTAACAAGGATAGGTAGTGGGTGTGACTATGTGTTCATTAGTGTGCTTTTTCTACTGCACATTAAATTTAGTACCTCTAATGTGTGGTATTAACTAAATGTGCATTAGCCTGCCCTAATGTGCAGTAACCAAAGTGCATGTTTTTTATAGTGACGCTTAATGTGCAGTAGCCTAATTTCACTGTGCCTTAGCATATTAGCACAGTTTTTGCCATGACTCTCTAATGTGCAGTAAAATAGGCTACTGGGAGCATCTACATGAGACGTGTTAATGCGTATTAGCCTAAGTTAGTGTACATTATGGGTGTGTGTCTACATGTGTTTGCCCTCCATACACATTAATTTAGGCTAATCACACTGAAATTTGATACCTGCAAATGCAGCTATCAAATTTTAGGCGTGATTAGTTAATAGATGTTAAGGGAACATCCAAGGGCTTAGGTGCTGGGCACTTGCCCCAGGGCACTGCCCACTAGCCACCCTGCCCCCCCAACCTGGGGCTTGAAGACCCCATATGTTGTAAATAGCTTTCCCTTTGTATATATTTTCCAACGTGTAAGTGGGTTTTGTAAGAGGCAAATAAGGTCAGTCCTGTCTTCAGTGAAACAGTTAGCTCAAGTTACTTCACTTGAGTTACTTCACTTATGTTAACTCATGCTCAAACAATGACCCTGTGCAACACTTATGCTAATGAGTGACTGCATTAGTAATTGCTACTAAAAGATAAATAGTTGTAATTTTAGCTATAGTCATTTGATGCTTCAACATTAACAGCATTTCAGCCAGAATCCCATTCCTAGCAGGCAAGCTAGCTTAATCTTAAAACACTGCTTAACTTAAGTTGGAGACATTTGCAAATGGATGGGAGTTGAGTTAAAATGAGTTATTGATTCAGCTAACAATGAAAGCCTTTCAATGGTGGTTATGTTTGTTCAAAACATATTGCTTTGGGCTATTGGTGTCCAGCCCTACGTTGGGACAGGCTTACCGGAGGTGAAGGCCCTTTTAGAAGCCATGTATAAGACTGAGAGAAGAGAACTCCGGTTGCAGTTCAGGGAGGGAGAGGGATTTGTAACTTCTGAGCTGCTCTGATATGCCTGTCTATAGGTATGTCTACATTTCAGTCTGAAGGTTTGTATTGTGGCTCATGTAGAAAGATGCAAACTAAAGCAAAAGAGTTGTTATTGGTACCCAAATTAGTGCCAGGATGTTTCCACAAGCAGCCCTTCATAGAATTGCAATGTGGATTCACTTTGGGTGGGTCTATAAAAGACACTAAATGCACAGGAGACTAAAATTCTCCTGAGCATTACCGCGTCACAGCTAAAGCGATGCTAAGGCACTAATGTGCAGTACAATTAATCTACTGCACATCAAATATCACAGAAAGACCATGTGCCAGTTCTACTGTACAGTAGTGCTGGTTACTGTGCATTTAGTTAGTTTACCTCATATTAGAGGTACTAAACTTAATGTGCACTAACAGTGGTGCATTAATGCACATGTAGATGCGCCCCATGGGATTTCCCATTCAGTGTGGATCTTCAGAATATGTCTAACTTGAAGCATGTCACAAGTTTAATTAAGCTGAGACTACTGGTATGTTTAAAGCATGGATTCCCAATGGGGGTGCTGCATCTTTGCCCACTGCTCCTCTTCCTCCCTACCCAGTGGCCCCTGTGTGAAATACTATGTACAGGCTCATCCCTGTCCAGCTGCTCCTCTGACCCAGTTTGTTTTAGACATGGGGTACCATTCAATTCACAAGTTATAGAGGGGTGCCTGGAGTCTAAAACAGATTGAGAACCAGTGGCTTAAAGTCAATTGCGTAAGTACCTAGCTAACACCCATCCACATCTTACCACTTAGCCAGATGCACAAGGACTCATACTCAATGAGTCATTTACTTCCAAATATTTCTTCTTGCATGCACCTACTGTCTTTTCCTCAGCTCTGTTAAATGCATTGCACTTCACTATAATGGTGCTGTGAAATGTTGATGGTTTCTTTTCTACTTATTCTGTTGTACAGAAGGTATGGGTTTGTTACATCAGCGGATGACTATAGCTCTTCAGTCCTGGACTACATGTGTTTGTATGCTGCAATGCATGAATGACAAGGAATAACACACATTTGTAGATTGAAAATATTTTTTTTGATGCTTAGTATAAGGAATAGCTGAAAGGGACTTAAACAGAAACACTTATTTTGCCATCTTCCCTAAACATCACACTGGAAGTATTTATAATAACAGTGCCTGACTGTGACCCCTCAATTTGGGAACCATCAAGGAGGAGAATCTCCCTTGAAGCCAAGAGCTTCCAGA
>NW_005842157.1:444136-453707 GCF_000455745.1 Alligator sinensis | reverse complement strand
GAGTGTGGGTGATGCTGATACTATTGACTGCTTGCAGTTGCTAAAAAAACCCAACCCCTACCCTCCCTCCCCCACAAAAACCCAAAAAACCCCAAACCCCAGTGCTTTACTTTAAATTCAGCATGCTCCAGCACAGAGCCCAGCACATGCCCAGAGAGGCAGTGCCTTAGCTGGACCCAGCTAGTCCAATGTTTGTATAATTCAGCCACTTTAGTGGGCTTTTTTGGCACTTCTATCTAATACTTGACTGAATCAGCTTTAGCTAAAAGTGCCAAAAAGCCCCACTGAAGTGCCTGATCTATATAGACTTTGTGGAGTTGGGTCAAAGTAATGGGTTGCTTCTTTTGGTAAAGCGTGTTATATGCCTGAAACATCCTACCCTTCTATTATGATAGATCCTCATTCTGCATTCGGAAATATCCTAAATCCTTCTTGTCTTGCGAGAGTCAAATGGAAATGGAATGAATAAAATAAAATGTCTATTCCAGCTCTTGCCTCAGGGTCTTTCTTTGTACCTTCCTTTATGTCTGTTCAGCATCCCCTCCTGCAATCTGATCCATGCAAATGAGGCCCTCATGGGGCACTAAGAAATTCAGAGGGACACTGAGTGGGAATACAGGTACATCACATTGATCAGGTTGCAGCACTGGTGTTTATGTCCCTCTCATGCACTCATTCATCCAGAAAACAATTATCCATGTGTATAGAGTAGACCCCCAAAAATGCTTTTGAGCTTTGTAAATAACCATCTCTAAAATACCACTCTTTATGAATGTCCAAAACTTCTGACATCATATATGCTTATTTCTGAAATATATTGACTTGATTTGTTTATTTCTGGTACAGTTAATGGTGAAGATAAATGGGTCTTATAATGGACAACTATCTTCCCTCTTAACGTTGGAGAAAATAGATTTTATCCATAATAGAAACACATCAATAAGTACAGATTAGTCTGTTCCCTGCCCCATACATGTGACTTTCATATTGGGATATAAACAAGTGCAATATGGGGAAACAGCTTTTTATATTGACAGCTAAGCGTATAAAATTCGCTTTCTAACATCATATTTCTTTGCTTGGGAGAGAATAATATTATTGCCTTAATTTTTTTCCCCAAACCTTATTATACTTCACGTCCCTTTTCTCTGCATTCAGTTTATTTATCCTTGACAGAAATTCTCCCTATCCTGGGGGATTATGGTAGCCTAACTTGACTCTCTTTTCATTTCTTTTAATGTCAACATGTTTCATCTCTCTGTGAGGAGAAGAGGAAAAAAACCACCTGAAGAGTTGGGATAGATTAGTAGCATTTTAAATACTAAAAGTTTAACTTCTTTAAAACAAGTCACTAACTGTTTTGTTGTTGTTGTTAAAGGTATTTGAAATAAAATGAACACTTTCTTTTTCTGTCTTATTTTTTAAAGGAACAAACATCAAGAAACTATCCTTCTTCTGCCTTGAATAATATTTAATGCATTGAATATTATCATTACAACTTAGTAAGGTAAAAAAAAACAAACAACAGGATTGTGTAGGCGATGTGAGCATCAGGCTCTGGCAGAAACAATTTGAAAGCATAAGGGTAGGTATGTGGAACCAGTAGTATTAGGATGTGAAATGGTTCCTGCATATAATGAATAATTTATTCAGTAGGGTATATATGTCAACTGACTTGATTCATTAGTTATGCTTTCTTTTGGCTGACCAAACGTTTTCTGATCACAAAAGGAAATCAAACCATTCCTTAATTTGTTAAAATATATTTAAACTATTGGTCTTTCAAATTTGAAATAAAAACTTCACATGTTTTAAATACATTTTATTTCTTTTCAGCTGCTGACTTTTTGATCTGGAGGTATCCAAGCTGTGTATTACAGGTAAGAGATTCAACTTGGTCTATCTATTTTACAATTGTACAAACTACCGTATCACTTTTTCAATGACACTGTGTTATTTAACTTGAAGCGGCTATATCATTTGGAAGCCTATTGTCAGTCCTATTTTTCTGTGTCACAAGATAACATCCTTTTTAATAAAACACTATCATAATTGTCCTTTTACATAGCCAAAACTACAATATTAGAATACAAATTTTCTAGCTCTCTATTCTTTTATATGGCCCACATCCATATTGTTCAAGAAGTAAATATTGTTTTGATGTCAGATAATATTATCCTCACTAGAAAGGGAAGATATAGGGATTGATTCATAGATCTGTTGAGTGCTTACAACTGCAGCAAAAGACAATGCAAGTGCTTGTCAGTTTTGTAAATACAGGCTTAAAAGAGTGCGACCATGGTCACATAGACATCTTTATCAGAGGTGGGATTAGATCACAGGTCCATTAAGAGACAGCATTTTTACCCATTCCAGCACAACCTTTTTCACAAGAGTGTTTCTGCTAGTGCTCAAGGAAATAAGATTTAAGTTAGGTGCATCTTCTCAAATTCCATCTATGGTCTGAGCCGTCCCAAATAGCCCAAAACTGCCATTCACCATCTGCCAATTTCCCTGTGGCCAAGTGTGGGGGTAAGCAGTGCTGGGACCAGTGGGAGACAGTGGTGGGGGATGGGGGGAAGCAGTGTCAGGACCATGGGGGAGATGTGTGTATGTGTGTTGGGGAACAGCTTCCCCCCAGGTCCCAGCGCTGCTTCTCCCCCCACATTTTCCTCCCCCTGCTCCCAGTGTTGCTTCGTCTCCTGTGTCTCTACCCCCTACCCCTGGCCCAGTGTGATACTTTGCTCCCTGCATATCTCCCCCTCCAGTCCCAGTTCTGCTTCTCTCCCTGTGTCTGCACCTCAAATCTCCCCCTCCTCCCCCGCCCATTCTGATGCTGCTTCCTCCCCTGCACCCTGCATTTCCCCACACAGTTCTGGTGCTTCTTCGCCCCTGTGTCTGCCCCCCTTGTCCCTGGTACTGCTTCCTCCCCCACATCTTCTCCCTGGTCACAATGCTGCTCCCCCTCTCTTGTCTCCCCTGGTCCCCAGCACTGCTTCCCCCCTGTGACTCTCTCCGAATCCCGGTGCTGCTTCCCCCTCATGCCAGTCCCACTTGGCCCAATAGCATCCCTGTGCAAGTCCCTAGCTGCCCATGGCAGTAGCATGCAGGGCCATCCCCATCTGGCCCCATAAGATGCAGCTGTCTGCACTCCCACCTGAGTCTCTGGCCACATGTGGTGGTAGCGTGTGGGGCCAGTCCAGTCTGACCCCATAGCACATGGCTCCCCACACTCCTGGCCCCCCTTTCCCCAATGGGAGTCCCTGGCCCCCCATTGGGGCATTCAATTCACCTCAGGGTGGGGACAGGTCAGTCCAGGCTGGGGTGGAGTAGGGGGGTGACACTCTGGGAAGTCTGAGGATCCCCCCCACACACTCCCACCCCCCACTATAACCCCACAATCCCCACACACTCCTTCTCCCTTCTGCCCCCTCCACCATACCCCCAAACACACCCACACCCTCCTGTGGCCCCCACATACACTCCCACACCACGCATACCCATACACACCCCAAACCCTCCCACACATCCCCACCAACCATATATCCCACAACCATACCCCTTCATACCCACCCCCCTACCCTGCCCTACACACCCTACCAACCATACCCACAACCATCCACACATCCAATTCCTAACCACACACCTCTACCCTCCTTCCACAATATACAAGAGTAAGATTGCTTTTTGAGCTATTATGCAATCACCTCTAGATATGCTATGCAAACACATATAGTTTCATAGTTGGTAGGGTTGGAAGGGGCCTGAGCAGATCATCAAGTCCGACCCCCTGCCATGGCAGGAAAGAGAACTGGGGTCAAACGACCCTGGCGAGATGTTCATCCAGCCTCCTCTTAAAGACCCCCAGGGTAGGAGCCAGCACCACTTCTCTTGAAAGTTGGTTCCAGATCCTAGCCACCCTGACCGTGAAATAGCGCCTCCTGATGTCTAGTCTGAATCTACCCTCTGCCAGCTTGTGACCATTATTTCTAGTCACTCCTGGTAGTGCTCAGGGGAATAGGGACTCCTCCAATGCTTGCTGGTCCCCTCTGACTAGTTTGTAAATGGCCACTAGATCCCCCCTCAGCCTTCTCTTGTCGAGGCTGAACAGGTTAAGGTCCCTTAGCCTCTCCCCATAGGGCCTGTCCTGCTGCCCCCTGATCATGTGAGTGGCCCTCCTCTGGACCCTCTCCATGTTGTCCACATCCCTCCTGAAGTGTGGCGCCCAGAACTGGATGCAGTACTCCAACTGCGGCCTGACCAGTGTCACATACAGGGGGAGGATCACCTCCTTGGACCTGCTTGAGATGTATATGTGGATGCATGACAAGGTATGGTTGGCCTTCCTGACCGCGTCCCCACACTGTCGGCCCATGTTCATTTTGGCATCAATAATGACTCCAAGATCCTTTTCTGCCTCTGCACTGACGGGAAGGGAGTTCCCCAGCCTGTAGGTATGCTGCTGGTTCTTCCCCCCCAGGTGCAGTACCTTGCACTTGTCAGTGTTGAAACCCATCCTGTTCTCATCCGCCCACCCCTGTAACCTGTCTAGGTCTGATTGTAGCCTATTCCTCCCTTCTAGCATGCCCATTTCCCCTCACATCTTAGTGTCATCTGCGAATTTGAACAGGGTGCATTTTACCCCCTCGATCAAGTCGCTGATGAAGATGTTGAGCAGTGCAGGCCCGAGGACTGAGCCCTGCAGAACCCCACTGCCCACATCCCTCCAGGTTGAATAGGACCCGTCTACCACCACTCTCTGGTTGTGGCCCTCCAGCCAGTTAGTGACCCAATTGACTGTGTAGGTGTCAACGCCACAGTCTCCTAGTTTTTAAATGAGAATGGGGTGAGAGACAGTGTTGAAGGCCTTCCTAAAGTCCAGAAATACTACGTCCACTGCTACACCTTTGTCTAAGGATTTTGTGGCCTGGTCATAGAAGGCCACCAAGTTGGTCTGACAGGACCTGCCTCTAATGAACCCATGTTGGTTGCCCTTAAGCATAATCTCCCCTGCTGGCCCCTCGCAGACATGTGCCAGGATAATTCTCATATATATAATGAAAAAATATTAAAAAAAAATTATAGTAGATGTTTGATTTTTTTAGTATATGATTTGTTCTTTTTTTCTGGTTTCAAGATGGCAGCCTTCCCCGTCAAAAGGAGTACTTCTGGGACAAGGGGAGGGCTTCCAGTGGCAAAGACCAGGGGTTAGGGGCAGGATTTCTGGTCCCAAGGTGGTGACCAGGGGGTAGGGCACTTGTCAAGGATTGGGGCTACCTTTGTGGCCCTCGACAGCACACCAAAAACTCATTAAGCAGTACTCCAATGAGAATAATTGCCCACCCCTGTCACAGATGGACCTTTTATGGCTGGCAGAGTCAGACTGTGCCCTTAGATTTTGTGAAATCTCATGGAAAGCTATTGGTTTATATGGGTAAAAATATACATCAATTTAGTCTCTGAGCAGGGATTCTGGTTTTCTCTGATAAAAAAAATCCCCAATTTTCAGATTTAAAAAAGTAATCCAAAATCCACATTTTTCTGTAATTAAAATGAAACACCACTAATATATAGATTATTAATGAACAATTCTTACAATGCCATTCTTAGTGCCTTTTTTCCCAGCTTTGAACTATATTTTTGTGCTATTTAAAAATTTGCCATTGTTAAAAAATTATAGAAAACAACTGCAAACTGCTGGAATCACACATTTAATTTTCCAATCATATTCTAGTCCACCACCACAGCCCTTTGTTGATGTTTCTTGTCAGGTAATATTTGTGATTATTCTATGTGCCATACTGCAGCTAAGAAAAGTGCATATCAAAAGATACACTTTTCTCTTTCTGCACATGGAGCAAGGAGTACACATAGGAAAAACTGCTCATTGCTAACTTTTTATAAGATTTCTAGTGGTACCATAAATATAGAAACCATGAATACTATGGAGGCAAGGAGCAGAAAGTAAAGGGACCTGAGGAAGGGTATGGTGGTATCCAAAAGCTAGTTTATGGCCTTCTCAACTGTACAGTTGGTCCAATAGAATCCCACAAAGGTCCTTGCCTCTTGCATTTTTTCTCTACCGTTAGGGCTACGACATCATTCCAACACTACCATAATCATTAGGGGACGAGTTTTCCAGGTAAAATTATCTCCGTGAAATCAATGAGAGTTTTTCTCTTGAGAAAAGGCTATGGAATCAAGTCTTAAGCCTGTGAAAGAACTGTACATATTCAGCTATTCACATATCACAGCTATAAAGTTAAGCAGATGCAGAAGCACACAGACTCTTCAAGTAAATTTAGAATCTTGTGGTTTATTTCTTATACTTCAGTAATCAGAATATGATCCCAAAATGAAAAAATGTAGCAGGAAATATTTCCCCATCTATTAACTTCTGTTTTTCTTGGTAAAACATTGTTATTTGTGGTGTTTATATAATTATGTTCTGGTGTAACTCAAGTATGTAATGACATTTCTCCAATGAAAGCATTTAAATAACTCAGGAAATTGCTTTACTGTTCTGTTTCCTGACTTAAAAACCATTTTGTCATGTTCATTTTATTATTCAATCTGTCTGAACTCATCTAGACAGATTCCACACTATATAGAGCAAAATAAAATATTTACCAGATAATTGCCTCATATGTTTAATTGTACATAAATGTATGCTATATAGAATGCAGCCTCATATGTAGAAAAAATGCATTTTATATAATATGGATTCCCAGCCTTTAAGCAGTTTTTAAATAGTATTAAAAACAGAAAGCTTGCTAACTGAGATAACACCACAGTGTGGTTAGAAAAAGAAATAAAGGAATCTCATTAAAATAAGAGATAGTTACAGAATATTAATTAAAGGCACACGAAAATGAAAACATTTTTATTTTTGTTATAAAACTAACAAAGCAAAATAAACCTAGTGTTTCTGCCCTTCCTCGTGAATGAGTTTTTGAGGGTTTTTTTTTTAAGACAACACAAAAGTCCTATTTTGTTTTTTTTAATAGATTAATGAAATAAAATAATCTGATACAGGAACAAAATTTTCCAGAAAGAAAAAGGGCAGTTTACTAAACCTGCTGCAAGATAGGTGCTTTCTTTAACAAAGACAGAGCTTTTTGAAAAAAGAGATGGGTAAATATGTTTTATTTTGATTCAAACCTGTTCCAATTTAGTAAGATTAAAAGAGCAAGTACAAGATGAACATCACAGGTAGACTTTGGGTTTTTAATCTGCTTGATTCTGAAGCTATTTTTGACAGTGAAGAGGGTTCCTCATAAAATATTTCTAAAAATAAAATAGGAAACTTTGCTATTTTCAGTACTTTTATTTTTCTCCAAATAAGTCAGTGGAAAACATAGGACATTTAAGCCAGTCTAGTTTGAGCCTCATCTTTACTGCAACAATAATTTAGTTTTTAGTTTATAGCTTCAACTATAGTTGAAATTGAGGGAAGCAGATTGTACAGGAGGAGGTTAAACCCAGTAAATGACAAACCTCTATGCTGGATTACTGCCATTTGCACTGATATTGATGGTGTAGGCATCAGGGCAGAATTTAGCTTTAAATCTATATTTTATCAAGTAAGTAATGGATTTTATCCAACAGGGGTTTCCCATGTTACATACTGTAACACAGACCCATTAAGTTGTGATTCCTATCTCTATAGATAACTTCCATTGGAAAAGATATTTTTACATTTGAAAACAATAAAAGAAAAGCAGTAAAAGGAAAATTTAAAATGAATGCTGATCCATGACAACTGTTTGATTGGCAGTACGACATATTTGTAACGACTTTTTCCTAAAGCACTTACTATGTAATTAAGGCCATTTTTTGCCTACAAAAGAACAAAACATCAATTGTTTACAGTTAGAAATCTGGTAAAAAAACCTGTAGAATTTTTGCCTTCAGTTAAGCAGAGGTTTTGGGACAAATGCTTTACTGTTTTTAAGATGTTTTACAGAAAGGAGACTATGTACTTTTCTACAGTTTCATTAAAACCTCCCCTCAATTCCCATCTGAAATAAAGGCACCATCAAGCTCTGTCAGAGCAGTCCAAGAAGGAGTAATCCTTCTAACCTCCCTGGCCGGAGATGGAACTGGCAATCAAAAAACAACTTCTACAAAAGACAGCTGGAGTGAAGGTGGTTTTATAGGTGTGAGTTGAGGGAAAGTGCGGAAAGAGCAATATGAAGAATAAGAGTAGTAAGAGGCAACCATCGATCCTTCTGGGTCACGGTATATGTGTAAAAGGTTACCAGGACCTTGGATGCATATGCCTATGCAGGAGTACAGAGTAGTGGAGGCTGCCCAGACCTTCCATCTGCCCTTCAGACCATTGAGACAGATTTCAGAGGCCAGACCAAGTCCAGATGTTCAATGCCTTAATGGATGTAGTTATATGCATGTCTAAGAACTGAACCCAACTGCCCCACATGCTGGACAACAATTCTACCACTGAACCACAACAGCAGATTATAATATGAATAGCAAGATTGCTAAATAGGGAAGATCGGTACTAGTGACAGAGAGAAAGGAAATAATGGTCCTTTGGACTTTAAGAAAGAGTCTCTGTACTAGCAGGGAACTCAGAGGACTGGGTGAGTCTGGGTTCATTGCCTTTCTGCCTTGCTTCTCAACCTTTGCTTGAGAAATGATGTTTCTGAAGGCAAAGGGGTCAATCTGGAAAAACCCTAGATTAAGGAAAGCCAAAAGGCTGTGAATATAACTCCCTGGCTTTATGATTCTGAACTTTATGTTACCTTATCCCAGAAAGGTGGGGGAGTGGGCATGTAGAAGCTAACCGTCCCAAGTCAGTCCGCATTAATGCGCATAAGCATGTGCATGTGTAGACACGTACCTAAATTATCTTAATGTGCATTAGGCTAATGTGCATTAAGTTTAGGCACCTGTGAAAGCACATGTAGACATGCCAATTTTGTTCTTATTATATATGCTAGTACAATGTGCCTCATATTAATATTTTGAATACAGAAGGGGTTTTCAGATTTTTTAAACTAGTAATAGTCCAAGATTATCCTAATAAGTAGAAGTTTCATCATTTAATAATGGTTTCCTGAAACGCCATAGTTCCAAAAAGTAATCCTGAAGACTAATTCAGAACTCAGAATCTTAGAAGGTATTTAGTATAGAGAGTCTCTTTTGGGATTCTTTCATTGCAAGTTGATAATTTTGTAGATAATGGTAATTATTTCCTGTTAGAGAATTGTAGTAAATGCCATTGAAAGTAAAGGCAAGGTTCTTTGGTTAATGTGATATCTTTTATTAGACCAATTCAAAGTAAATGCACTTCTTCTGACTCCCAAATAATGTGCCCTGGCTAAAATATTGTGTTTTGTTTAAATATTGTGTTTGTAGGTGTATCTGCATGTGCGCTTTACTGGGAGTTGAATAATTAGCTCTGCAGTGAAGGGTCACCATCTGCATGTGCACCCATATTAGGGGCTTAGTAAATTAATTAACTCAGCTGTAGGATAGTACTATCCAGGGCAAGTACTATAGTTTCATAGTAGCTAGGGTCAGGAGGGACCTGAACAGATCATCTAGC
>NW_005842157.1:418326-442746 GCF_000455745.1 Alligator sinensis | reverse complement strand
CTATCCCCAAGATTGTCCCTACCTCTGGTAGGTGGGATATCCCGGTCCCTGTTCAGGAAAACAGAGGCAAAGAAACTGTTAAAAATATCATCTTTCTTGTCTGGCGTGGCCACCAGATTACCGTTTGTGTCTTGCAGGGGCCCTACATTGCCTGGTGCCCTCTTCTTGCTCCCAATGTACTTGAAAAAGGACTTTTTGTTGTCTTTAATCCTGGATGCTAGCCTGAGGTCCATCTCTGCCTTGGCCTTCCTAATAGCCCTCCTATGCTCCCGGGCAGAGGAGGAGTACTCCTCCTTGGTGATAATTCCTCCCTTCCACTGGTTGTACGCCTCCCTTTTAGTCCTCAGGCATTGCTGAATGCCCTTGCTGAGCCAAGGGGGTTTCTGAGCACTCTTACCCCCCTGGCTTTTCTCAGGAACTGTTATCGTTTGGGCCTGGAGGATTGCCCCCTTAAGGTACAGTGGAGTAATTTATGCTGTCACAATGCATGTGTAGATGGTGATTGGGGCTGGCTGGGGCTTGGGGGTGCTATAGTGGAGGGGCTGCCTGCCAGCTAGCCCCGGACTGTAGTATCGTCATGCCCCAGTCAGCTCCTCTGCTGCCTGACACTGCCACCTGGTGGCCTGGGCTGAAGCCCTGGGCCCCCTGCCAGCCCAGGGCTGCTCCACTCCAGCTCGAACAGTTGTGGTCCTGTGTGCACATGTAAATGCCATTCCTAGGGAAAATAAACTCTGGCATGAACTGCACCAGAGTTTATTTCTTCATCCTAATTGCATGTATAAATGCACCAATAGCATCTAATTAACTATTGATCAAATAAACAAAGTGTAGATTGTTACTTTACTTAATTTTAAAAAATGTAGGAAATGAATCAATGCTAATTTTCCATGTCCTAGTCCTATCTGAGTGAAAAATGAATAAATCCTACCCATACAATACACCTGGCATATATTTATTACAACAGTCTCTAGATGCAATTTCCATTTAGATGTGTTCTTTCACAGACTGTATTAAAAAAAGTTAAGTTGAAGAGAGGATCAAGATTATATCTTTCACAGATGAAACTGAAAAAAAAAAATAATGGCACCCTGTTATATACTCAAAGCCATAAGGAAATAGCCCCAACTTTTATAGGTGTTGTACAAAAGGTGCCAGTGGCCATTGATGAATTTATCTGGGTTCAGTTTCTGCAATATGCATGCCTGAGGATTTTATGATTATCTTCAACTATGCTGTAACCAAACTTGTTAGAAAACTGTTCACTTTTGGGGCATAACGTTAAGATCCATTTTTAAGGACACAGAGCACATAGTCACCTTGTGGGTTACGAGCGAGGGATTTTGAAGTCCTTGATGTTAGTAACTAAATCTATGAAACTGAATCTATATCCATCCAGGAAAAAGAGTTGGAAAAACTATAACCTCTTTTATTTCTACCCATCTGGGGGTCAAAATGCCAAATTAGAGATATGTGTATAAGACCGTCAGTGATTCTGACATTGAGGTTCAGTATGGACACTGCATTTCCCCCTTAAAAATGTAATTTGATCCCTTCTTTCAAAATATTAACACTATTTTGCAAGGTTTGATAGATCTTGCATGCACAATCAGTGACAGCTAAATCTACCAAATTCAAAGACAAGCATTGACTGCCATGGACTACTGGGGATTATACAGCAGTTTATTTTAGATGAAGCATCTTCTATCACAATAAGGAACTGTGTCATCTTCAGGGATCCTGGTTTTCTCTGATAAAAAAAATCCTTAATTTTTGGATTAAAAAAAAGTAACGCAAAATCCACATTTTTCCATGATTAAAATGAAACACCACTAATATATCTATCTATCTATCTATCTATCGGGGATTTTTTTTATCAGAGAAAACCAGGATCCCTGGTCATCTTGCATCCAGCAAATAGCTGAAAGCTTTTAGAAATGCTATTCAGATCCTTAAGTTCTCAGTGGGTCTACTTTGGAGACATAGAGCCATTAATATGATCCTATTGTACTTAGTTAAGTCTGGGAAAATGTCAGCCTATTCATTAAGTATCCAGGTTGTATCTGTATTGTTCTAGAGGCAAAAGGAATCAGAACTTGGGGTTAAAGTGACATCTTTTATTAGACCAACTAGATTTGTGCAAAAAAAATTCTTTAATTGCAGGCTTTTGTGCACAAGCACCCTTCTTCAGGCATAGAAGAAAAGATTGTAAAAGTTCTCCTGGGTAGAAATGAAAGTTTGTATTTTATAGGAGAGTTGAAGATGTAAAATCTCCTGCTTGGAGCTGTTCTTTTTATATGCAGATTTGGCTCAGAGAAAAGTTGGAATAGTCTGTTTACCTCAAAGTTGTTTGGTGGTAAGCAGGGTGTAGTAATATTTCCTTCTGGTTATGGTGTTTCATATTGCACAGAGGAGTAAGAAGATGTAATGCTCTTCTGGGCAGACATTTCTTATGTGATAAGGTGTCCCTGAGCTCTGTGATGAGGCTCTGTGGTGATGCAAATAACCTTGAACAAAAGCAGTAGCATGGTCTCAGGCTTCAGGTGGTCAAACTTGCTTTCTCCTTGTAAAATGATGAAGATTTCATGTTAAAAATCGGCTAAAATTTGATATCTTCCACGTGCCAGGTATCCATATTGTAGCCATATTGATCTAGAGGCAAAAGGAATCAGAACGCGTGGTAGAGGTGATATCTTTTATTACACCCTGCTTACCACCAAACAACTTTGAGGTAAACAGACAACTTTGACCCAAATCTGCATATAAAATGAACTGCTCCAAACAAGAGATTTTACTACAACTTCAACTCTCCTATGAAATATGAACTTCCATTTCTACCCAGGAGAACTTTTACAATCTTTTCTCCTATGCCTGAAGAAGGGTGTTTGTACCCAAAAGCTTTCAAATAAATATTTTTTCCCCTGATTCATTAAGAAGAAACAGCATAGGAATAATGTCTCAGTTTCTCTTCCTGTTGACTGCTGACCAGGCTGGCGACTATGCCTCCTGTTCTCTGCGTCACTTCATTTGACTTATAAAACTTGCATGTGCTCAAGATCAAGCCTCTGAATAGAAGGAAGATTTAAAGACAAAGATGTAGCATAAACCAGCAGGAATGCTGCACTGAGAATCTGCATAGTTTTAACAAATGGTTAACGTGTACTTCAACGTGGATCAGAACAAATGTGCAAAGACCAATTTTATTTTTTCTTTGTGTAAGCTGCTGCACAAATAGGAGGTTTGTGTTATAGCACTGAAAGGAGAACTTAGCCCTCTGTAGACCCTCTAAGGACAAACATCATAACAGAGAGATGACTTAAAGATAGACATTAGGGTCCCACTCCCTACACCTTACGTCATCCACTTTGGAATATCCTTATGAGAATTGCTTTGATAATAGTAACCCATATTTCATTTATGGAAGGCACTGAGTATTTGAGATACAATGAAACTGCTGAGGCATGAAGTTGTCAATGGATTATGATAATGTTGCTCCAATAACAGCAAGTCCAACCTGAATGCAATGGCTTAACTACTTTAAAAGATTTATGTTGATTTACCCAACCTACCTGTCAACTCACTCAGCTGTGAAACAATTATAATTACATATTTGAAATCTCTGGCTTCAAAATTTATCAATATTTTTTGAGTACTATCCTATTCAGGATACATTTTATAGAAGTTACTAATCATCCTCCTGAGCACGTGCCTCTATCAACAGATAGAGCTCCAGAGAAAGTACTTCATGATGGAGAAAAGAAGGGTTTCCCCCTGTGTGGAAACTACTTTGCTGTCCAATACAGGCTTATGCAATACTTGATACAAAATGACGCATATAGCCAATAAACCTAGTGTAACCACTAGGTAGATATACTATATTGCTTGGAGTATGAGGGTCTCTTATCTGTACTCTACACAGGAATGAGGTATGGCTGTTTCCACGGTATGAAGTATGCTGCTGCATTTTATGTAGGCTTCCAGCATACCCTAGGGCTATTTCAGGCAGCCAAGTATGAACTAGGGGCAGAGAACATGTGTTGTGTTTCATCTCCTAGGCTTAACTTCATTTGTCCAGTCTGAGGGAGGTGCCATTACTGTAGTTCTACCACCCCATCTCCCTCCAAACCCCAAATGCTGTGTTGTATCTATGCTCAACAAGTATGGTCTGACAGGTATGTTTTATTGATGCCATAAAACATCCATTTTTGTAGAGTTAAATGTTGAAAAATACATAAATAATATAAAAGTAAGCTTTGACATATTCACTTTGGATCTGAGGGCAAATGTATGCCAAATTTCACCTCTGAGTGAATGCCAACAACTGAATTTGTCCTCAGTGATGTCCAAAGTACACAGATGGGCTGTACTCACCATCTCTTAAACTAGAGAACCTGACTCCAGAAACTGAAGTGAGAATCAGGCAGTTTTGCATTGGTTTTATTAAACAACAAGATGATCGAGATTCCGTCACACAGACATAGGCTACCATTTAGGATGAGAGATTAATAAAAGCTTTTCATAAATCTATAAAGAGAAACTGGAGTCAAAGCCAAATCAAAACACCAGCTCTCTTGCAAATTAGAAGCCAAATCCTAATCTATTTTAGAGTTATGTTTTTTGTTATTTTCCAAATAGGGTCCTTGTGAGTTTTGACAGCATTGGGAATTAGTATTTCCCCTCCTGGCCCCTGCCAACATATTTCCTTTTCCTAAATATATTTACAAACTTTCTATGAACCCTATACTGAGAATGTTAAAATCTATACCTTCCCTATAATTGAATGTAGTATGTACATGTGATATCCTTTTTATTTCTAAAGTAAAAGTTATACTTATTTACTAGGAAATAGTCTTTTCCTGTCTTTTCTCCATTAGGGACCTCAAGCTTATTAATCTGATGCAAATTAAATTGGAATGCTTCTAACTTTATATTCATTATCCTTGATATTTAGAATTTAATATTAAACTTGTATTTTGCATTAATTCAATATATGCTATAAAATATACAATGCCTATTGCTGGCGAATGTGTTAGCTGCACTAGTATGCATCTTCTCCATATAGCGTTGTATCAGTTATTTGCAGGTCATCCAGTCCTTCAGATAGGGTCAGTCTAGGGGGAAAGGAAGGGAGTGGAGGACCAGCTTTAAGTTCTGAGTGAAACACTGATACCTGAGGTTGTTTAGGAAATATGCTAAATTCAGATTATGAGAAATTGATTTAGCTCAGACTATATTCTGGAGGAAATACTGAGAAATTCCCATATATGCTGCTTGTCAGGGGAGGGGAAGAGCTGGCTCCGTGCTGCCGCACACACTTCTAAGGAGAAGGGGCAGACGCATGGGTGCAATGGGCCTTGGCCCTGATCCTGGGCCTGGCTCAGCTCTCCCTGCCTGGTCCCAGTGCCTCGTACCCCACTGCCCTGGCCATGCACCTCCTGGGACATGGGGTTGCGCCTCTCAAAGAGCAGCAGGCACAGGAAGCGCATCCCCAGGGCAGCACAGGATGAGCAGCTGCCATTCCCTGCTGCCTTGCTTCCCTGTCCCAGGTGCCTCTCTGGCCTGGCAGGTGCAGCCCAGTATGGGTGGGAACAGCAGGGCTGCACGGAGAGGCTATGAGCTCCCTCCTGCACTGGGTCATGCCTGCCAGGCTGGAGAGGCACCCGGGGAAGGGAAACAGGTCAGAGCCAGGAGCAGCGAGCAGCCGGCATTCCCTACTGCCCTGCTTCCTTCCCCTGGGTGCCTCTCCAGGCCACCCCATGCTGCCTTGGTGATGCACCCCCTACATGTACTGCTGCTTGCAGCGCAGAGCTCACAGCCTCTCCATGCAGCAGTTATTGTATTGTGTAATTACTGTATGAATTCATTGTGGTTTGTGGGGCAGTAGAGTGAGGCTGGTACGTATCCCTATTAATGACATGTAATAAGGGACTTGCTTTATATGAATTTGCTTTATACGAGGTTTTTTTGGAACATAACCCTCACATAAAGAGAGACCCAAGTGTAATCAGGACATTGAGTGACTCCATTGCTCCCTCTACTTACACAGATTAACCTCTTCCCCCTCCTTCTGCAGACTATTCTTTCCCTGCAGTTTGAAGTATGTTCTCAATGGGAGGAGGGCAGTATTTCTTTAACTTTGTGAGATAATTTAATGCTCACAAAGCTGAGGGACTAAATAACATTGGGCTTAAGGGGAGCAAGCAGGAAGGTTAAGGAACCTGGAGAAGTAGCGCTCTCATTGATCCTGTCCATGGAAGGCAAGGGCCCAGGCAGGCACTGTCATATCCTTGAAGAAAATGCATGGCTGAGATAGTGTTGTTGACATGAAGGCTTCACATTCTTCAACAATGTGCAGATGTTCTGTGGAGAAGAGCTGCTATCAAGAGATGGCATCCGTTTGATCATAACAGGAAAGAGCATCTTTGGCCTCTGTCTGGCTGACTGAGTAAGGACAACTTTAAGCTAGGTTCCATGAGGGATGGTGAACAGAACCCTTCAGGAGCAGAGCAAACAGTTCAGAGGCAGAAGGACTGGGAGGAGCAACTCAAGTCTTGGAAATGGCTAGAGAGCCATAAGACAGCAACAAGCAATACAAAAGGGAAGTGAGTAGGTCAAAATTCAAAATACATCCGAAGTATGCATACCAATGTGAGAAGTATGGGGAGTAAACAAAATAAGCTGGAAGCTGTGGCCTGTGAAAAGAGCTATGACCTGACTGGTATCATAGACACCTGGTGGGATAGTTCTTATGACTAAAATGTAAGAATTGAGGGTTTCACTTTGTTTCAGAAGGACAGGGTTGGCAGAAAAATTGATGTCACCTTGCATGCCAAAAACATGTATTTTTTTCCCTGTTTCAGGAGAAAGAAGATAGGAGAGTAGATTGCATTTGGGTGAAGATAAAAGGTTGAAGATGCAGCACTGACATAATCATGAGGATTTATTATAGGCCACCAAATTCAGGAAGAGGAGGTGGATGAGACATTCTTCAAAGAGATGACAAATCTATCCAAAAAGTTATGGGGTGCTGCTGATGGGAGACTTCAATTTTCTAGACATCTGTTATAAAATGTCTGTTACACAGGTTACAGGTTCCTATGAACCCAAGGAGGAGAATCTAGGGAACTACATCAGTCATCCTCAGCTCAGTCCCCAGAAAAATCATAGAGCAGGTCCTCAAAGAATCTATTTGTAAGTACTTGGAGGAGAAGGTGGTGGTTAGGAACAGTTAGCATGGATTCACCAAGGGCAAGTCATGCATGACCAACCTGACTGCCTTTTATGATGAGATAACTGGCTCTGCATGTGGGAAAAGCAGTGAATATGATATACCTTGACCTGTGCAAGGCTTTTGATACTATCTCCCACAACATTCTTGCAAGCAAGCTGAGGAAGTATGGGTTGAATGAATGGACTGTAAGGTGGATAGAAAGCTGTCTGGATCATCAGACTCAACAGGTAGTAATCAATGTCTAGCTGGCATCAGTATCAAGTAGTGTGTCCCAGGGGTCAGTCCTGGGGCCAGTTTTGTTCAATATCTTCATTAATGATCTGGAAGATGAAATGGGTTGCACACTCAGCAAGTTTGTGAGGGATATAGTAGATACACTGGAGAGTAGGGCCTAGACAAATCAGAGTGACCTAGACAAATCAGAGGATTGGGCCAAAATAAATCTCATGAGGTTCAACAAAGACAAGTGTAAAGTCCTGTATTTAAGACGGAACAATCTCATGCACTGATGCAGGCTGGGGACTGAGTGGCTGGGAAGCAGCTCTGCAGAAAAGGGCCTGTGTGTTACAGTGGAGAATAAGATGAATGAATGAGCAGTATGCCCTTGTTGCCAAGAAGGCTAACAGCATACTGGGCTGCATTAGTAGGACCTTTGCCAGCTGATTGAGGTAAATAATTTTTCCACTCTATTCTGCACTGGTGAGGCCATATCTGAAGTACGGTGTTCAGTTTTGGGCCCCCCACTATAGAAAGGATGTGGACAAGTTGGAGAGAGTCCAGTGGAGGGCAGCAAAAATGGTGAGGTGGCCAGGGCACGTGAGTGATGAGGGGAGGCTGAGGGAACTGGGTTTATTTAGTCTGCAGAAGAGAAAACTGAGGGGGAATTCGATATCAGCCTTTAACTGCCTGAAGGGTGGTTCCAAAGAGGATGGAACTAGACTGTTCTCAGTGATGACAGATGACAGAAGAAGGAGCAATGATCTCAAGCTGCAGCAAGGGAGGTTTAAATTGGATATTAGGAAAAACTCTCACTAGGCGGGTGGTGAAGCACTGGGACAAGTTACCTAAGAGGTGGCGGAAAGTTTTCAAGGTTTGGCTTGACAAAGCCCTGGCTAGAATGATCTAGTTTGGGATGGTCCTGCTTTGAGCAGGAGGTCGGAATAGATGACCTCCTGAGGTCCCTTCCAACCAGGCTCAGCTGTTGAACTCAGACTGGTGGGGTGGGTGAGGCCCCATGGGAGTGTAGGCTGGGGGGGGAGGGTTTGCGGCTGGCCAAGAGCAGGGGGGGTTTGCAGCCTCCCTGTTCCCAGCTGGAGTGCCTGGCTGGTTGCAATCCCCGCCCCTGCTCCTGGCCAGCTGCAAACCGCATCCTGCTCCCAGCTGGCAGCAAACCCCACCCCGCTCCCAGCTGGCTGCAACCCCCCACCCCTGCTCCCATGCGGTACTCCACCTGCCCCATTAGTCTGAATTCACCAGCCACACCTGCTTCCAACCCTAATTTTCTATGATTCTAAAAGTGATACAAGCAAACATAAAAAGTTAAGTTGGTTCTCAACTTGGGCAAAGGACAGCTTTCTGTTCCAGAAGCTTGAGGTTACAACTAGGGGATCATCTATCTTGGATCTTATCTTGACCAATAAGAAAGAACTGGTAAAGGAGGTGTGAAGGGGATGGGCAATTTGGAATCACAGTATGAGAGAATTCCAGATTCTGAGACAGGGAAAGCATGAGGTCAGCAAAACTAGGATATTAGATTTGCAAAAAGTCAAATTTCATCTGACTCAAGGAGTTAATAGGCATGGTGCTATGGGAAGAGAGACTGAAGGATAAAAACACCCAGGAGAGCTGGGAGCTTGGAAAGGGCGCAGTATTGGAAGCCTAACAAGAATCCATTCCGACATAGTGGAAGCACAAGGAGAGACCATTGTGGCTGCATAAGGAACTTCTAGGATGCATCAAATATAAAAGAATAGTGTACAGGCAATGGAAAAAATGAGCAGGTCACTGAGGAAGCTGACCAGGGAGTAACACGAGCCGGCAGGGACAAAATCAGGAAGACAAAGATAAAGAGTGAGCTGTATCTGATGGGTGAGGTTAAAGACAACAAGCAGAGGTTCTATAAGTATGTAGATCAGAAAAGAAAGACCAAGGAATCTGGGGGTTTATTGTTAACTAGACAGGGGGAACTCTTAATAGAAGATACAAAAAAGACAATGCTACTCAATAAGGCTACTACTTTGCTTCCTCCTTCACAAAAAAATTTAAGCTGCAGCTAGAGACCTAATAAGGATTATTTGGATCAGGAAGGGGCCAAGCTGAGGGATGAAATAAGGAAAGGGACAGTCAGAAAGCAGGGTGTAGCAGGGCACTAAGATGTGCCTGCTCCTTAAGGCTGAAGAAGCCTGTCCAGGGAGAGGGGCAGGCTAAGCAGAGCTCCCCAGCTGCAGGTTGTCAGGGTAACCTGCTAAACCCTGGTGCATTAAATCAATTGGCCACACCTGCTGACATCACCTGAATGGCAGGAGGCAGGGTTCTGGGAGACATAAGCCCAGGCTGCAAGTAGCAGATACAGTCTCTTTCTGGCAATGGATGATGGGTGAGGGGAGAGCTTCTGCCTGTTGAAGCTAGTTGAGGCCTTGTGCTTCCTGCCTAGCTCCCAATACTTCCTGCTCTGTTATCAAGGTGCTACATGACTACAGGGAGTCTCCTCAATACCTGGGAAGTTACTGGAACATATCCTAAGGAAGGGTGTTGTGTCAGGACTGGCTGTAGTTTTACTAAGAGGATAGGAAATGAAATTGTATTGGATGGTTTGGACAGGGATGGTTTTGCCTCAGGCAGGTTGGACTAGATGACCTATGGAGGCCTCTTCCAGCCCTACTTCTGTATAATTCTGTGACTTTTCTTCACATAAGTCTGAAAATAAATTACAACCCTGACTTCATTACTTTTTGCTAATACTCTTGGTTACCACTTGAATAGATATTATAGGTTGTGGTAAGCCATAGGTTTTTGTGCATTTACTTTGTTTCCTTCTTGTTTTGTAAATCCTGAACAGTGTTCAGTGATTGCAATTTTATTCTAGTCTTTATAATTATTTCAATTTTCATATCATGCCTACTACTCTACTGTAAAATTCAAGGGTCTAACAGTAACAGCTACTTCATTCCTATAAATAGAATGTGTCCCATGGTAAGACATTTCTAGTCCAATGAAAAAAATATTAGAAGTGGCTTTGTGCACAAAGTGGAGAATGTTCTTCTGGCAGGTTTTGGAGCCATAGGTGTGGCCCTACATACCTTGCCTGGCTCAGGATCTAGTATAACCCTCCTTTGTTCACTTGCCTTGCATTCTCTCTAATAAAAACAAGGCTTGGAAGGGAGGCTGCCTGTGGGCTGAATCTGCAAAAGTCTCCATGGGACCTGTCCTGGACCCTCTTCATCTTGGCTTGGCCCTTAAACCGAGAAGGGCCTACTAGTCTTGCCCATGCCACTGCAGGGTACCTGCAGCCTTAAAGGCAACCTGTGTGGCTCCATTTCTTCCTCTACACCACACCTTTCATCACACTTCTTCACAGTAAGGGTTGCCAGAATCTGGAATGGGCTTATAAGGGGCGTGGTGCTTTCCCTTACCTTAAGAGAAGACTGGACAAGCACCTAGCTGGGGTCATTTGACCCCAGAGCTCTTTCCTGCCCAGGTCAGTAGGTTGGACTTGATGACCTACTGAGGTCCCTCTGACCCTAACGTCTATGAACTCCAAGCCTTGTGGGTGTTTATCTCATTGATGTCACTCATTTACACTATCAGCCCCTTTGGGCCCTTGAACTTCCCGGTCCCTTTACTTAGCCTCTTCCTGAGCTCTTGGACCCCTGATCCCACACACAGCTCCTCTCTGGGCCCATGGACCTTTAAGTCTGGCTTTCAGCCCCCCTCTGGGCTTGGGGACCCTCTGGTCTGGCTCAGCCCCTTCTCCCCCAGGCTCATGGATGCTTTGGTCTGGCTTGGCCTCCTCTGGGCTCATGGACCCTCTGGTCTGGGTCTCTAAATGGACCTTAAGCCTGACCCAGCAGAACTCACAGCTGAACCCTGGTGCATTAAATCAAAGGACTTGCATCTTCAGTCAGTTCAGAAGCCCTGCTGCTCTACTGTCAGGAGTTCCTCCTTTCATAGCTGCCTTGGCAAGACTGCCTAAACAATACAGACTCTGGGCTTATAGCTCAAGCCTGAGCCCTCTTCCAGTCAGGTGAGTGTCTCATTAACCCCTTTCATCAGCTGCAACCTACAAGCAGCCACACTGGCTGCTTGCTCCCTTAAAGGAGCACACACACTCCTGTGCCCTGCTACAATTCTAAGGAGCATCAGCTTTAGTCACCCTATTTGTACCTGCAATTTTGTTGCAAAAGGAACTTGGTATGTAGCTGATGTAGTTAGCTAACTGTCCCATAAGTACATGCCAGTACTGCTTGCTAGTGCAAATTAAGGACTTTTTGTGAATAAAGTATTGCAGGTGCATGTAGAGATGGCTTTTAAAACGTAGCCCCAGGTATTAATCTAAATGTTTTGAGACATGGGTAAAGGATGATGTCAGGGTAAGGCAATTATCTTTAATCTCAATTGTGACCTACAGCATGTAGAACTTTAACCCAGTTATGCAGGGGAATAAAGCTGTTTCATTGACCCAATAGACTGTCTCATCCCAATTCACTTATATTCTACAATTCTTAATTAACAAGAAAGAACTTCCCTAATGCTACTTTTTTCCTGTTAGTTTTTGATATTGCTTATATTCAACAGTTTGCAAACAGAAATTTAGATTAGTGATTTAGGGAATGTTTGTGTTAACATTTGTTTTTTAATGTGGACGTCCCAAATGACTTTGCTACTCACACTCTAAAACAGGAAAACTCATTTTTCAGAGGAAATTCATATTACTGGATGTGCATTCTGATTTTAAGATGTTTCACACATCTTTGAATTAAAGGCTAAGCAAAAAACCCTAATTTTAACTCAGGAAATGACTTTTTATTTAAAAGAGTACTGTTTATATAGTGATACAACAGCATTGTATCAAAGAGAGGCATATTTTGCTAGGAGCACTTTTTCAAAAATGTTTCCAAAGCAATCCTGTTGACTTTAATGATTGTTAAATATTTAGAATTTTAATGTATAAGACCAAATAGAATAATGCATGAAAGCAATAAATAAATAATTAGACAAATAGAAATGGTAGATGGCTAAATAGTGGAGCTTTTACTTAAAGAGCAACTGATTGGCTTGGACAAAAATTTTGGTTCCTTTGAAAATAAAGATGAGTTAAGGCATTTGCTTGGCTTGCATTATATAATCGTCAATGATGGCTCAAAGAGGAAGAGTTTACTGAATCTAAAAATATCTCCAGTTTATATAGTGTTTTTCATCAGTAGATCTCCATGCACTAGACAGAGATGGTAACTAACATAAATTCACCCTCCCCTGTCAGAGACAGGACGATACAAAGTAACTTGTATAGACTTGCAGGTAAAACAGTCTACCTGAATCAGTATGCAGAGCTGTCCCTAGGGGTGTGCGGGCCCTGGGGTATATCAGCCTGTGTGGGGCTGAGGCAGAGGGGAAGGTGGCGAGCAGCTGGACAGTGGGGTTGGGGGGAGGGTGGCAGTGTCCACAGGGCCCCCCCAAAGCACAGGGCCCAGGGTAGCTGCCCCACTTGACCACCCCTAGGGATGGCCCTGCCAGTATGTCTGAGGGCCTTGCTACAAATTAAAGCTGGGTAGAAACCAGCTATAGAGTTGTTACAAAATTTCAAGCACTAACTTTGTAGTTGGTTGGTTCCTTTTTTGGCTGGGTAGTGCTTTTTATGGTGTGATAATTACTTTGCATATATGGCTGGTCTAAATTTATTGTACAGTTAATTGCATAACATATATAATGCATAATAGGGACTTTAATGGTAGACTGGGGCCTTAATGAGACAGCATAAAGTGAAGAGAGGATTTCCCTCTTTGAGTGGGGTGGCCCAATGGCCTAGGCACACACCTGGGGAATAGAGATCTGGACTCTAGGTATTTCTCACCCTGATGGTATTTTGAATCCAGACCTCCCATTTCTCAGGACAGGGGCCTAAACGCTATATAAGGCATGTAAGGCTGAGGTCATTGTCCATCCCCTCATGCTGAAAGTGGCCCACTTAGGAGGCAAAACTGAAACATTTATGATGGCTGGTTCTGCAGAGTGGGTACTGGCTGTGGAGGAAGGGACCACTGTATTCCAGTCACTGTTCGCAGTGCTGTTTTACATAATTTTACCCTATGAGTATTAAATGTAATCTGAGAGAACTTTGAACCCAGGTCTCCCATGTCCTAGAAAAATACTTTAAAACAGTCAGGTGCAGGATAAAGGGTGTGTTGTGGCAGCACCTTCCCCACTCCCATTTATGTTTCTTCTTTAACTTAGGGTTTAGGAACATATGCAAAGGTTGAGAGTTCTGTCATCAAACTGGATTGTGACAGAGTGTAAAAGGAGTTAGATGGCTCTTTTGCAAGGGTGTCAAACTTGCTTGGCCCGCTGGGAGACTGAAGGGCTCTTCATGGGCTGGTTCCAGATCCATCTCCAATAGTGGGCCAACAGGTGGTGGCATTATGTGAGTAGGGACATGGTGAGCAGTGCTGTGTCATGTCAGGGGGCCACAGGGATTAACACAGTTGGAACTTGCTATGACATTACCCAGATGCATTTCCAACAGGGCTCTATATCCTGGAATTTGTCAACCTCCCTGCTTCTACTTGTCCCACTCCAAATTCTCTCAAGGAGTCTCACAGGACATATAAGAAATCTGGGCATATTAGCAAAACTTTGTGCAGGGAGGAAGAAGACTATGTTAAATGACTCAGATGCTTAAATACTAGGCAAGTACCATGTTATAGTTGCATTCATTCAGGGAATTATGCAAGGGGCGTAATTGGCCTCTTGTATAACTTTTGGACCGCCATGATTGAAACATCATTTCAACACTACCAAAACATGGAAGATAAAATCTGCTACTTACAATGAAGCATGCAGTCATTCCAATAAAACACATCACTCAGAAAAATCCTTGCCTCTCACATTAAGTTGCAACAATCAGTTACATAGTAAAATAAATGTAATTTTAATAGCAATTTTAGAGAATTTTAAACACACAAATACTACAGTTTTTTTGAAAGAGCATATAGGAGAAATGTGAGAAGCTGATGAAATAAGGCCATCACTTGCAATATGATTATATTGGGGGAGAAAGCATTAGGGATGGGAATTATAAATGGAAAGGCAATTAAATGCTTGACTCTGGCTTGCTAATGACTGGGTCTCAGGTTACCTATGGGAGTGCTGGACTTCAGAGGTTACAGTGTTCTCTCTTTACTTAGGGAAGTGTTGTCTCAATGTTATCTTGGACATACTACTCTAAAACATGTTTCCTAGTTAAGGGGATGGTCTGCAGCAAGCCTAAACCAAATATGCTAGAGGCAGGTGAGGAACTCAAATATCTGGCTAATTCAGAGACTTCAGTTTCACCGTGTTTATAAGGAGTTTTTTAGATTTCTAGAGAGCTGATGCTTATCAAAACTAATTGTCATTTTTAAAGGGCTTTTTCTTTTCGGTTAACTTGTTCTCATTTTGGATGATTCTCCCTGTTATGACAAACAGCTGATCTTCATTTTCTGAGTACAGATTTGCCTAAAAGCAAACAGAATATAGGGAAGACAGGAAGATGGATTGGATGATAAGTCTTTCTTCAGTAATGTGTATAATTCTAGGTTACCATGGCCTGTGGATAGCAAATCTGACCCACATCTTCCATTTTTTTACTTAACCTCCATCAACTTTGTAATATAGCTTCTCATGTTTGTCATATGAATTAGTAATTAATTCTATCCTATTCCTCATGTTAATATGTTCATTGAAAATGACATAGAAGGAAGGGCATTTAGATCTACAGAGAATTAATTAGCATGTAATTTTCAGTATATCATCTAGTGTTAATTAGCAGTTAAACCATCTTCTTGTGCATGACCTGCTGATTTAAATACAGTGTTCTATTACAGTGACCCTGGGGGAAAATAACTTGAAAGGGTATTCTCTTCTTGAAAATGGAACTTTGTACATCAGCTTTCTTAATGCTCCATGGTTTTTTAGTATCAGATTTTTTTTCTCTGCCTTTTCACAGTAGCAGCTTCTATATATCAAATCAAGCAAACAGTAACAGTAGTACTAATCAGATAACATAATGTTATAAATGTGAATTTCAGAGCAAGCTATACATAAGAATGACATATCACCAATAAATCTGCCTAAGAACATAACAGGCCATGTTCTTACCTGAAATGAACTGATGCTGCGTATACCTAGGGTGACCATGTGTCTGGGGTTAACTGGGATGGTCCCAGATGGACTACTGAGTATTATATTGGGCATCCTGGAAACACAGGGGTATGAGGTTCAGTCTGACCAGGAGTCAGAATGAGGTGGAGCGTCTTGCAGGTGAGTGAGCAGGAAGGCACTGCTGCCTGCCTGGAATGCAGTGCCACCCCTGATGACTTGAGAGCATGTCCCAGATTTTCAGGATTTCCATGTAGTCAGCCTAGTTATGCCTCAAAGACTTCTAGATCTAGAAGGCAGGGGTATTATAATCTCTTTAATGATTTAATGTGGCAATTTCAGGGATTCCTTTGGTTATTGATTATCTAGAATACAGGGCCTGGGCTCAATGGCTCAGGAGGTCCATTCCAGTCCTATGTTCTCTTGGAGCTCTGGAGGCACGCTTTATCTTTTGCCTTCAATTGTCCTAGATGACTGTTTATTCTACTTCCCATCTACTTAATAAAGAAAGTAATTCTGCCTATTTCTCTAATATCTCCGAAATTTTTATTTGCCCATGTAGAAATAATGCTAACTTTGCTAATAATGCTAATGTTAACTTTTCCCTTGATGTTTACCTTTAAGATTATTCAAATCTGGTATCTTCTTTGTTGCCTCACGTTGAGTACATTCTTCCTCTGGCCTTATCGAAATAATATTTCAGTGAAGCAGTGATTTAACAGGTTGCTATGTATTAGTCTGGGTTGGTTTACATTTGCTTAGATGCCAGGAGATTATGGCTGCTTACAGATGAAAAAAAAAAATAAAACAAAAAACAACCCCCCCCCCAAAATGTGCTTTACTTTAAACTCAGCATGCTCCCATGCTGAGCCCAGCACATGCCCACAAGAAGCATCACATTAGTTGGACCTGACTTGCCCAGTGTCTGTATAGATCGGGTGCTTCAGCAAGGTTTTTTTTGGTATTTTTATCTAATAGCTGAATCAGTCGGCTATTAAAGTGCCAAAAAGCCCTGCTGAAACCCCTGATCTATACAGACGCTGTGGAGCCGGGTTGAAGTAATGTGCTGCCTCTTCCAGTAAAGTGTGGTGGTGGTTGTTGTTTGGGGGGTTTTTTTGGTTTCGTTTTGTTTTGTTTTTTCCATGGCTATCAGCAGCCTATGAGACAAAATATACTGAACAGTATTTCTAAATGTTTTCATTAACTTCCTTGGGGTGAGGAAATATAACAACAAATCAAGATTGCTGTACGACTAAAGAGGAAATACAATAACCTATACATAGATTTTGCTTGGGACACTTTAATTGCCCTCTCACCTATGAGGTTTGTGAGTCAAGGACCTTCTTAACCAGGATTTTTTGCTGAACCTGGAGGGTTTTGATGAAGAAGACATCTTAGCAGAAAATTAAGATGCAAGACTGCCTCAGCTATATCTAACAGTATGCTGTGACTGTTCCTGCTTTTCCTGGTGTATGCTGTGTTTGAATATGCAAATTTACTGAATGCCCAGCAAATGATCCTGATAATATGGCATTTTGATCATTCTGGATGTCTAGGACTAGTTATGCAGAAGGCAGGGTAGATTTGCATTGTTTATACACTAACTAAAGCAGAGATTAGTCAGTGGCTTAGTTCATCAGGTGCTAAGCCATCGCTTACAAAACTGTGTGTAGACAAAACGGGGGCCGTAAATTGAAGCAGTGGGTTTTAAAAAACACTGCTTCAATTTAGGGCTGATTAAACCTCCATGTTGTGAACGCACCCTGCTGACTTGTCTGCCTCTCTGGCAGGGAGGGGAGGGCGAGCTGCCAGCGGGCAGAGCAGTCCTTTTCGCTGTGGAGGGCTGGGGCTGGGGCTGGTGCCTCCATCTGTGGTAGCGGCGCCCCGCCCCAGGCAGCAGCTGGTTCAGGTGGTCCCAGAGGACATCGCAGCTGCAGAGGGAAACACTGGACAGGCAGGCTCAGGGCAGGGGGGGAATCAGGCTCACTGATTTGGGGTGGAGCCTGCTCTCCCAGGCTGCTGCCAGGCTGCCTGCAGGGCTTCTTTCAGAGCCATGGAGGTGCTTTCAGAGCCTGGTGCTTCACTCTGTGGCTATAGGGGCAGCAAACTAAAACTCCTTGGAGGAGTTTTAGCTTGCTGTGCCCCAAGTCATTTAAGGCGCATTATGCCGCTGAATTTCCTACAGCGGCTGGAATTAATGCGCAATATGCCTCCAAGGCATGCAAACACTGACACCATTAAAGCAGTGCAAAAGTATTTAGCCAACTTTAAAGTGTTGTGCACACATGCCTGTCATTTTATCTACACACGGCCTTATTGAAACCAGAGGAATAAGGTACAAACCTATTCAGACTTCTGCCTGACTTCAGACTAACATGGTTAACTACCTCTCTTAGAACTAGTTAATACACTGATCTCACCAATCCTTTTCTTCTGATAGTTTCAAATAAAACTAGGTAGACTTGTTAAGACAAACAGCCTTTTTCTATTACTAAAGTTCCTTGTTTTTCCTTTAAACTGAGTGAGCAATTTGCAGTGAACACTGACTGAACGAATTTAGCTTCTTTCTGCTTGTGTATTGTGTGAGCAGATTGCAATTTCTTCTAACATATTTTAATTTAGTCAACAATCTGTTTTTAACTCTGTGGTGGGATTGCAAATGTGAATTCAGTACCTAGATTCTTGGTTATTTATTACTGGTCTCTTCTCTAATGTTTAAACTCTGGATATCTGTATTATAATTTAGAATTTTAATATAAACTATCCTCTAGAGTATTTCTAAGCTGGGGACCATTCTAAATCTTCTCAGGCTACTCAAAAATCAGGACTTGGGTCTACCTACAGTACATATAGTTTTCAGTGGAGAGCAGGTAAAGCTTTGGATCTGGGTTTGTGTTTAGCTGTAAACACATTGTTGGATATCGAGATTTGAAGGCAAAAGATAGCAACATTCTTCGAGCTAGTAACATGAAAATTTTACTCCTACTTCTGGTAGGTTCATAAATTTGAGCTAGATTCAAACTAGATCTGAAAAAATAGGTCTCTCTCTGTTTAGGACCAAGTGCCAATTTAAATTCAAATTATAGGTCTTAAGTTCAAAGTCCTGCAATATTCACTGGATTTTGATTTGAAATTTTGGTTATCCAAATATATTTATTAGAAGTCAGCATTCTAAGTAGGGGAGAATCCTTTTAAATACTGTGTACCAATGCTAGATGTACTCACATTTATGAGGGCTGCTGCCTTTGGAGCAAAGGCAGCTAAAAGCATGCACTTATATAATCCTCAGCTTGGTAAGGTGTCTCAGAGAGTACTTCAGAGAAAGCCATCTTAAGGCAGGGTTTGAGATGGTAGGTTCTTCTGGAGGGAATTTGTGTTATAATAAAATGCTGTTTAAACATGAAAATGAACTGGGTAGCTGTATCTTTATTTGTAGTTTAGAACTTTAATATGAATGAGCCTCTGGAGTATTTCTGAAGTTGGGGCCTGCATTCTCAGGTAAATGAAAAATCAGGCTGCAGTCCTATCTACAGTACATATTTAAATGTATGCATTGTAGGAATGTGCAAAGTGGGCCCTATTCAATTTGGATTTGGCCTGAATTGGGGACAGTGATTCAATTTGTTGATTCAGATCACTGTCCCTAATGTGATTTGGCCAAATCCAAACCTGAAGATTTGATGCTGATTCAGAGAATCAGCGATTTGGACATAGACACAGCTTTAAAAGATTTTTCTACATAACTTGAGGTAGCAGGCACGGCTCGTGATTGCTGCAAAGCTGGGGTGCATGGAGCGTCCCACAGGAGTGCAGGGGGGCCCTCCATGTGCTCAGCATCAAACCTGGAAGTACTTCTGGTCCACTTCTGGGTCTTCCGGGGAACATGCTTTGGGGGCCCCCTGTGCCTCCCAGCTCGGTGATTGGCTGTGGCGTGACGCTGGGTGCCCCTCCCAGGCCCAGGAGGCACCAGAGTGCGGGGGAGCCCCCCAGTGCACTCCCTGGTGGACCCAGAAGTGGACTGGAAGTGCTTCTGGTCCACTTCTGGGTCTGCTGCCGAGAATGCTGGGGAGACCCCCATGCTTCTGTGGGACACTCTGTGCACCCCAGCATTTCAATCTTCATAAGTGCTTGCTACCTAGAGGTATGTAGAAAAAACATTTAAAGCTGTCTATAGCCAAATCATTTTGGAGGGTTCCAATTTGTTTCAGAAAGATTAAAGGGCCCTCTGATTCCATTTGGTTTCAGAGATTTGGCCACCGAATCAGGCCAAATCTCCATCGAATCAAACTGGGGACTGAAGCTTCGCACAGCCCTAATGCAATGGTACGATGAAGGAAATAGAATAAAATATAAGACAGATGTGGAAAATAGACAATATTTGAAATGCTCTTTACATCAATTCTTGTGGCACATTTTGAAGACTGGGTCAGATTAGGTTTAAATTGTAATTTGTATATCCAATTCTGTCCTACCCTATAATTTGTGAGGAGACATAAAGAGGTTGAGGCATGCTGTTCCAACTCTAGAAACATCTTTCAAAAGCTAAGCAGTGGGGAGCCTTCCATACGTCTTATGAGTTCTTCATTAGCATATCAAGTGACATTGGATCCAGTGACACGTCATTCAAAAATTTTTTTTGTACATAGTAAGAATGTTAAAAAGCATGTTCATGTACTTTGTGCTCATTTCTCTTTCTTGTTTGTACATCAGCATGGGGAAGGAGATTATTTGCAAGGTTGTAATCTATACTTTTTAAAATATTTTGATTATGAAACCTATAATCTCCAAAAAGCTTAGCCTTAGGTTTATCAAGATGGGGTCCTTACATTGTTCTTTGATACTCCTTCCCCTTGAAGAAACCACAGTAAAAATGCATTGCAATTATTTTCTCCCCCAAAGCCCTAGTCACTCTTTGTCTGGTGCTTGGAGACCATATTACAGAACATATGATTGCAGAATCATGACACAGTCATCGGCAGTGGGAATTAAACTCAGTTTCTAGGTCAAGCAATACGATAATGTGTAAAGATACAGCAGTAGTGGCTTTTATTCATGTCTAACTTCCCTTCTTTGTGTCTTGTATTTCAATGGTTCTCCTTCCATAGGTTCCTGGTACAATTGCCCACAGTGACATTTATTACGGTTTTTGTGTGAAAATGACATAAATACAGACTGCCTTGAAGAATCCTTCAGGCTCCTAAACAATAATCTGGTATATGATGAACAGGTAAAATAGAAAAAACTGGTCTAGTATCCTTTGTTCTTTACCATGGGATGGAGTGTGAACAGAAGAGGAATATTTTTTTTAAAAATACAGCAGCAAAAAATAAAAATAAAATCCTTCCTTTGCTAGATGCCTAATGCTCCAACCCCCTTTCCCAATGGCCCTACTATCAAATTGTTAAGAATTAAGCTGTGGTTTCTATGGGATAAAGATTGAACTATCCCTGTACCTTTGTGGCTGGTCTCTTCAGAACAAGTTTGAATATATTTGCAGGCCAACCCATGGCATGTGTGCTAGGGTTGTGTGAAGCTTTGGTCCCTGTTTGATTCAATAGAGATTTGGCCCGATTAGGTGGCTGACACTCCGAATTGAATCGGGAGATCCTTTAATCTCTCTGAATTAAATCGTAACCCTTGGAATTGATATGGAGATATTCGGAAAGATTCGGCGATTCAGACGTAGACACAGCTTTAAATGGTTTTTCTACATACCTCGAGGTAGCAGGTGGCTCATGAATGCTGTGATGCTGGGGGGCATGGAGTGCCTCACAGAAGCTCAGGGGGCCCCCAGCATGCTCCCCAGAAGACCCAGAAGTACTTCTGGTCTGTTTTGGGGTTCAGCGCTGAGCATGTAGAGGGCCCCCCTGCACTCCTGTGGGATGCTCCATATGCCCCACCATTGCAGCACCATCGCAGCCATGCTAGTACCTTAGGTTATGTAGAAAAAATATTTAAAGCTGTGTCTATGTCCAAATCACTGATTCTCCAAATCAGCATCGAGTCTTTAGATTCAGATTTGGCCAAATCGAATTGGGGACAGTGATCAGTATCAACAAATCAAATTACTGACCCTGATTTGGGCCAAATCTGAATCGAACAAGGCCCACTTCACACACCCCTAATGTGTGCCACAAATAGCATGACAACAGCTTTATGTGGCATGCAGGAGATCCAGTAGAAAGCGGGGAGAATGGCAGCAAATAGGGCAGGAAGGAGAGAGCAGAGGAAGTGGACTGGGATAGCACTTGGAGTGGGCAGGGCTTACTTTGTGTTACACCTATGAAAAAGGTTGGCCTCCAGAGCTGTAGGGAAGTTTTACATTGCCTTTTCTACATGCAAAGTGCAGATACAGAAGAATGTAATATAATGAAAACACAATATATTATCAAAAAAGGGAGGGGAAAAAGGCAACATGTCAATTTTATAGACTATGGTCAGGATAGTTCTGAAACATTTGCTAGGTTAGAAACTAATATGAGTCTTGGAACCCCAAATAACAGTAAATTATAAATATAATACATTTTCAAGCAGGGGATCAGAGATGATCAGGAGTTTTCACCAACAGTGGTGGCTTCTTGGATTTCATAGAAAAGATGCTGAAAGAATAATTATTGAATGTTAAGATAGAAAATGTTCTTTTATATGAGGGGTTTAAACCTAAGCATTTTGGTAGGATGCTGACTGGATCTAATTGTAATGTATTGACTATGCAGTTGAATATGGCAGCTGTTATTCACTCATAAATGAAGTCTTGGTGCTGACATGTTTTCTCAGAAATTAAGGTCAGTATTCACATGAACGTTAAGCTATACTCCTTAATAAGGAAGCTCTACTCCTTTATAAGGAAGTGCAGTGATTTTTAACTTGAACCTGAACAGTCACTAGAGAGGAGAGGAGGTACCACAACATAACGTCTTCACTGACAGTCAAAGTGCCATTTATTAATAACGTACAATCTGAGAACAAACTGCCTTGTTGTGGTTAAAGACTTAACTACATGGACAACTGAATTTTTTGCATTAGTTAGTTGAAGTTTATAAGGGCACACGTTAATAGAGATGATGATGGGGACTAAACAGGGGTTAGAATGGGCCCTGATGTGGTCCCTGCTGTCCCTAATCAACTATCCAGGGCTTGAACCTGTCTGGTGGGTCTCTGGGGCCAGCTGGTTGTCAGGAACATTTCCTGGTTCAGAGGAAGCCTGGGTTCATGATCTTGGGCTGGCAAGTAGGCTGTGATTGGGGTCTGATCAGAAAAATCACAGATTCTGCCATACACATGTAGCATGGCAAGAGGCACAATTATTGGGGATCACAGTTCAGTCTATTGTGCCTTTAACTGTACATCTGTAAGAGGCATTAGTTTCTTTCCAGTCCCTAAAGACTGTCCAGAAGGCTCCAACTAGAAGGCTCTAACCAACCTAAAAACAAGCCCCCCCCCTTTTTTTTAAAAGTGATTTGAAATGGTAGTTATGAATTTCTTATGGAGGAAGGAGTTTATATGCCTTGCTAAAAGGGTATCACAAGCCAGTGTTATAAAACTAGTGTTTTAAAATTTAACCAGTGTTATAAAAAATTGCAAGTGTGAGTTTAACCGCCACTCCCCTTGTATTGTCTGAGGGAACTTTTCAAAATGCAATCTGACTGTGCCAAAGTGAAACGTAATGGGTAGATACCGCATCCATCTTGGGAATGTTAGTGAGACCGTCTTGAACATGCTTAGTGGTGGGAAATGGTGATCACTAGTAGCCATATTGGATGTGCCACACATCCAGTGGCAAAAATACAACCCTAGCCTACTAGTTTCTATAAGTATAGAGAGTCCACAATATGTTTAGCTCTGTTAGAGCCCCATGTGAAGAGGGGAACAGCTTTTTGCCAGGGAGTGACCACAGTAGAAAGCTTATCTGTTCAATCTTTGCTGTTTATAAGCTGGTAACAGAAACCACTGTGGAACTGAGTATTATTTTTGGTTAGAGAGTGATGCTGTAGTTGTGATGATCCAGAACTTATGTGATCTTTTATTGGACCAATTGCATAGTTGGGATAGAGGCAGACAAGCTTCAAATGAAAGATATTCTTCATTAGGTCAACTTAAATAATTTTATGGTAGGAGTGAAATTTTGCTCATTTTTTAACTAAACTAATTCTTCATACATTTTAGCCCCCAATCTTAGCTGGGGCCTAAAGAGTCACTTTAGAACAAACAATACATGTAATAATGTAATGACAACAGAGAAGAACATGAATGATGGAAGGAAGAGGAAGAAGAATGGTACATGCCACTCTAGGGACATTATAGTTTTAAATTAAAATCTCCTGAAAATTTCTGTAACTTGAGGCCTGGTTCTTTAGCTGATCTAGATGAAGGTACAAACGTGGCTTTTGCATTCTCTCTTAGAAATGTCTCATTGCTAGTCATATTCCTAGATTTGTAATCATGGGCGACTGGTGCCACGGGAGCATGTGCCCCCCCCCCGGGGGGGGGGGGGGGGGGGGGTTTGTCTCCCTGAGGCCAATCTCCCTGATGGGAGGGGGCACAGGGGGGAGTCCCCTGTGGCCAATTGTGCCAACCTGGAAGTAGCCATGGTGCTTCATCCGGCGCTCCCACTCTCTGGCCGGCACTCGCGGGGAGGGCACCAGTGCTCCCAAGTGCCCCCCTCCATCACCTAAGCAGGGAGTGCAGCCTGTCAGGGGGTGCACCAGAGCTCTCAGGGGGTGCACACGCACCCCTGTGCACCCCCTACATGTTGCCACTGTTTGTAATCTACAGATCCAGAGACCTAGTCCAAAACCTGGAGTTCAGTGGGACAGAGACAAACTGAGCAATAACTCTCT
>NW_005842157.1:345617-418316 GCF_000455745.1 Alligator sinensis | reverse complement strand
GGAAAGAGAAATATTGCCCTCATTATACAGGGTCAGTGTCAGTTCTGGGATGTGGGCAGCTATGCCTGGTGACCGATTGGGGCAAAGGACACAATTAGAAACCCAAGTGCAATCTAATATGAGAGAGTGCCCAGACAGACACTTCTTGTTTTTCTCTCTGGTTTATACAGTGGAGGGACAAGTGACAGGAGCCAGCCACCAGTGTTTCAGGGAGTGGACAAAGACTGGGGCAGTGATAGAGGCTTTAGTCAGGCCCCATCCCACCTCTGAAAACAGTAATAATGTTGTGGGTTAGGGTTGGTGGCTGTGCTGCTTAAGCTAAGGCCCCGGGTTCAAAGCTGCAAGCTTGACAGCAATGGTAATTGCCCTAAACTGATTAAATCCTTTGTTCAGATGATCTGTTATTAATGCAAAACTGTCCCATTTCAGGGAAAGATCTGTGTTAATATTTTCTGGATCTCTCAGCCCTAGTATACTTTAAGACTATTCACTACCTTTAAGATCTAAGTAATGCCCTTCTCAGTATTTGACAAACTTTTGAATGTAGCAATTACTTTGCCCAAAACCTAATGTCATGGCCTATTGCACAGTATGTAATCATAGTTTACATGATAATAGCAAAATGTACATTGTTTAAATTTATATGGAGAGGGGTTCATGCTGTTGGATGATACACATACACTTTAAAGCCATTAAGGCATCATAACAAATTTTAGGAAAATAAGTGGTTGTGTATGCCATACATTTTTAATTAGCCTTTTGGCAGTAAAAGCTGATTTCATATCATATAATTATTTCATTCAAAACACGAGCTTTCAAATGGAGGCAGCTTCCATTGATAACCATTGGGTGAGTCTGGGAGCAGGGTGCCTGTGCCTGCTTTCCTTCTCCCCTGGCAAATAGTTGGTGAACTAGAGGATCTGTCCTGAGTGTAGCTGATGCAGATGTATAAATCAGCAGTGGGTACAAAGTGGTGCTGTATCATGTGCTCATACCACTTTAGGCTTTGTTTGTCCTTGTTAGGTCATGAAGCAGGACTAGTCCTGATTAGTTCTTAATATTCCCTTTAGGGAGTATTTAGTGTTGTATAGAAAATAATTTGTGTTAATGGTATTTTATCAATAATATTAAACTGAAGATCATCCAGTTGTATTCCAAGGTATATGTGAACAAATCTACCGTGTGTTTACAGGGTCAGGGTCTAACAAATGAGATATGACATAGTTATACATAATTTCATTGACTTCACTCGTCCTACTTGCTTTGCACTTATTTAAGTGGCAATAGAAGAAATCCAATTTAAATGTTAGATTCCTGCTAAACATTATTTGCAATGACACTAATAGTGGACATAGCCCATTAGTGTGAGCTCATATTTAGATGCAGTTAATAATCAAGACAGATATGTTTTTTTTTAAGTTATGGGAATATCACTGTAGCATATAATTAAATGTGTATATTATCTATTAATGGTTATAATTAAGATGCATGATCTTTGTTGTTTGCTATAACATTAGCAAGTACAATAATCACACTGGAAAACACAGCTTGTCACATCCTATTGCTTAATTATGGAAAAGTATTATATGACTTCAGGTTATGCTTATTAAAGTAATTACTACAAAATTATAACCAGATGCTATTAAAAAGTGTCTAACGTTATTTACAAACCTCTATATGAGTGTGAGAATCAGACCTTAGACCCTTTAAACAAAGATTACACTGATTAGTTTAGCTTGGCTTTCAATTAAAAAAAGATGGCAGGTATCCATTCACCATTTACTAGGTTATGATGTTGCAAAGAAAGTACTTTTATGCATTTCTATTTAAAATGAGAACATTCTTAAGTGGGCACTATCAAGTCTTTTGTAAATCGTAAAGATTAATCTTCTCATTCACAAAAGATTTACCTGTGTACTCTTCACTGACTTCAGTAGAGTGAATCCTGATTTTCACCAGTGTCAAATCTAAACAGACCTGTTTATACTATGAACCTGAAATCCTATTCCTTTGTGCCCTTTGCCTTTTTCCATTTAGAAAACATTGACTGAAAGCCTTTTGAAGACAACAGTGAAAAGTATTATTTAATAGTGCAAATGGCTGAGTGCCAGTATTTTTCTTCAGTTACTACATAGGCAAAACTCCCAGGGGGGGAGACTTTGAGGCCTGCACAGGCAGCTAGTGCTGATGGAGGGAGTTCTATATTGACCTAATAGAATGCTGCAGTGTGGGATAGCAATATAGTAGAGCTATGCAAAGCTTTGGGTGCGGATTCGATTTGGCGTCTGAATCTTTGAATCCAAATCGAATCAGGAGATCAATAAAAAGGTCCAAATCAATTAGAAGCTCTCTGGATCTATTTGGAGATTCGGGCAGTACCTGCTCACCACTGCAGGGAGCTGGACCTGGACTCTGTGCTGGTAAATAGAGGGTGCGGGGGGCTGGAGGAGGTGGAGGAGAGGACCATGGGGGGGACCCCCACCAAGCCACATCCTGCGCCTGCTCCCCCAGCCCCCCTGAGTGCCCCCTGACCCCCATGCAGCCCCAGTTCCTGATTCCAGCAGCCATTGGGGCTTCTGGCAGCTTGTGGCAGAGCCACCAATGCAGCATGGGGATGTGAGGAGGGGCAGCGGGGATTGCCCCCCCACCCCTTCCTGGCAGTAGCTGGTGAGTGCTGGGCTTTTTTTTTTAAAGAGCTGGAGGAATGGGGTGGACGGGGGATGTGGCCTGTTGGATTCAGAGATTCGTCCGATTTGGTGGTCGCCAAATCTTCAAATCGGATTCAGCCAAATTGATTTGGGACAGTAATTAGAATCACCGAATTGAATCACTGTCCCCCAACCTGCCAAATCCAAAGCAAATACTAGGTGCTTCGTACAGGCCTACAATATATTCACCCCAAATATTCAGAAATTGCAAGAAATGCCTCTTTCAATTGAAAGAGATTAAAAAAATGTTAGAGATTCCTTTTAGGCTTCTTCTGCCTTCTGGGTTTTGAGCCTTTACATACTTTAAAGTTTTTCTGTAACTATAAGGCTAAGAACTTTTTATTTTAAATTCAAATGAAAATTCTCATGACTCTAAGGAACAAGAGCATTAAATGCTCCAAGACACTAGTGAAATCATGAACTTCAACAATACCAGGGGTACTTTTTCCCCCAAATTTCAATCCTTAGAAAAGTCCTAAGCTACTACAGCAATAAGTAAGTTCCAAGCTACTATGACAGGAGGTTAACTGTGGTAGGTTTGAGCTCATACTGACATGTTCAGCAGAGACATATGGTTTGGACTTCTGATAGGGGATAAGCTTGACAGAGTAGATCATTGACTGTGATGACATCCTTAAAGTCAATCCCAACTATTGATCTACAGGTCAATTAATAAAAGAAAGGTGGCTCCATATTTCTTCTGCAAAAAATCATTATAGTGTAGTGGTGCCCAACTTTTGGCCCCATGAGCCGGATGAGTGGTACCAAGTTGGTCCACAAGCTGGATCTGGTCTGTGTGCCTGAACTGGCGTGATTCTAGTCTAGCCAGGGCTCTATCTAGCTGGAATGGCCTGGACAAGGCCTGATCCAGCTGTGCAGGGCTGATACAGCTGGGACCCAATTCCTCCATGCAGGCCTGACCCAGCCATGAAGGGCTTGGAAATTTGGCAGGCAGGGAAGTGGTGGCAGTGTTAATTGCAACTGCTCTCCCACCCCCACATTTATGGACCACCGATCAGATAACATGGCTCCATGGGACAGATGTGGCCCAAGGGTGGGGGGTGATGTTAAGCACCCCTGTAATAGTGAATGGGACTACTTACAAGTGGTAGATCAAGCATGTATACATCTTCCTCTCGAATTTTAATATTAAGTTTAGCTTGTGTAAGGTCATCTATAGGAATCCAAGATGCAATCTTCTTCCTGCCAGTCATTATGCCTTAAGGTTGAACTAAATTCCACTCCTATTTTTTTAACTCCACTCATGTTAGTAGCCAGGATACTTGCAGACATTAAAAAAACCAAAACAAAAATGGCACATTATTTTAAATTCTGCACGCTCCTGCACTGAGCCCAGTGCATACTTAGAGGCAGTGCGTTAGTTGGACCCGGCTCACCCAATAGCTGTATAAATCAGGCACTTTAGCGGGTCTTTTTTGGTGCCTTTATATAATAGCTGATTCAATCAGCTTTAGCTAAAAGCACCAAAAAGCCCCACTGAAGTGCCTGATCCATACAGATGCTACAGAGCTGGTTTGAAGTAACACACTGCTTCTTCCAATAAAGCCCCTTTTTTTTTTACATCTGCAAGCAGCCTAAATATCTACAGTAGCAAACTGTTTGCCCTATCTTATCTCGCTTGCCCCTCCCCCTTCCCCCAGTATTGCACAACATAAACCCAATAAACAAAGTCAAACTACTTTCATACGCTCCACAAATATTTTCTTTTGCATTGTGCTAGGTCTGAGAGCTTTCTACGGAGATGGAAATAAGCTCAGGATTTGACCCTAACATAATATTATTAATCTGTATGCATATGCATGTATAGTCTGGAAGTATAAAAGGTGTGTGAACACTATCAATAAATCTACCAATGTGTAGTTCATGATTTATCCATAACACTGGGTGCATCCACATGTTCATTAATATGATTTTGCTACTGTGCACTAAATTTAGTACATCTAATGTGAGGTATTAATTAAATATGCATTAGGTTACCCTAATGCACAGTAGTAGAAGTGCATGCTTTTTTAGTGATGCTTAATACGTAGTAGCCTAATTTTACTGCGCATTAGCATATTAGCATGGTTTTTGTTGTGATGCTCTAAGACGCAGTAAAATAGGCTACTGCATATTAAAGCACACATGTCGACGCACTTACTGAGTCTAAATTTTGATTTAAAGTAGTCTCATTAACCAGTCAGTAATTTGATTTTTCTCCCCACTTCATGGTTTTGTTTTGTTTTTTTAAAGAAAAGATTACTGCCATTCCATAATGTAATTATATTTTTAAGAGATGAGCCCACCAAGAAACAGATGTGGTACAAACAGTTGTAAACTTTATGGGCAAAGCAGCGTTTTATGCCTGTGACCTTTCACCCAAATTGGGGTCAGAGCTGCCGTCTTTTAAGTTTACATATGACTTCTGAAACTTAAATAGCCCTACTATAGCTCCCATCTGCTTCCACATCTAAACCTGTCACGAATCTCTCTTGTAATCCTGCTGCCATGACTCCTTTTATCTGTCAGTAAATATATAGTCTAGCAATAATATATAAGGTTGTAAATACTAAATAGCCAGTGGTTTGATCTTGCACGGAGTTATGTCTTCAAATCTTATGGAACTGAAGTATTTGCTGCCACTACAATGATATTCTAAATTAATTTCTTTCACTTTCTCCAAACCACATCTTCTTCCCTAAGTACAAAACCACAATTGAGATAACCACTGAGTCTTATACGAATGAATGAATTTGTGGTTATCAGCCATTTTGTGGTAAGACATAAGCTTCAGACTAGGGGAATATAAATTCAATTCCCGTATCTTCCCTACTTTCATTTGTGTTCAAGGTATGCTGCTTACCTCAGTTCCCCATCTCTAAAACCAGAATAGCACATTTAATTTTTGCTGCTTTTTTTGCCACTCCTTTCTATGGTCTGTGAACCCCTTCTAGGGACTGTCTCTTACAAATGTGTGTGTGGTCCCCAGTGTGTTTGAATTTTGGTCAGTGCTGTCTGGTGATACTTGTTGAAATTGGGTTGTTGTGGGGGGAAGAAACATTTTGGTTCCTAATGGAAATGCAATTTCTGAAACATTTAATTTTTCTAATTTTCTGTTCATCCACTGTTTTGCCAAAATGCTTTGATCTTCCCATAGAAAAAAAAACAGAAACAAGATTTTTTTTCGGGCTACCCTAAACACAAATGGTTAATTTTGAGTCAATATTAATCTATGCTGAGATTTGTGGCAGTATGGGGGTCTCATGCCCACACTTTTCTCTAGCTGAAGTTCCTGGCTGGCCTATGTTTCCCAAGATATCTCCCCTCCAACCAAACAGCTGCACTGTCTCTGGGAAGGCCCATGACCATAGTTTTATTACAAGAGATTCAGACTGGTTCATCTAGAATAAGAGTGCCACAAGTGGCAAGGGCAGCTTCTATGTGACACATGACAGATCAGGGAGGGGAAAGAAGCACAGCAACAGGTAGGGCAGGAATCAGGAGGCAGAGCAGGAGATCAGGGATGGGGCACAGAGTAGGATGGAGAAAGCCGAGCAGCATATTAGGCTGACACTTGGGGAGGGTGAAGGGCTACTTTGTGCCACCTGCCAAAAAGGTTGGTCCCCAACAGTAGATCAGCAGGATGAAGCTTGATGTCAAGCTGAGCTGGAATTAAACGCTTTGATTCAGAAATATTGAAATAATTCACGGTAATGGAAAAAGGTAGTATTTACCAGTACAAATTCACCAGGAATTTCCCCCCTGCCCCACACACACACAAGCTATTACTAGTTTTTGTTCCTATTTTGAATGGAAACAAATGCTGATGCATCAGAATTTTCCAGGGGAAAGACATTCTGATTTTCAACCAGCTCTAGCTAATATCAGCTCTATCAAATATCCATAACAATAACAACCGAAAAAAAATGGACACTGAATCATTTCGCATTTATATGACAGGTGATTGTTTTTAAGCTTGCAACAAACCAGTCATTATGATCAAGAAAGTTTATGCGTTATTTATTTATGTAAGTTTATATATTTTCCTTATTCTTTGTGATTTTGTTGGTGACTTGGAAGAGTTTGTGGAAAGGCTGTGCTGTATGACCTAGCAATGATAGATTATTGCTTCATGGCCTCTGCATGTAAAGGATTTTAGTCATTGTATGTAAAGAATTTTAGTCATTGTATGTGTATGAACAACCAAGGTTTAACCATCAAGGAGACGCAAGAAACTCAGCTCTTTAAAGTATGTGGGGTTTTGTTTGTTTTTGCTTTAGTTTTTGGCTGTTTGTTTGTTTTTCTTAAGCAGCAGAATGAAGATGAAGAGGGACTGGTACAGAGAGACCCAAAAAGAGCATTTTAAGTGATATTTTTTCCTCGAGTGTCAGAGAAACTGAGAAATGAAGTGAAGGCATGTGTCCCTAATGACTTTAATCAAGCGCTTTTCCAAGCTAGAAAGCATTCTGGGCTTTCTGTAAAGCAAATAACAACAACAAAAAAACCCAAACACGTTTGTGTCCCCAGTGGGATCTTCCAGTTCATTCAACTCTAATTTTTAAGCATCTGGAAAATGTTGCTGGAGTCTAAGAAAATTTATATTTCAAAACATAGGGCAATTGGTATTTCTTTTAGGGATGGATGGCTGAGCTACTTCAGAAAAACTAGAAATGCCCTGGAGCCATCAATCATTTGTAGAATCAAACAAGAAATGTGCACATAAGTCCTGAAATGCTAAAATAAATTCCTTTTGCTCTGTAGCATAACTAGGGTGGGGTGACTGGGGCAGCCACCCTGGCGCTGACCTGCAGGGATGAGGTAAGGGGCGGGAAAATATTGGCTGCTGTGTCAGGTGCACAATCGCACTGGTGGCACAGAAGTAGCCAGAAGTTGTTGTCACCTCCATGTGTGTCACTGCTCCAGGCGCCTGGCTGCTTTGTTACATATCGACTTTACTTTTCAGAGATAACATGATCCCAAACCACTAAAATATTGAGAGGGTGTTGTCAAAGTATTTTCAGTGAGAGCCATGAAGCTGAAGTACCAAAACTCTCATAAGTCTTTTCCTGCCTAAGAGATTTTTGGTGGATGTGTTAAGTTGAAGAGGCAGCTATAGTTTTAGAGGCTTAGTCAAGTTGAATGTGAACTCTGAATATTTAGAGGTTCACACATTGCTCACCACTTTAATGTGAGTAGTATGAGGTGAGTCTTAGGGGTAGAGTAGGAGGGAATTAAAAAAATACCCCTGGCCTTTGGAGTTATATTCTACCAGTAGGCAGTTTAGTGGTGAGAGGTATGATTGCTTAATGCAAGTATGAGATAAGAAATGAGACAGAAGCCATGGTAAGGTGTTTTGCTGAACAGTTCTCCTGTGATCCTGGACATAGCAGCAACTACAAGGTAGTAACATGCCCTTCCAGCTTGGTGACAGCTAATCGAGCCACTAGGAGCAGGACACTCAGTTATATACTTGCTATATAACTGACTATATTATTGCAATGTTCCCTTTTTTACTATGCCTTATTTTATTTTATTTTACCCCCCTTCTTTTGGTTGTGGAGTCTGCTGGCCTCACTCACTGCTGACAAACTGATGCACCTTATTTGTTGTCAGTAGAGTTGAACCCCTTTATTTCAATATTAGTTAATCTTAGAAGTGCAAAAAGGAGGTCAGAAAATTAAAAAAAAAATAAATCAAAATTTGACCAGAAATAGAGAGCTTTTTAAAAATGTTTAATGTTTTTAGCTGTTTAAAAAAAAAAATTGAGACTTTTTTGGCTGTCACACACGGTGTGCGAGACAACTACTGTTACCATTTTTAGTGAAAAATGTGTTGGCTATTGCACCATACCATGAATGAAATCTTTGTTCCAGGCCCCATATTAACTGTGTATCTTCAAAGCAATTAATGTTATGCCGCATGATCCTCATTACCACATCAGCCCTGCACCCCTAGCCACACAGCAGTCCTGCACCTCCCTGGATCTCATATCTGTCCTTTGTTCACGAAGTTCACTTTTGGTCTTCATGAAGCTGTTGAGGCATTTCCTCACCTCCAGGGCCTGGGCCTAGAAGGGATCAGCTGCAGAGAATCTTCACATTCAAGAAGAAGTGAGGAGCAGAGAGCAACCAATCTAGTTTTATGCAAGATTTGAGCCCAGGTACCATGAGCTGGCTTGTTTTCTACATTGTCTCTGTAGAGAAGTTGCTACCAAGTTCCCACATTTCTAGTCTTGGGCAATCTGAGATCCCTGCTCACTAATCAAGGAGCAAAAACAGGAACATTGATTTCCAAATCTATTAGAGTAATACAATCAATTTTTGTCAGTTTGGCTCTAGATTGGGTTTGATAGATGGTCACTCATAATGCTTGTTGTTTTGATGATCAGGCATCAGAGGATTACTCCTGAGATAGTCAAGGCCTTTTAATGGGAAGACTAAGAGGAAATAGTCTATAATGGGTTTTAGTGAGAGGGGTTATTATTTCTACTCTTATAATGGATGATTTAAGTTGCAATGGTGGCCAGCAGCCAGCAGAACAAAGCAAGAACATTGTCTGCTGCAAACATGCACTTTTTGTTTAAATGGCAAAACACTGAATACGAAGGAAAAAAATTCTGATAGGCAGTTGAGACTAGTTTGTACTATAGGCAAGTGTTGCCTTGAGTAAAATCTCTGTTGTATCCACACAGTGTACAGATGGAATGTGTAGACTAAATTATCTTGTTATCCAATACAGCCTCTGCATCCTGGTGTCATGTAGGCAAGGCACCACATCCCCATCTGCTGTTCAGATCTCTATTCCATGCTGTGATGTGTACTCGCATAAGAACATGGAGGAACCAATTTCTATGCTTTAAGTGCAGGGGTTGTGGTTGATCCTTGTTGGGGGCACACCTCATAGAAGCAGTCCCTGTTGGCTTGAGTATAGAGCTCTGTGGCCCACTAATATCACTGGCTCAAAACCAAGATGATAATCTGTGTAGACAGGAGCAGGCTATTTAAGATGTAAAATAATAGTGTTAATATTCAAATTTTAGTATAAATTGTTAATTGAATGTTTCAATGCATATATTATATTTTTTGTATGGAGTGGGCTTATAGTTCTAAAGTGTCATTGCATATATTGATAAAGAAAATTTGTTTTAATTCACAAAAATGTTCATTTTGATTTTAGATTGTTTACCTGGTCTTTCTTGGTTTCACCCCTTGCTTCCTGCTTTTTATTTCACTAAAAAATGAGGGGATAATGATGAAGGGAAAACCCTCATCACTAAAAAACAAAATTAAGCAGTTTTTCCCTTTTAATTAAATGAAGAATAAATACATTTTGTTTGGGGTTTTTTTTGCAATATATATATATATATATATATATATCATTTCTTTTATAAATTATGATGAAAATCATTACCAGCTTTTTACAGAGGCAAATGGGAAATGAGAAAAATATTCTTTCTGATCCTTGGCAGTACTTCAAGATTTAAACTTATGAACCAAACCTGCTAGGTTAGTCAAACTGAAGAGTGAAGGCCTGATTTTCCAGTATGCAGGATAATTATTATGCTGGTAGAAACCCATGAAACTCAACAGATTCCCTTACTTGAGTTTTACACTAATGTAACCACTTGAAAGTCAATGTAGTTGTAAAGCTAAGAGTAACCATGCAAGTTCTTCTGTGCCCAGCTATTGTAATGTAAAAATTATTAAATTATTTGAATACAAATGAATAAAAGTAATGATACGTATTATTGATAAATAAATAAGTGTTTGGAACTGCTAATAAAATCACTCGCTTATTAATATATTATATTATTGGATGATTGTAGGTAATAGATGCATAATATTAAAGTCTGTAAGCCTGTTTCTTGCTTTTTGGGGTTCAAATGCAAATCTGAAATGAAACAGTTTAAAGTACAAGTGGAGATTCAGGTTTAGTGGTTTGATTAGACCTATTTAGGAGTTGCAAAGTAGAATTATGAATAAATCTTTTTGTTTCCTTAAAGGTTGGGATGGCAGGGTTTGGATCTGCTATTCAGGTTCAGCCATTTGTCTCTGGACCAACAAAAGTTCAAGACTGTTCAGATTTACAGCTACAGATGAGCTTGAAACCTTTGTCCACACCTTTTGAAAAGTTTATACATGAACTTTTATAGCTATAAACACGTTCCACATTGGTTTAACATACACAAAGCCCCATGGTCCCCGATTTTTCAGCCTTGCTTGAACTTTTTTATATAACCCGTAACATTTTCTCATATATGATTCTTCATTTTTTTCCCCATCTCGCTGTTGTGAGACGAATATTAAAGTATTCTCTTTCCAGTGGTCTGATACTTTTACTAAGTTAACTGGCAATCAATAATTAAATACATGCTGGTTTCATCAAGATACTTTTCAACACCAACATTCTGTTTGTGTTTCAGTTCCTGATTTAAGGCAACAGCCTCTTCACTTGATTTTTGATTAATTGTTTATGTAAAATAGAGCATCTTTACTCAAAACAGAATGGTCTTGCGTAGAGATTTGTGGAATATTGCTCCCGAGTGAGAGAACTGCAAACAAATTGGGATGTTCCAAATGGCTTCTATGCTGTTTGCTGGTCCTGTGAACGTTTTGCTTCCACTAAATGTTTGCCAAAGTTGAACAGGTGACTTTTGCATGTATCTGAATGCCAAAGATCAAGAGACAATTTTCACTTTCAAGTTTAAGGTAAGTTTTTTATTTTATTTTATTTTATTTCTTTTTTTACAATTGTGATAATATGGAGGATGTCCAATGATTGAAGTCTCATTGTAGTTCTCTTGGTTCCTCAACTCATGTACAATTTGAAGCAGGCATGGCCAACATGTGGCACATATGTTGCAAGTGGTATGGGCAGCCTCTGGTGTGTAGCACAAGGCAGACCAGGTAAGGAACAGGCACCAGATGGGAAAGGAAGCAGAAGTCAGAGTAATAGATCAGGCAGGGAGCACAGGGCAGGAAGCAGACTGGGCAGGGGAAGGTGATAGGAGTGGCACTCGGGGAGTACAGGGTTAACTTATGGAACATGTGCCAAAAAGGTTGTTCCTCACTGGTCTGGAGGGGCAGAAGCAACTTTGGTCTCAAAGGGGGAAGTGCTTTTAATGGTATGTATGAATCTTACTGAGAGCCACATTTAGAAAAAATACATTTTTTTCATATATACACACATACCTTTCCCCCACAACATCAGTCTCCCAAAATTGATTTATTAAGAAGGGCAGCTGTTTTCTTTATTGGAAAAGCAGCAAGCCTAGACACACTGGGTGTATGCCATGCAGCTGCCAAGATGTTGGCATCCTTAATTAACCCTCTCACAGCCATAGCTATTGGCAGAACACCATAGCTTGTGTCTGAAGCAGCAAGTGAGCTGCTGGTATTTTCTTGAGGAGGCTTGTGGTGTGGAAAAAAAAACATTATTTACATGAATTTATGTTAAGAACTGTTTACCATAAGGAAATGGTAGTCCTGCTATGCACTTACAAGGGTCCACAGTCTAACATTGTATGACATACAGTAAGGCCTCCTAGAAATAGATAGATAGATAGTGTCCAGGAAGCGTGGCATCCCAGGAGACTGTGTGAAGCAGCTGGCACCAGGAACTTCCTGTTACCATGCTTCTTGGACATTCCCATGAGTGCATGTATAGGGGCATGTGGTTTTTTCTGGACAAATAGCAGCAGTACATAATTGTGCCACTGTTATTTGTCCCCAGGCATGTCCCCACATGCACACTCTGGTGTGCAGCAAAGTGATTAGGGGGTTAGGGGGGAGGCAGGGGTGCACCTGTGCTGGCTCCAGCAGCCTTACCTGGGGTCCTGAAGGCCTCCCAGGATTGGTGCAGTACCAAGCTGGCTGCTTGGAGCTTGGATCACAGCCCGTGTGTGGTTCTGGCTGGCCAGGCTCCCTTTCTGGAAATGCACACTGCTGCCATGTGCACCATACCACTTTTTCAGTGCCTTTTTTTGACACAGCGATCTCTGTGTGTTTAAAACAAGCAAACAACCACCAAAACAAAACAAAACAAAAAAACCCTCACTGTGCTGCAAATTGCAGCATGGCAAATGGGTGCATGTGCACTGTGTGCAGTTGGCAGTGCCTCAAACTTTTGAGTTGCCACAAACTGCACGTGCACACTCGTTGGGACATGTCCTTTATGTTCCCAAGAGGGCTTACTCTGTCTCTCATGGTTGGTCAGGATTCTGAATTGTTTTCTTCACATTTTACCTTACAAAAATCAGGTGTGCATTTTATTTGGTGGCATGTTGTATATGAGAAAATATGGACACTAATAGCTTCTGCTAGGCCTCACTTAAAATTATACATTTGTTGGAAGTTACAGCCTTAGTACATTTTGACCAAAGTTTTAAAACAGGGTCATACAATACCATGTTATGGCCTATGCAAACCTAGGGTTCCTGTGCTTTGACACTATAATGTACCTGTATAATCCTGGCTTGAGTATGAGACTCAACAAATTTGCAGGTGGTCTCACTTCTGTTTTTCTGCTTGCCCTAGACATGGGACTGTACATACCTGAAAGTTATGTATGTATGTATAACATGAACACTTCCCTAGTGGTTAGGATTTGGTGTTCTCACTGCTACGGCCCGAGTTCAATTCCCGGTCAGGAAAGTATATTTTTTTTGCGGATGGACCCAGGGGAGGCACCACCATGCCTAGGTTCAGGGACGACCTAGTTAGGGAAATTTTGGAGGGGTTGGACATGTTTAAAACAGTAGGTCCAGATGCTCTTCACCTGAGGGTGCTGAGGGAATTGGCAGAGGTCATAGTGGGGACCCTGGCACGGCTCTAAGAGTGCTTGTGGGGCACTGGCCAGGTACCAGAGGATTGGAAAAGGGCCAATGTGGTCCCCATTTACAAGAAGGAGAGAAAGGAGGACACTGGCAATTATAGGCTAGTCAGTCTTACCTCGGTCCTTGGGAAGACCTTTGAGAATATTATCAAGGAGCACATCACCAAGGGCCCAGCAGGGGAGATAATGCTCAGGGACAACCAACATGGGTTCACTGAGGGCAGGTCCTGCCTGACTAACCTGGCTTCTTTTTATGATCAGGTCACAAAGTCCCTGGACGAGGGTGTCGGGGTGCATGTTGTCTTCCTGGACTTTGATACGGTTTCCCACCACATTCTCTTACAAAAACTTGGTGACTGTGGCATTGATGCCTGCACAGTCAGATGGGTAGCAAATTGACTAAATGGTTGCTCCCAGAGAGTGGTCGTGGATGGGTCATTTTTGACCTGAAGGGATGTGGGCAGTGAGGTTCCCCAGGGCCCAGTCCTGGGGCCTGTACTGTTCAACAACTTTATCAGCGATCTGGATGGAGGTGTGGAATGCATGCTGTCCAAATTTGCTGATGACACCAAGTTGTGGGGTGAGGTGGGCACGCTGGAGGGGAGGGACAGAATCCAGCTAGATCTAGACAAATTACAGAGGTGGGCAAATGAGAATAGGATTAAATTCAATGCAGACAAGTGCAAGGTACTGCATCTAGGGAGAAGGAACCAGCAACACACCTATAGGCTGTGGAACAGCTTTCTTGTCAACATAGAAAGGGATCTTGGAGTCATTGCTGACTCCAGGATGAACAGAAGCCACCAATGCAAGGAAGCAGTCAGTAAGGCTAACCGCACCTTGTCGTGCATCTACGGATGCATCACAAGCAGGCCCAGGGAGGTGATCCTTCCCCTCTATGAAGCATTGGTCAGGCCACAGTTGGAGTACTGTGTCCAGTTCTGGGCGCCACACTTCAAGAGGGATGTGGCTAGCATTGAGAGGGTCCAGAGGAGGGCCACATGCATGGTCAGGGGGCAGCAGAGCAGGCCCTACGAGGAGAGGCTAAAGGGCCTGAACCTATTCAGCCTCCACAAGAGAAGGCTGAGAGGGGACCTGGTGGCCTTTTACAAACTCACCAGGGGGGACCAGTGGGAATTGAGGGAGGCTCTGTTCCCCCGGGCACCACCTGGAGTTACTAGGAATAACGGCCACAAATTGTTAGAGAGAAGGTTCAGGCTGGACATCAGGAGACATTACTTTACAGTTAGGGCTGCCAGGTTCTGGAATGGGCTTCTGAGTGAGGCGGTACTCTCTCCTACCTTGGGGGTCTTCAAGAGGAGGCTGGACAGATATTTGGATGGGGTGATATGACCCCGGGACCTGTTCCTGCCCGGGGCAGGGGGTCAGACCTGATGATCTGTTTGGGTCCCTTCCGACTCTAAGTACTATGATACTATCCCTTTGAAAGTTCAGACTTTTCTGAACCTTACTTTGCTTAATTCACTGTGACTTTCTATTTCTTTTCACATTATATTTGACTAAGTTTTAAAAGGAAATTTCAGGCCTGTATTTTTGCCAGAGGATTCCCCCAGGCTTGTAGTCTTACATTCTGGAATTATCTGAGTTACTGCAGCAAGGAAACTGATTCAATTTTAATTTTTTATATTGAGACTCTTAAGAACAGATTTTTAGTGTTGCAAGAAAACTCACTGAAATTGGACCAGATGGGACATTCCCACTTCTGAGAGAGATCAGAGTTCAGTTCAGCTAGTATGAGAGCCTACTGTCTGTTGCTCGTGCATTTCTGGCCTGGGAGAAAGAGGTTTGTGTTGCTACAAAATGATTCTGTGCTCATAGTGATACCTTCCAGGATTTTTAAAAGTACTCTTAAGACCTACTTTAATTTTATATAGTGTAACCTTATATTACCTTATATTTTATATTTTCATTTTAACAGCTGGAGCTATCCCCACTCCCATCAAAAACGGGACAAAATAATATGTACCAAGATTCAGAAAAAAAATGCCCGTGGTATAAAGAGTCTGTGTGTGTTGCTATTTCTTAAAACTGAATCACCACAATTTAGATAAAGACTAGTTTATTTTGTATCTTAGATCAAACATGAATATACTTCCCCAAAATTAATTAGCCAGTCTGCTGATCATTCAAGGAACATTATGAAGTCATAGTTTGGACTCTTTGTAGCTATTGTGGTAGTACTGAAATTTCTAAATCATTAGTCTAGTCACTCAAAGTGTCATTACCAAAAGACAGCTGATAAATTCTGAACATTTGTTATAGTAGTACAGAAGAGCAAAATTATTAATTTTAGGTTGATAAGTATTTTAGAGAGAAAATGCTGAGATTTTTCAGGAGAATTTGTCTGATTTCTGAGGCACAATAAAATTTCAACTCCTGAACACGATGTGACATCTAGCCTAAAGCAGTATAGCAATTTGTAACAAAGTTGTCCCAGGTAGAACTTTGTGCTGCTTTCACTAAGAAATGTCACCATTTTCAGTGTGCAATATCTTTTGCTAGTTCACAGGTTAAAAAAAAAATCCCATCTTCCTAAACTGCCTTTACATTTAAGCAAAGCAGCAAAAATTCAAAGTAAAACTGCTCTGGTTTTTATATAAAAGTGCCCTTGATTTCCTAGATAGTTAGCTTCTCATTTCCCCAGCTGTATACATGGGTTTATGGAGCACTGTATGATTGTGTCATATATGCAAAACATATCATACATTTTTTACCAGTATGTGGCTCACACACATACACATTTTGATAGGGAGAAAGCTGATGCTCAAATCAGATGAGGTCATAATTCAGGGCCAACTGAATTCTGAATATAAATCAGAAGAGTCCACTGAAGTAAATACAGCCTAGTTAATTTACAGCAACCGAGGATTTGCCCCTGTCTCTTTGGGAAAAATTATTATTAGATTTAGCTTTGAAAGGGCCTGGAACTAAGAGGTGCTTTGTTGTCATCTTAATAGTTATTCAGAGTGGTCACCAGCTAATTACTTTAAATCATGCTGAAGATAGAAAACCCTTGCACTGGGAACATAAATCAGAACCATATAACTCTGTACTGAAGTATCTATACTTGGTATCAGTTTTTAAATGTTCTGTGATTTGTGCTTGCCAGGAGGCTCAAAACGCACATGAGCACTATATACTTCCAACCAAAAAAAAGTCTCCCCTTTAATTATATAAATACCTGAGTAAAATAATGCATACTGTCAAAACAAAATGGAAAAAAAAATGCATTTTTAGCCTTTAGTTCCTTTTACTCTTGCTTGTATTTAGCACCTGCTTCTGGGTAATAAGAATCCTTACAAACACACCAAAATATATTATAACCCCTCTCCTTTTCAAACTTTTGATCCTAAATTGTTCGAGAGTCCTAGTTTGAGTACATACATGATTTTTTCCCCATATCCTATAGTGTATTTATCTCCCATTCTTTTTTGTTCCCAGGGTCTTAGTCTATTCCTGAATTTGAATCTCAGGTATATTTTTTTCTATATCAAATATCCAGTCACCATAGGCATAGTAACTCTGTTGAAGTCAGTGGTATTGAGTCCTACAGTGGTGTAGCTAATTTAGGTGTATCACCATTATTTGGTAATTAACTCATTTACCTGAAGAGTTCATCCAGTTTGTCTACAGGTACTTGACCCTGGTGCTTGACCTCAAAATATCTATAGTTGGAGCCAGGGGGTGCTGTGGACTGAAGCAGATATACATCTAACAGGCTTCTGCTATTTTGTGACATTTTCTGTGAGATTTAGTGGTTAAAATTCTTCAAACCCGTATAAAATTCTACTTGAGACAACACCTCACAGGTGCAAGCAGAAGAGCTGGCAGTGGCTCTGGCATTGTGTCATCTTTCAACCATTTATCTGGGACTCTTAATCCACTGCCTCTCTCTACCTGCCCCTCTTTCAAAGCAGACCTTCCAAAGGAAACTGCACTGTAAGCTGCTCCTTGGTCCCAAAAGGTTCCCTTTTCCTTGCTTCCACTTACCAAGCTTACAGTGAAGAAGGTGAGAGAAAATTTCCAGGTAACTCGCTAGTGAACTCCCCCTTCCTTGGGATTATACTTTAAGCAAGGGGCTTAAGTATTGGTTTAACTGGGCATGTCTACATGAGATGTTTAATGCGCAATAGCTTAATAACACTGCACAGTAGTGTACCAGGCAAAAACTGTGCAAATATGCCACTGGACAGTAGTATTAGCCTACTGTGGAGTAAGCATCACTAAAAGTCCGTGCGCCGGTGCTACTGCATAGTAACTGTAGTTACTGTGCATTTAGTTAATACTTCATTAATCAAGCACTAAACTAAATGTGCAGTAACTACTGCACATTAATGAATGTGTAGACACTCCCACTGCTGAGTTTTAGTTACTTACACTAAATATATGTAGGTTAACCACTCTTAATTATGGAAAAAGTTTACCTAAAAAGGCTCCCCTGCAACAGTGGGGGTTGGAAACTGACTTGTGAACTACCCTGTTTGCTCCCTCTGCTCCCTCACTCCTTAGTTGCTCAAGGAGTTTCCTTTTGTACCAGGAATGGACAAAGTCCAGCCCACGGGCTGGATCCGGTTGGTAGTGGACTTCATTTCCCAGCTGCCCCTGTGCATAGCTGCGGCCTGTCTCCATGGAGACTCCAGCTGCAGCTGCACATGAACGCTCAAGGCTGGGGTTGCCATGGAGACCAGCCCCAGCTGCACTGGCAGGGTGTGTGGCAGAGCAGGGCAGGTGGCTGCTTTGGAGCTGCTGGGATCTTGTGATGGGGGCAACTTGCTCTGGAGCCAGGGCAGAGCCGTGATCTGTAGCCTGCTCTAGACAGGGGCACATAAGCAGGGGATTGTGGCTCTGCCATGGCTCCTTGCAGTGGTAATAGCCTGGTCTGGAGCAGGGAGAAAGCCACAATCCCCTGCCTGTGCTTCCCTGCCTGGACTGTGCAGGGTACAGATGCCCTGGCTCTGGAGCAAGCTGCCCCCACTGAAAGATCCCAGTGGCTCCGGAGCAGCCCCCTGCCCTGCTCTGCCACATGCCCTGCCAGCGCAGCTGGGGCTGGTCTCCTTGGCAATTCCAGCCTTGAGCTTTCACAGCACAGTTGTGGCTGGGGTCTCCATGGAGATCGCCCCAGCCATGAGCACCAGGGCTGCTGGGAAATGGAGTCTGGCTGCTGGCCTGATCGGTCATTTTGTCCATCCCTGTTTTATACTCTACTGGGCCTGGTTCTGTCCCCTTGTAAGGGCTTTTGTCAGACAAAAGCAATCACTCAGCTAGCATCATTCCCAGCTGCTTGGACCACCCACCCAAAACACATACAGACCACCAAACAATACTCAGCCAGCTGAACACACAGGCAGCCCTGGCTCACTTACCTTCAAAAAGCAGGGTCTGGTGTCTGGTGCCTGGTTTCTGTTACTCCTCTCCTTCATAGATTCATAGATTCATAGATGTTAGGGTTGGAAGGGACCTCAATAGATCATCGAGTCCGACCCCCTGCATAAGCAGGAAAGAGGGCTGGGTCTAGATGACCCCAGCTAGATACTCATCTAACCTCCTCTTGAAGACCCCCAGGGTAGGGGAGAGCACCACCTCCCTTGGGAGCCCGTTCCAGACCCTGGCCACTCTAACTGTGAAGAAGTTCTTCCTAATGTCCAATCTAAATCTGCTCTCTGCTAGCTTGTGGCCATTATTTCTTGTAACCCCCGGGGGCGCCTTGGTGAATAAAACCTCACCAATTCCCTTCTGTGCCCCCGTGATGAACTTATAGGCAGCCACAAGGTTGCCTCTCAACCTTCTCTTGCGGAGGCTGAATAGATCCAGTTTCTCTAGTCTCTCCTCGTAAGGCTTGGTCTGTAGGCCCTTAACCATACGAGTGGCCCTTCTCTGGACCCTCTCCCGGTTATCCGCATCCCTCTTGAAGTGCGGCGCCCAGAATTGCACGCAGTACTCTAACTGCGGTCTGACCAGCGCCCGATAGAGGGGAAGTATCACCTCCTTGGACCTATTCGTCATGCATCTGCTGATGCACGATAAAGTGCCCATTGGCTTTTTTGATGGCTTTGTCACACTGCCAACTCATGTTCATCTTGGAGTCCTTCCTCCTCTTGCTTCCTGTGAATTGCTTGCAAACTCCCATTTGCTCCCCATGTGTGTGTCCAGGATACCTGGTTTTGTGTATGTGGAGGGAGGAGCACACACATACATACCCACACAGAACCCAGGCATCCAACATATACACACACACACTTGGTGGGCACAGGGTGCCCTGAGTGGGCATGCAGGTGGCTCATGGCCATGAAGACACATGCCATGATGAGCTGCTTCCACGTGAGGTCCAGGTGGGTGGCTGTGATGTCCCTGCCAGCCAATCAGATGCACCTCAGCTGTTCAGCTCCTCCCTGGAGTCTTTGGCAGCCCAGGGAGCCTACAGGGCATGTTGGGAGGTATGTGGGAGTCCCCTCTACCTGTTGCACTCATCCCATGCAGGCAGGCTCTGAGCCCTCTGCCCCATCTGCCCGTAAGGGCTAATGTGTGTTTCGCTTCCTTCTGATTCAAACAGGGGCACTTAGATTGCAGCTCAACATTTAGAGCAATTTTGTTACAGGCTTCTTGAATGCTTGTACTTAGTCAGAGTTTTTGCCTGAGGATTGGACTGTGGAAATGTCCAGGCAGATGGGCTGTCACAGCTAGGAGCTGCAGATTCTGGGGACAAAGTGCTGGTCTTGGAAGGCAAATCCAAGAGATACAACATCCACATTGTTAGAGTGCCTGAGGGGTCCACAAAAGGTAATCCCACTGAGTTTGTGAAAAACTCCTTCCTCAATGATTTGGAGATAGAGGGAAAAACCAATCCTTCTGTTGTTTAGCACCAAAGAGAGAGTGCTGAAATCTGCCATAGAACTAGGAAAGATGACATGGGATGAGTTTGGCATTCGTATAATGCCATTTCCTGATTTTTCCCATGAGGTGACTGAAAAGCAGGCTCTGTTTAAAACAGCAAAAGTATGGGCCAGATAGTTGAGACACTTTGTGAAGTATCCTGCCATCTGAACCTGATTCACTAAGGGAAAGCCTTCAGTTTTACTAACCCTAAAATGTAGAAGCCTTTATTACATCAATATGATCTGGAAAGGATAATTTTATGGAATAATCTGGGTTGTACAAAAAAGGAGAAAAAAAAAGTGAGGGTCTTTACATTGTTTAACACTGCTTATCAATGCATGGCATTCATATGATTTTTGTTAATGTCTTTTGTCTTTATTTTTGCAGAGTGGGAGAGAGCTTTGTGCTATATCTGCCCAAACCTTTCTGGTGGACATGGTACATCATAGAGTAAGTTTGGTTTTAGTATTTCTTGTACGTAATTTGGTTTTTCTTTTCCTTTCCCCCCTCATGATTTTTTCAAGTGTGCTCTTGGAGCATATGCTATAAGCTCTAAATATATGAGAGAATGTTGATATTGCAAACAAAGGAAGTATAACGATAAAGGTTGCACATTTAAATTAAGGAAACTGGCAAATTGCCAGTTACATACAAAATTGAATATAGAAGATGAAGTCATTGAGAATGGCCAGTCTTATTAAGTGTATATCTTGGAATGTTAAGGGCTTTAACAGCCTATGAAAAAGAACATATTTTCTTTTCTTAAAAAACAGAGGACTGATATTTGTATGCTCTAAGAAACTTATCTGTCAGTACAGGAATCTCAAAAAATTGTAGCATGGCTGGGTGGGGTTAGTAATCTCTAGTAGTCAATGCCTCTATTGGTTCTATGGCTGTTTCAGACCACGCTGAGGTGGAGCTGCAGTTCTTCATTGCAGGCAGACCAGTTGTAAATAATTACTGGTGAATCAGCACCTTCTTGTTGAATGATTATACATTTGAAGCATTCACTTTAGAGGAATTTAAAAAAATTATGTAATTTAATCCAATTTACTGCTTCCTCAACTTCAGTATTATGGGAAACTACTAGTCTTTTTATGAGGGCATATAATCTCATATGTTTCTTCAAAAAGGGGGGAAGGTACAGAAATAGATACTTTAATAAGAAAAAAAATAAATTCTTAGATGAGGATTATGTCACAAATCCTTTGATAAACTATGCGTTTTTACCAATGTGAGATACGAACTGAATAAAGTACTGTCCCAAAAAGTGGAACATGCTTTATACAGGGATCAGGGATATGTGCAGGAAGGTTACTAGATTAAAGAGTAAATCTAGGCATAATAAAATAGCAGCTATAAGAGAGTCTCCATGGAATATGCATATGATGCAGAGACAAATCAGTCAGCTTGTATTCTGATTTGTAAACCAAGAATCTGAATGTTATTAGTGAGTAACTAGGTACAGTTGTGAAGTTTATACATATTCAACAAATTTTAGCAATGAAAGAGGAAGTTTTAGAGGCTTCTTTATCATTAGATGGAATTATTTTAGTCTTAAAACACATACAGAGAAATAAATCTCTGGGCAGGTGGTTTCCTGTGGAGTTTTATATAAAAAAAAGATATATTGTTATGTCAATTATTGAATGAGTATAATGATATGAAAAGCCAAGGTTCAGTACCAACCACTTTATGAAAAACTATTATTTCTGTAAATCCTAAAACAGGCAAGGATTTGATAAATTATTATAACTGTAGAACATTTAAAAAAAATGAATGCAGTTAAAATCTTAGCCAAAATGTTATTGCATAGATTAGAATATAAAATCATAGAAAGTTGGGGTTGGAAGGGACCTCAGGAGGTCATCTAGTCCAACCCCCTGCTCAAAGTAGGACCAGCCCCAACTAGATCACCCCAGCCAAAGTTTTGTCTAGTTGGGTTTTGAAAATCCCCAATGATGGAGCTTCCACCACCTCTATGGGTAACCTGTTCCAGTGTTTTACTATCTTCCTAGTGAGAAAGTTCTTCCTGATATCTAACCCAAACTTCCCTTGCTGCAACTTGAGACCATTGCTCGTTGTTCTGTCTTCTGTCACCACTGAGAATAGCCTAGCTCCATCCCCTTTGGAACCACCCTTCAGGTAGTTAAAGGCTGCTATTAAATCCTCCCTCAGTCTTCTCTTCTGCAGACTCAATAAACTCAGTTCCCTCAGCCTCTCCTCATAACTCATGTGCCCCGGCCACCTCACCATTTTTGTTGCCCTCCACTGGACTCTCTCCAACTTGTCCATGCCCTTTCTATAGTGGGGGGCCCAAAACTGAACACAGTACTTCAGATATGGCCTCACCAGTGCAGAATTGAGTGGAATAATTATTTCCCTTAATCTGCTGGCAAAGGTCCTACTAATGTAGAGCTCAGTATGCTGTTAGACTTCTTGGCAACAAGGGAATACTGCTGGCTTATATTCAGTTTATTGTCCACCATAACCCCCAGGTCCTTCTCTGCAGAGCTGCTGCCCAGCCGGTCAGTCCCCAGCCTGTATCAGTGTATGGGATTGTTTCATCCTAAATACAGGACATTGCACTCATCCTTGTTGAACCTCATGAGATTTCTTTTGGCCCAATCCTTCAATTTGTCTAGGAACAGATCCACCAGAAGTTAATTCATAACAGTCAAGTAGGATTTATCAAAAAAGGCATGGTTCAGACAATGTATGTCAGGTTACTGATCCAGTAGCAGTGATACAAAATTCTGAAGTCCCTATGGTTCTTTTACCACTTGAGGCAAAGAAGACCTTTGATTGTGTTTCTTTTTCTGTATTACAAAAGTTGAGCTTTGATAAAGAATTTATAAGGAATTTATAAGCTGCTGTATAGAAATCCCACATTAAGAGTTGGGACCAATAATATGTCATTTGATCCATTTCCTTTATAAAGGGGGGCTCAACAAGGTTGCCCATTATCCCCCTTTCTGTTTGATTTAGCATATGGAACCATTGGCTACAGCTGTAAGGAATAAAGCATTGAGGTAGCAGATAGTGAATGCAGTTTCTTGTTGTATGCAGATGATACAATAATACTTTTGTCACAGTCTGAGAGATCAGGTTCTGCCCTCTTATCATTAATCAATAATTTTAGCTATCTATCTGATTATAAAATTAATTGGGACTAAATCTGAGTTACTTGGACGACCTCAGCATATCACAAAGGTATGTTTAGCAAGTGGAAATTTCAATAGCTAATATCCAAACTTATTTGGGTATTAAAATATCCAATAATATTAATATTATTGTCTGTCAAAACTTTCAGAAGCCTATTGATGTTATAGTAAAGGATCTGAACTAATGGAACAGTTTAGCAACATCCTTATGGGGGGTGTGTTATTTTAAAATTTAATTTTAATATTTTAAAAATGACAGTCTTAGCTCATCTAATTTACCTATTAAGTAACGTACCCATTGTAATCTCCCAATCCTATGTTAAAATCAAAAAAATATTCAACAGATTTCTGGGCTTTCATGAAAAAAGTTTTCAGGACTTGACTTTCATCAAAAAGTTGCAACTATTAATTGAAATGGATGGTTTTCATCTTCCAAACCTTCAACAATATCACAGTGCTTTCTTAGAAATCAAGCTATATAGTGGGTTACTGAAATAACTGTTAATTCTTTTGTATGTATGGGAATGGAACAGATGCTTTTGTTCCTGTTCTATTATCTACCATCACAAGCTCTACTTTTCATCATCTTTCAAACTTCCGAATTCCTACAATTTTGGCATCCTGACAAGCTTGGAAAAATTTGGCAAACTTGCTGAAGTTCCATCCTTTGCTACATCAGAAAACTTCAATTTGGGGCAATCCCTTTTTGAAGTATTTGGCCTACAAACTGATGTGGAGAAAGTCGAAAGATAAAAGTATTGTGTATGTAGGGCATTTTCTAGTAGGGAATCATATTAAATCCTTTTCTGAGTTATGTGATGAATTTGACCTTCCAAAAATAATTGAATAGCAATATATGTGGTTGTAGGATTCAAATTGAATCCTTTGCAGTTTGTGCTCTTATAGAGGGTCTTATTAGTGACATGCAGAATTATATTACTGACTTGGAAGAGTAGGTCATTTCCAAAGGTTGAAATCTGGTGTGATGAGATGGCACAGCTACATCTGTGGTGTAAGTCATGTTTAGCAGGCTTAACTGTTTTGAAAAGTTTAGTAGAATTTGGAAGGGGTGTTGGTTCTAGCTGTGTTGATTTAAGGACATAGGCAGACAAGGTTCTTTGGGTAAATCTGATATATTTTATTAGACCAACTCAAATAGCTGGAAAAAATCTTCTTTGCAAGCTTTCAGGTACAAACACCCTTCTTCAGGCAGAGGGAGCATCTGCAGTTGTTTTGTGCTCTCCTGGATGGGATCAAAGCCAGTATGCATGAATGCAGGCCAGTGAAACTGAAAATGTGTGGCAGTGATGGTCAGAGGGGTTGAGAGACAATGGGTGAAAGACAGGTGGGTGGTGGGGAATGAAATAGTGACCCAGTGATAGAATGTAGCTAGTAAATTGTAGAGAGGTTACTTGGGGTATCAAATGGTAGGCAGGTCATAATGTGCCATAAATCCAATGTCTATATTTAGTCCATGATTTTTGTATCCAATAGATTGATGAAGGTGAAGTTCATAGGCTTGTTTGTGAAAAGTATTTTGTAAATTCCCTTTAAGGATTAGAACTGAGAGATTGGAGAGAGAGTGGTTATCTTGTGAGAAATGTGTACCCACAGGTAATTGGATATTTCTGTCTTTGATAGATTTTCAGTGTGCATTGATTTTGGTATGCAATGGTTATTTGGTTTCTACTACATATTTTCCACTAGGCATTTAGTGAATTGGATGAGGTATATTACATTTCTGGAAGTGCAGGTGTAGACACCCAGGAATGGTGATGGTTCTGTTGTGGGGTTGTAGTGACTGTGCGAGTGGTGGAGATATGTTAGCAGGTATTACATTTATTGTCATGGCATGGTCTTGATACATTCAGTGTGTTTTGGGCCATAGGAAGTTTGTTTTTGGTGCTTCTCACCAACCTCATTAGCAGAAGCAAACTTCCTATAGCTCAAAACACACCCCATGGATCCAGACTCCTTCCTAGTTGTTTGTCCAAGATTCTACTTCTTGTAAGCTTCTTTTCTTCTGTTTTAGCTCACTGAAGAACTCCCTGATAAGCTAATGTGGTCTTCTGCTATGCTTGCTAGTTTTTCTGTGGTTGGCGATGGTTCATTCTTGTGCCTTCAATAAACTTTCTTTAAAATACAACTAGCTCTCCTGCACTCCTGTCCCTTCATACAGCCCTCTCAGGGGATCCTGCCCATCAGTTCCCGAAGCGAGTCAAAGTCTGCTTTTCTGAAGTCCAGGGGCCTTACTCTGCTGCTCTCCTTCCTTTCTTTCCTCAGGATCCTGAACTTAATCATCCCATGGTTGCTGCTGCCCATGCATTACAACATTCCCCACCAATGTCTCTAGCACTTTCCAAAAGCTTCCTGGATCACCTGTGCACTGCTGTGTTGTCCTCCCAGCAGATGTCAGGGTAATTTAAATCTCCCATGAGAACCAGAGCCTGTGATCAGGAAACTTCTGCTAGCTGTTTGAAGAAAGCCACATCCACCTCATCCTCCTGGTCTTCTGGTCTATAGCAGACCTCTACCGCAACTTCACCTTTGGTGCTCTCCCCTCTGGCCCTAACCCAGATACTTTGACCAGGCCTATCTCTAGTTTCATACTGGAGCTCTGAGTAATCATGCAGATCTTTTACATAAAGCACAACTCCTCCTCCTGTTCTCTCCTGCCTGTCCTTCCTGAACAGTTTGCACCTAACCATGACCGTGCCCCACTCATGTAAGCTATCCCAGCTAAGTCTCTGTTATTCCAGTCACATCATAGTTCCTTGACTGGATGAGGACTTCCAATTCTTCCTGCTTGTTTCCCAGACTCCCTGCATTCATGTGCAGACACCTGAGATAACTATCTGATTGCCCTGCTTTCTCAGGAAGAATGAGAAGGCCCACCCCCTGTTGCCTCCTCCTGCTTGTGCTTCCTCCATGTCACCCACTTCCCCACTTACCTCAGGGCTTTGGTTTCCATCCCTGGCAAACCTAGTTTAAAGCCCTCCTTACTATGTTAGTGAGCCTGTCTGTGAAGGTACTCTTCCCTCTCTTTGTAAGGTGGACCCCATCTCTTCCTGGCAAACCTTTTTCTTTTTAAAACAACATTCCATGGTTGAAGAAGCCAAAGCCCTGCTGGTGACAGCATCTGCACAGCCATACATTGATCTGCAGGATGCTCCTACCCGGGCCCTTCCCCTTGACTGGCAGTATCGAAAAGGATGCCACATGAGACCCTGTGTCCTTCACCCTTGCACCCAGAGACCTGTACTCACTTTTTTTCTGCTCAGCATCACCCCTACAAGTAATATTGCTGCCCACATGGATAAGCACCATGGGGTTGTAGTCAGAGGGCTGGATGAATCTGTGTAATCCTTCCATGATGTCTCAACTCCGTGCTTTTGGTGAGCAGCAGACCTCCCAAGACAATAGGTCAGGCCAGTAGATGGATGCCTCTGTCCCCTGCAGAAGGGAGTCCCCAACTACCACCACCAATCACTTCCTCTTAGTGGCAGTGGAACGTGCTCCTTTTCCTTTGTTGCTAGGATTCCATATCTGTTCTTTAGGCAAGCCACTGCAAGGTGGGGATGAAGACTTCTTCTTGCTGCTAGAGGTTTTCCAGTTTGTAGCTTCCAATTTCCACCTTCCTGGGAGTCCATGACCTCTCTCTTCTCTAGCGCATCCTTTGGCAGTCCTTCCTCTGCAATCCTAGAGGTCTTTTTTAGGACTGAATTGATGAAGTCCTCATGGCAGAGGATGCTTTCCAGCCTTGCTACCTCCTCCTGTAGCTCTCAAGCCTGCTCCCTGAGGGACAACCCCAGGAGGCACTGCTCACATTGTAGGCATATTGAAAGCACATTGTTTTCTACCTGAACTGTTGCCTAATGCCCCCAAAAGCTCTTAATCAAGAAATTAAAATACATGTGTTAAGAAAATATGAAAACATTAAGACTGGAAATGGAAGAGTTACCTTGATTCAATCATTTTCCACTTGCCATATTAACCCTCCATCACTGCTGTTACCCAAGCTGATTTAGGCAATGCATTTAACCTCAGCACTGCCCCCTTATGTCCTCCTTTAAGGGAAATATGCTACTGGTTTTGTCATATTGATTTGATTATTATGCTATGATATTTAGTAAAAATGTTAAATGGGCTAGAAAGGAGGAGTACATGAAGTTTATTTGCGCTATGCATTTCCTGTTCATGTGGTGTGCTGATGAATACTTCTATTAACTAAAATGATTAATTTTTAGATGTTATGAACTATGAGGATTATATTACAATATATGCTTGTATAGAATGTTAAACTTTTTAAGTTTAATTATAACACTATGAACTAACTAACATGTGAGGTAGTTATTCTATATTGAGAATAGATTTCTTAATTACAAAGAGATTATAAAAATCTTATTTCCCAGGACTTTGCTTTTTAATCTTAGTGCATACCTATGAAAATTGTGGGAGGTTGAAAAGTAGGATGAATTGACCTGCTGTCATGTTCTGTGACTAAATTGTCTTTTTTACTTCATCTAGCTTATTTCAAAGCTAATTCAGGTACTTCTACACTATAATGCAGTTTGCAGTGAGGGATGTAAAATCAATTAAGTACCTTTTTAAACTCCCCTAATGTTACTGGTTAACCAAAAACATGTATGCACTGGGGACTGGTCCCCACTCCTTCTCTGGGTTGCAGCTGTGAGCTGTGACAGCCCCTTGCTCACTGCTGCTGACTGCAACTTTATGGGGCTGTGGCAGGGCTCACTGCTGCTGCTTGTAGCCAGCCTTGGCCCCTGGGAAGCTGCATGCCAGTGGCAGCAGTGAACTGGGAAAGCTTCTTGCTCACTGCTGCATGACTGCCTTGGGCCCAGGGCTGCAATGGGCTGCACCAGGTTCTGCAGAGCCCTGGCTTTGCTTGTTGCTGGCGGCAGTTGCACACTTGCCTCAGGGTGGATGGCTGGGAAGGGTCTGGGGTTGCACTGCCACAAGCAGGTTTGAGCCTCTTCTGGCTCCCCCTCTGCTTCCCTGCTGTACTAGGTACTGGTCCCCTCTCCTCCCCTCTTTCCGTCCGTGAACTCCTCCCTCCCTCCTCCCTACCCTGGTGACTTCAGGAGAATTTCAGTGCTTCCTTTCCCCTCTTCCCTGTCAGACTGCTCCCCACCCCATGCTAAACAGTAACTGGTAAAATATTAGCAGTTATCAATATGTGAATGGTTAAACTTTTCAAAGTTTAACTGTATACATCTCTATTTGCAGTAGATATAGCCTGTAAGACAGACAAATCTAATAGGACTTGGGCAGCCAAGTGGTTGGATAGGAGAGCTGGGATTAGAAGTTGGGAGCTATGGTTTATACTCCATTTCTAGAGCAGACATTTTCTGCTGAAGGATGTATATGATAAACTTCAAAATTAGAGTATAACTGAAATGCACAAGGGCTTTCTCAGTTTTAAAGAGCAACATCCCTCCTTGTGTATGTACCTCTATGCTAAGAAAACATGAATTGCTCAGGCATAAATCTTTGGAATCATATAGCTCTTTATCAAAATGTATACTTAGTTGTTTTGTTTTATTTTTCTCTAGTACATTGGTTGAACGTAAATCTCTCTCCTTTTACAAGTGGAATACTTCCCCTAAGGAGTTAACTAATATCTTTCTGAAACATTCTGAGGGTAAAATTGAAAAGTCCTCAATATGTGTCCCTGATTTTCTGACTTTATTGCTTATTTGTTTAGTCTGATGGGAATAAGCTTTGTCTATTGTGCTTGAAGAATAAAAGAAGATTTTGTGCTCCCATGGGGCAAAAGCAGTTTTCACTGGCATTTTAGTGAAATATTAAAGGTAAAGTAGATTTAGAGGGACATACTGTAAAGGCTGTCACAGTGATCAGAGAAGCGCTGGAGTGAGGAAAAGGGACAGCTAAGTGTGTAGGTGGAAAGATGGCACATTTGTGCACAGGTATGAGTAACCAAAGTTATGAATTGGTTGCAGATGGAAGCTGGCAAGCAAGAAAAGTGGAACAAAATTATATTGACATCCCTGTGTTGTCTAAAGACCACTACAAGGCCATTAGTATTGTTGCATACCCAGCAGGGAGGTGCTGTCAGGGTGAGATTTTACTTAGGCAAGTGGTATTGATTTTTGGTCTGCCAACAGGACGTAAGAAGGAAAAGATTATTTTTGCCATGTTCATATTCATGGGGCACAAAGCGGGGTGCTTGATGCTGAAATGCAGATTGTGTGGTGTGTTTTCCTTTATTTTACTTGGGGGAACAAAATAATTTCGTTGAATTGCCCTTCATACTTAAGGAGCCTGTAGAAGCACAGTGATGCTGCTCTGATGTGCTGTAATTAAAGCACATTGGAGCAGACTCAATCACTCTACTGGAGTGTGCTAATTAGCATGCTCCAGCAGCCTCTGCATGTTGTGTATTCAGCTTCCCCACACTTCATAATGGCGGTGGAGTTGCTTTAACTAAAGCTTGTTGAATGAGCTTTAGTTAAAACACCACCATCTCCATTTTGAAGCATGGGGCCCTCAATACATGAGACACATACTTGGAGCCACTCTAATTAAAGTGTCCCTCTCCCACTCCCGGAGCTCATGTAGTGATTCTTGCTAACTTTTCTTTCAGCACCACCCTTTTAAATCCTCTTATTAGGGCACTCTGATATGCATATTTAAGAATCCAACATGTTTGGCAATAGATTGATGTGTCACATTCAGATCACTGTTTTCTGTTTTTCATGTTGCAGGATTAATTTTGAGTGACTTGTTAGTGCTCTTGATATCTCCAGACTGATAACCCTTGAAACTCATTGTCCTCTGTGTATCCATAAAACATGTACAGCATGCAATCAGGCTTCTCTTTGCTGATCTGAAGCTAACACAAAAGGTTTGATCCAGAGCTCATGGAAGTTCAAAGGAAGAACCCTAAGTGATTTTCTCTATGACCTTCAGCCTTTTGGGTCTTGATTTTGATATAGCCAACAAGTCTGGTAGCAGATGTTTTCTGATGAAGACACTTGACTAGAAAGGATTAGTTATAGACTACAATGTCATTTCAAATGGGCCATGAAACTCCAATCAAATTGTTAGCAACTTGCATTTACAGGTTTGGATTTGAATTTGACAATCTAGTGATTGAGTACTTGGTGTCCTGTTTATCAATCCTTTTCACTTTACAATGTATTCTCCAAGTTGTGTCTGTAATTCACTTTTCTGTTTATTTATTATTGCCCATTTAAAGGATTTATGACTTGGATTTTTTTTCTGGGGGAAAAACCTGCACTTGACAAAGGGAAGCTTTAGTTTGAAAAAAATAGGTATTTGGTAAATATATTTTATCATAATTTTTAATATAAACAAGCATGGTGATTGAACTAGCTGTGAATTATCTAGGGTCTTTGTAGATGGGTATGGAATTTCTAGGCAAAAATATGGAAGAAAAAGGCTTTTTATTTATTTTTTACTGTTTGACTAATACCTATCCTATTTTGAGTACATCTCATTATAGATGTTTGATTTAAAAAAAAAACCCTAGCTGAGAGTCCCTTTCAATTAAAAAAATGCTACAGTCTTAGAAAAATATATGTGATAATTAAAACAATAATTCACCAATAATAAATATCCTTAGCTAGCCATCCATTTTCTTCCACATGTTTATTCTTTTTTGTTGGTGAAGCCTGCTTAAATGTCATCCTGCTGTTCATTCGATCAGAGATTATTACTATGGAGGAGAGATTGGAAAAGCCTGCTGTTTCCAAGGGGACAAAATGAAAATGTTCCTTTGGGAATTTGTCCCTTTAATTATGGGTAATTTTATTACAAATTGGTTTCGATCACTAAAACACCAGATTAAACCTCAGCATTTACTGTGGTCAGTTTTATTAGCACAGCAGATTACATGTGGCTTTCTTTGTCCTGTCCTGAGTATGTGCTTCATTACTTATTCTCACTCTTAATATGATTGCAAAATATCTGAGGGGAAGAGTACCATTTGAACTATTGCAAGAATGATATGTTTTGTACAATTTTAAATTTGGTATATTTCTCTATTAGGTGGCAGTTGTGAACAGGTTGAGTCCATTGCAGCTCTCGAATCAGCACACAGGCGCATGGACTAGGTACAGACATTCAAAAAGCCTGATGCAGAATTGATCTAAGTTTCATGGTTTTCTATAAGCTGTGTAGTTCAGATTGGTAACAAACAGAACACACGTTTGCCCGGTGGTGGTGGTGGTGGGGCAAATCTTAGACTAGGTTGTGCCATTTTTAAACCCATCTATGTGAGCTGAATTTCTGTTCTTTTACGGATATAGACCCATTTTGCATGCCAAACTTCTGTTCTATAGACTGGTTTCTGACCACTTATACCAGTAAAACTGTAATGTCAGTACCTGGTCTTGAGATTTGTATATGAGGTTCCAAGTGGTTTGAATGTTTTCCAACCCACGTTGTTTCTTGGCTAAAGGACAACAGAAATCAAGCCTCATCTTAAGCCTTCCTCTAGCTTCTTCCAGTCCTTCTCTATTTCCTGAAGTTCCCTCTGCCCTGCATGCGGAGGTGCCAAACCTTTCTTTACTACTCAGATATGGAATCATCCAATTTTGAGGCAGTTTCAGTCAGCAGAAATGTCTCTACTTGTCTGTATTACTTGCAGGTTGAAAAGAGGTCTGTACCTTCTGATGAATTATTTGTTATGGATTATTCACTGACATCTGTAATTGGAACAATTATGCAATTTGTAGGGTTGAACCCAATTTTGCCATTCACTCAGTTCTTTGCATAATAACTCATCCTCTACCTGAGCTTTGTCTAATCAGACTAAGAACTCCTTAGGGGTGCCATACTGTTTTCTTTTTTCTGTAGAGTTTAAACATTATATAAATAATAAGTACTAATTCTGTAATGATCCAGGTGCATTGCACACAATAACTTTATAAGACCTAAATATGAAGCTAGCTTTATAAAGTAATCGGTAGGCTTTTTTTCTATTATCATTTAATCAGTAGGATCATAAAATTTTGCAAGAGAATGGATGAGGAGAGTGATATCTATTTAGCTGTAAGCTCTGTAGGATAAGGACCATCTCTTACTATGGGCTTGTATAATACCTCTGGTACTAGTTTCTCTGAAGGCTGTAGTGTAACATAAATAACAATGTTAATTTTGCATTATAAATATTTTGCAAAAATATTGAACTTTCATGGTAATTTTACGTTTGCTGGGAATATTTGACAAAGTTAAAATCTAGAAATTTTCTAACTCAACACTCCCTTTTTTGCATATTAATATCCAGCTAAATTTTCATTTTAATGCTTTACAGACAGTTTAGAGGCTAAAGATCTTGAATTCTTGAACTTGAATTTCCTTAGAAATGAGACTATAATCTTTTACTATTATGTAGACTGAGCTTTTAACTATAGAAATATGTGCAATGTTACTGGTAAATTCTGTGATGAATTTCTGCTTTACAATAACAGCTGACAAGCACCTGTTCACAATCCAATACAATAGTCATTGTTTCCTCCTATGCTAGTTGATAGTAAATGATTACAGATAAGCTGTAGAATATCCGTTTATTCATGACAACTTTTTTGTCTTAGAAATGAAGGAAATGTTAACAATTCAGAACACTGCCTAGGAATGGCAATTAATTTAATTCTCCCTCTCTGGTGACAATGGAAATTTTTGTCTCTGTCTGATGCAAGCTTTCTTGTCTGAGCTTTCTGAGCTTGAATCATAGTCATATAAGGTACTTTATAATAATAGGTGATACCTTCAGGCCAGCAAATAGAAAGGAATAAACACACAGTTCTGTAGAAATATATGGAGAGTCTCAAATGTAACTTCATGTATATGAGATAATAGGGTTTACAGTTTCTTGGAAAACCTCAATTAACAAACATATGAGCAAATTCTGTAGCATATATGTTAAGGTGTAACTGTATCTGCAATTTGACTAACTGCTCTTTCATTATTTATCACCTTGGACAGCCTGGTTTTGGGATGGACCATGGTCATGTTCATGTTTCATAACCAAACTGTAGTAGTATGGAGAGGAGACAATTACAGGACTCCAAATAAAGGAGAATTTCCTATAGGGTCGGCAAATAATTTCTTGGGGTTTGTATGCCAGTTAATGCAGGGTGAATTAAACATGAGCAGGTTCATCCACTAGAGCCTACTGGCACTCTATATTGGCAGCACATTTATATGTGATAAGCTGCATTTATTATGCCTTGAATAAGGCCTTTAAGAGAGTCCTTTCCTTTGCAGAATCTATATTCTACAACACCTCTTCCATTTTTCCTGTAGCAAATGCTTTTCTAATACCATCTCCTTGCCATTAGGGTAACAAATGAATGGCTCAAGCCACTTACCACTAAATTATCAATGGATCATACCTAGAAGGTGATTAAAATACTGATGCAGTCAGAACAATCTCAGAGAAACTGAATGTCAATCATGCAGTGAGAGAACTGCATTTTCCCCATGCAACAGGATCTATCAGTGAGGAGCAGGGGACTGACGCATTAATGTTATCAGACTACTGAATAAAGTGTTTTATCCTGCTGAGTAAAACAAATAATGCACAACAAAAATATTTTAAATAAAGTTTAGTCAGTCCAAGCCTTTATTAACAAAAATAAATCATTATAATGTTTTAACTATTATATTATAAAATGTTTTAATTTAAGGGGGAAATTGCATTTGTTCTTTTCTAACTTAAGGTAGAATTGGATATATTTATTCTTTCAATAATAAGTGTAATAAGAAAGAGTAGCTGTAAAAGCTGTTCATACTTTGCAGATATTTTTGCTTTGAAATGAAAATGTAATACAATCCATCTAGGTTTAATATATTTTAAATGTATTGCTTTATGTGAAATTACTAACTTTTCAGGTAAGAATTGTATGCCAGTCACAAAAGATTTTAAAATGATTTTTTTCATATAAATTAAAGACTAATGAAGCATATTAGGGATCTGCTTCAGAAGTCCCCTTCCAAAATGGGATTGTAATTATGGAAAACCCTGCTAATTTACTGTGTGGTCAAATAATATTGTTGGACTTATGACACTTAATTGACCCTATTGTGGTGAACATAAAGAGGAATTGGCTTAGAAGGTATATTAAATATTGACATTGGCTGAAATACCAAGTCATCATCTTTATTGTTACATACATTCTCAATGTCTTTATCAGAACTCTCTGCATGTCAAAGATAAAAGTGATTTTTTTTTTAAAGAAAGCAGCTTTAAGTCTCTTAAAATTCTGATTTAAAATCTCCAGTCCATCTCTTTATAAATTTTCTTACTCGTGTCGTGTAATAACAACAGAAATAGACATAGGATTCTGATCTCCTGACTCCCAGGAGTATGAGTCTTTTTCCTTTTTTGAAACTAAGATTTTACAGTGTTTTAGTTCACCGATTTCCATACCCCTATAAGCTGAAAGACACTTCATTTGTTTCTGTTTACTACCTAAAATACCATATTATTTTTGCATACAACGCACACCTTTTTCCCCCAAAGTCAGCTTCTGGAAATTGAGTTATGCATTATAAGTGAGGAAATGTGGTAATAGCAGAGTGACCATATGACCTTGTTTGGGCAGGACAATCCTGGATTTAAGAGACTGGTCCCAGCCAGCTGGTAAAAATCAAATGAGTGTCCTGGGCACAGGACATGGGGTCCAGTCCAACAGGGAGGTGGAAGGTTGAAGGGTGAAGTTACATGGTCCATAATAAATGTTAAGTGGTGTTAATAGTTAGAACATGTTATGAGCAGTCACACATTAAAGGCTAAAACTGTTTTCTGCATGGACAGATCTGACTTGCCACTATAGGGCTGGCAAGGAGGGGCATGGCTAGGAGCTGGGATACCTGGGCTCTATTTCTGTTCGGGTAGGGGAGATGGGCCTGGAAATAGTCTATCCTGGGATGCTGGAGGACTGCAAATTGATCATTTTCTTTGTGAAGCAGACTGAAGTTTATTATCTTATTCTGGGATATGTTGTATGCAAGAAAATATGGTATTAAACCAAGAACAGCTTTTCTGTTAAGGCCTCAATCAAGAATTCTATATCTAATTTCATTAGGAACCCATATCTATGGATCTATAACACCTTTGAAGACTTTTATACCATTCACAAGTTACAGTTTGTGAATTACTTTTCAATGGGCAGGCAAAGTTCTTAGACCAACTGAGTAGTTGGAAAAAAGTTCTTGGCAAGCTTTCAGCGCAGTCACACTTCTTCAGGCATGGGGACCTCTTCTCAATGGGACTTCTTCTTAATGGGTGCTTTAACATATGAAATTAAGGCGAAGCAATACATTCTGGAGCAGTATGAGCCAAACTAAACTGCTTCCAGGTACAATGCCTGCATGTGCACCTGGGACAGCAGCAATTTGAGCTGAGGCGGAGCAGGCCCAGGCTCGCAGGGAGCATGATGGTTCAGCCCTGGACTCTGAGTGGTGGCGTTGGGCAGCAGATGGGCTGGCTGGGGCATGAGGGTGCTGAGCCTGCAGAGATGTGTGGCTAGGTGGCAGGCAGGAGTCTGGCCCAGTCACCATCTACATGTGTATTCCAGTGCAGTTAATTAGTCCACCATAAGATAGTGCTGTCCCTTAATGATGCCCTTCGCAATTAGGAAATGGGGGCTGGGAGATCCTTATCCGCAAGGTAAACCCTGCAGTTGCAGGCCCCAGGCTGGGAGATTCTTACCTTAATCTCCAGTTTATGGAGCTGAGCATGGCCTGGGGTAGAAGTATACCAATAGATGTAATGTAGAATGGGTGAAATTAATGTAGAGTAGGAAGGTGTCCAAGCTATAAAAGCCAACAGAAAAGCTATCACTATGTTAAGTGCATTGGCTGTAGCAGCTATGAAAGCCAATGTTCTTCCCTCCAATGACATACTGAAAGATACTGACTGATCCATAGATTCAGATTTGATGATGCCACTTACAAGTTTGCAGATATAAGTATTTCAGCCTGTAATGAGAGAGCAGATTTTATAATATTTATTTTTCATTCAAATCAGGCTCCAAGGAATCATGTAACTTAATAAAACATTCAAAGATTGATTTGTAGGAAGATCAGACATCATTTTGTTGAAGCCATTAAGGAAAAATTACCCCTATATATTCAAGTATCTGTTATTACCAGACATACAGCAATGTTTCAAATTAATTGTATATAATGCTTGCTAATTTTTGACACCTGATTACTAGATAAGAATTCATTTTTCATTGATAGACAAGTTTTTTCCACAGAGTTATATGTGGTTTATATATATAATAGTTATATGTGGTTTGAATAATTTCTCCATTATAATAACTCCTAGAGAGGAAAAGACCTTATTATGCTATCTGATCCATCTCCTAACAAAGTGAGACTCTGCCTAATCTAGTTTTAAATGTCCCAATTCTGGGTGAAAATTCAGCATCCTGTGGATAGCTCATTATCAGTAAGACTTCCCTGATAGTCTAGTGAACTTTTCTGTTTCTGATTTTTTACCTTACTATTTTTAACATCCCCTTTAACTCTTTAAAATATTTCTGTTGCCAGATTATGTATGATTATGTCCTTTCCCTATTTGTAGACATTTATGTGCCCTTTTAGACATATCATTTAACTCTATTAAAATACTGAAGAATACTCTTCAAACAGTGTCCTGTCCTGCATGTTTCTGCCATACCTTTTTCTTTCCTTTCTATTAATGTTCTATCAAGAATTCTTATTTTCCTTGATTAGGAAATATCTTACTATTTGTGAATGACTGAAATAATACCTTTCTATGTTCTATTACATGGTATTGCACTTTAACAATGTAAAGTCTGGCTATGGACAGATATAACTTTTAATCATTTCAAAGGGAGAGGGGAAATTGTCACTCACCACTGTCACCATTCCCTCTGCATGCTCCTCTAGTGAACCAAAAGATGTAGATTGCTTTAATTGTAATCCTTCACGAAATAGAGTTAAAGTTACAATGGTTTTGCTACACTTATATCACTACAGCAGCATGTACATGTAATACTTACCTTGTCCAGTTACTGAGCAGCTGCACAGGGATTGGTCATAATTAGCATGGTTGTTTGGCTCTCTGCTATTTATGTATCTTTACAACTCTTTACAAATCAATCACTTTACCTTCTCTCATAATTATTTTGCTCTTTGATGACATATCCCTAACTTGGTAATACCTTTCTGGTAATTTCTAAAGAAAATATAATTTGACGTAGGTACACCAGAGCCATTTAAATAAGGCAGGTCTATAGGTATATATAAACAGGTATATAGTTTTCTCTCTGCTCTACCAAATTATTCCTTTTGCCTATGTAACATAAACTGCTATATGCCTTTGTTGCTGCCATATTTAATCACAAACTCATGCCTAGTTTTTCTATGTACAATCATTCCTAAATTTCTTAGTGCATTATATGATGCTACTACCCACGTTCTCACTCAGCAAATATAAAATATCTGTTTTGGACTGTTTTTCACCAGACATTTTAGCTTGCATTTTTTCACCGTGAGTCTCATTCTATTATTTTCTAATCCATCTTTGTTCTTTGTAATTATTCTTTGTCATCTTGTTTTCAACACTTCCCAATTTAGCATCTTCTGCCAATTTAATTAACAAGTTTGTCATATCCTTTCTCAGGTCATGAATGAAAATATTAGGACAGTACTGAACACTGGTCCACTTGATACTCCATTAAACACTTCCTCTCTGTTTGCTAGTATGCATTGACATTTTTTGCTTGTTAAACCTTTATTTATGATTTCTTAGCTAGTATCAAACCACCTAGTGGTTCAGTGTTATTCAGCTCCAAGACATTTTGAATTAATTTACAGACCAGGAGTTCTTTCCAATAATTAGCATCAAGTGATTTCTTCTAGCCATTAAGCCAAAGCTTAATAATTTAAAAAAATATCAATTATATATGTGAGATTTGAACTTTGGTAACCTGTGTTGGTTGTTGTTTGGGGTACTGTCACCTCTAAAATTTTACAAATTTCTTTTCCATAATTGTATTACTTTACTTTCACTAAGTACTGAAGTTATGTTGAGTGTAGGAAAAGAGCTGTGATCACTTTTCATTCCTTTTAAATTTTGTTTGAACAAGAGATACTATACTATGTTAACCTTTTTCAGTATCTTAATATCTTCCAGGTTGACTGTGACTTGTTAAGATTATGTTAGACCACAGCTTTGAACTTGGGGCTTGTGGCCTGGCCAACATGACTGCTTATCATGGTCTGTCACCCTATACCCAACCTTCAGAAAGGGCAAGGCTGCTCTAAACTTTCCATCAGGGCCTACCCCTCCTCCTAGTCCCTGTCATCGGAGTGACCAGTCAGAGTCAGCTGACTCTCTACTTCCCCCATCTAAACTCCTGAGCAGAAAGTGTCTGGGCAACAGGACGCAGCTTTACCCAAGATTGTTTTGCTGTTCCCTCTAACTCAGCTGTCTGCTTGATCTCCTGTCTTCTTGACCTGGTTTGCCCTCTGACTCGAGTCTTATCTCCTGACTTCTTCGCTCAGCCTGTCCCTAGTTTCCCCTCTTAGATTGACCTTCTGGCTTCCTGACCCAGTTTGTCCTCGCATCCTGCACACCCATCCTGCCCTTTTGCCTTGGTCCCCTAGTGGCTGCAGACCTGGCTGCCCACATCCACGTATGACAGACTGTTAACACACCGGGATGCACATTGCTTAGATCAACTGGTGTACGCACGCGCATTGACGCGCGCGCACACATACACACACACACACACACACACATACACACACACCCCCCACTTTCTTGGACATGCCATTAATAAACAGTGAAACAACTCATTCAATCCTATTTTCTTACATTTATCTTGGAGTTGGTGATCCATTAAGGATCTCACATGATTTTAAAGGAGAGCTGCAGTATCAGAAGCATTCTTTTTAGAGGTAAAACCTAGTTGCCAATCACTGTGTACAACTAAAAAAAAAATCAGACTATTTGTAAGATGTATAGTATTTTCTTTCAAAATGAAAACAGTAATTTGCTACATGGTTACCTAACTTCCCATTGAGCTTCAAAATGACATAGTCAATAGTTTCTTTACCTAAGCTGTTGTATAATATTGTTGTGTCTTGTCAAGCAGCTGTTTTGTTTCATCTGGTGGATAAGTAAAGTGGTTTTATCTGTAATTAGAAAAGCATTTAGTGGCAGTACAAAATTATAGTGATTCGTACCAATTATATGTGTAGCTAGATTCCTTACATCTACCAGTACTTTGATGAACATGGAAATCTGCTACATTAATCAAGTTGTACAATGGCCAAAACATATAGAGTAATGATTTTTTTTTAGATGAAGAAGAAAGCTATCTTGGTGAATTTAATCTTTAAAATGGGGAAAATAAAACATATAGTCAAGTAACTTAGCTTTTAAAGAATTCTTAGATTTCTTTAAAATCTAGAATTTATTTGAAACAATTTGGTTTCATTCACTTGACATTTTTAATGGCAATTTTTTGTGGTAGGTTTTTTGGTTTTTTTACTAAAGTTTCTAGGAAACAAAAATGCTACATGCAATATTAAAACTGAGTTTGCTTTTCTGTGGGATATTTTGCTAGCATGTAGCCTTATGTAGCTCTTTTTAAAAGTCAATGCAAGGGGAAAACTGTGTCCATCTTTAAAGAGGGTACTCAAGTAAGCATTTAAGTCAAACCTAGACAGATATTGGTGAATGCATATTTTAGATGATCTTTTCCAGGATATTAGACTGCCTGAGCATCTGTCCTGCAAAATAAAGATATCACATAGAAATTAAATTGCCTTTACATAAGAGTTACTTCCACACTTCTATTTAAGAAAATCCTAAATGTGAATTAACAAAGCAACATGCATGGCATATGAAACATGTAACACTGTCCACAGATAAAATAGCTTTTTCTGCTGATATCCACATCAGTAATTTCCAGTCTATATCCTTAGCCACTACTATGAGAGAGCTTTCACCTGGGTTCAAGGCCTCCGGATGTGTAGCACATGTTCTCTATTAAATCTCTACTGTGATTGTTGACTGAGACCTCTAACAACTCTTAGAACAAACAATCCAGAAAAGGTACCAGTTGATTTATTTTTCTGTATTTTACTTACCTAGGCTAAGATCCCTTTCTCTTTCTACCCACCCCCACCCCCCTTCTCCCCAGAGGGACTGTTGTGATATAATGGATTCATCTATATGATTCTACTTAACAGCATATGGCCACCTGTAGTCTACTAACAACTGTTGGCAAATTAGTAGGCTCCCTGTGAAAGCTGCAAATCAGCTCCTCTCCTCTTCCAAGGAGAAGTATAATAAACCAAAGATAAGAGACTGAGGAGAGCGTGAAAGTGACAGAAGATAGATAGCATTTGGTATTTCCCTTGCAGCATTCCCTGAGAACAATAGCTAAGGAAACATTATTTCCTCTTTATTTAAGTTTAGGATCTGGCAGGGGAAACCTGTTAATAGAAGCTTGGGTCTTATGATAAAGAATATATCTCATTTATTGGCTTTTATGATGCTGCCATCTGGTCATGCACCTTGCATCTATGGCAGCTGGACCTGCTGTTTGTGAATATATTACTTTACTATTTGACCATCAAAAAAAAGCCTTTCTACTTTTATTTACATTTTCACTCTGGTCCTATTAAATACTTGGGGCAGTGGCACTTTCTGATGGCTAACATTGGTTCAGAGCCTGAACCTTAGATGATGAAAAACTTTTTACTGGAGATTTCAGCTTCAGGGCTGTAAGGTGGAGGACACTCAAGTATTTCTGGGCATGTCTACACAAGATGTTTACTGTGAGGGTAGGGGAGGAGGGAAGTTGCCTAATTAGTTCTGCAGTAAATGTCTCAGCATCTACATGTGCAGCCCTATTAGGTTCTAGGAAACTAATAAACTCCACAGCAGGTTAGTACTTGTAACTTGGGGCTACTCTGACCTGGCTCAATGTGATGCAGTCCCGGGTGCACTTTCAAATGGTGTGCCATGCACTGAAGTCGATTACTGTGAATTAATTGCACATGTAGACACTACCTTGCATTTCCCAGTCTGCTTGTACATACCTTTCAGTCCTTGAATACTTCAAACCCTCCCAAGTCAGGCAACATTCTGGGCACTGTTGCAACCATGCTAAGGTGCTTTTAAAAATCATTTGTAAGTATTAAAAAAATGAAAATGGTTGATTTTAGTAAATGTTTTTTTCCTCTTTAAGTTTCACAGAAGACTTTCATGCTTTTGCTGTATGTTATCCCTCTGCTCCTATTTTCTACTTTCTCCAGACAGTGAGTTTTAGCAAGCAAAAATAACCTGTTAACAAATTGCATCTCCTAGCAGCAATACAGTTGCTGTCACAGCAATCAGCATGGGAGCTCCTAAATGCAGTGGATGGGCTTTCTTATTGATCCTTATAAAAACACACAAACAAAATGTAAACTCTGGAAATCCATTTACAGGCACAGATGTAATCTTTAAGTACAGCTGGTTGATACCAAGCTTGGTTTGAATGGACATTCAAAGACGTTCATTACATACCATACATATCAGATATTTGCCTAACAGTTCAAGTGCATAAACTTATTTTAAGATATGAGCATTTACCTGTGCAGTATACCTAGTCATATATGATCTCTAGGAGCCACTATGCTCAAATTATTTGTCACACTAAGAAAGATATTACACAAGAGAATCTTCATCACTTTTCTTAAAGTTCTGGGTATAAAATTGAAACAAAAGGCAACCATGTTGTAATACCTTTAAGATATTTAGGAGTGGGGTTTTTTAATAACAGTAATCTTATTTTTCAGACAATACAGCCAACCATATATTTTATAATCATAATTTACCACATTAATTGGAACAAAATGTTTTAAGCATAAAGGTAAATTCCACATGAAAAAAAAAATATTTGCTCATAATATATTCAGAGTGAAATAGCGATATTAGCTTACAATGGTATGGTTTGCAAATAAATACATTCACCCATGTATCTTGCAAGTAACACATTATTAGAAGTAAAAAGTATTCCATAATGTTTCAAATCTTTTTCTTTTTATTAGCATTATTTCTGAAAAGCAAAGTTAACCAGATATAGTTTGATTTGCCTGATAGTATTGCAAAGGAATCTAATATATCCATTTAACCCTCCAGATTTAAAAAAAAAAAGAGGAGGAAAAATAAATGTTGCGCTATGAATAATGTAAGATATATTATTGTGTAGAGAGTTTTTTTCCTATGAATTTAAGGCATAATAGCTGTTTATTGAGAATATATATTTATTGGTGATGTTTTTACAGTAGCATTCGTTAGGATAATGAGCTATTCAATAACTATTTTGATTGAGCTATTTGTGTGAAGTTAATGCATTTTGAATGTAATTGAATTTGAGTGTAATCTGAATATAATATTCCTTCTCTGATGTATTACCTATGCAAAGTTTATTTCTTTAAATCAAAATAAAAGTGTGCTTGCCTAAATTTGAGTAACTGCTCCTGAGTGGCTTGAGGTCGGGTGATCCTGGCTTGGTTTGGGTCTTTCTCAGGCATCCGTGTTGGCCATGCATCACCTGCCAGGGGAAGCCCCCAATGCTCACCCTCCGTGTCTTGATTTCTTGTCCAAGTGTGGGAGGATTCCCTCTAGCTAGGACTTGCTTGGAGGTATTGCCTGTGGACGTCCTTGGGGCTCCATCTCCCTGCGCTGGCCCCAGCTGCATAGATAAATGGCTGATGAAATGTACGGGTGGCTCTTACTGCAGCTGCTGGCTCTTCACTACCGTGTTTGCACCAGGTAAGTATTTTCTTGTCGCGGGGCTTTTGGTGCCAGCCCCCTGGGGCCACGAGGTTCTCCCACTGCTATTTTTATAGATGTTAGGGTCAGAAGGGACCTCAGTAGGTCATCGAGTCTGACCCCATGCCCGGGGCAGGAAAAAGCACTGGGGTCAGATGACCTCAGCTAGGTGCTTGTCCAGTCTTCTCTTGAAGACCCTCAGGGTAGGGGAGAGCACTACCTCCCTTGGAAGCCCATTCCAGATTCTGGCAACCCTTACTGTGAAGAAGTTTTTTCTAATGTCCAACCTAAATCTGCTTTATGTCAATTTGTGGCCATTGTTCCTAGTTACTCCAAGGGGTGCCCTCATAAATAGAGTATCTCCTAGTCCCTCATGCCCTCCCCTGATGAATTTATAGGCAGCCACAAGATTACTTCTCAGCCTTGTGAAGGCTGAAGAGATCCAGGTCCCTCAGTCTCTCCTCATAGGGTCTTGCCTGCAGGCTTCTGACCATATGAGTGACCCTCCTCTGAACCCTCTTAAGATTCTCTGCATCCCTCTTGAAGTGCAGCGCCCAAAACTGGATGTAGTACTCCAACTGTGGCCTGACCAGTGCTGCATAGAGGGAAGCATCACTTCCTTGGACCTGTTCGTCATGCATCTGCTAATACATGATAAAGTGCAGTTAGCCTTGTTGATCACTTTGTCACATTGACAACTCATGTTCTTCTTGGAGGCAACTATGACTCCAAGATCCCTTTCCGCTGCTGTGCTGCTGAAAAGGTCATCCCCCAGCCTGCAAGCGTGTTGGTGGTTCTTTTTGCCCCAGGTGCAGCACATTGCACTTGCCTTTGTTGAACTGCATCCTATTTTGTTCTGCCCACTTTTCCAACCTGTCCAGATCCACTTGGATCCATTTCCTACACTCTGGAGTGTTAACTTTGCTTCATAATTTGTTATCATCTGTGAACCTGAACAGGGTGCTCTCCACACCCTCATCCAAGTCACTGATGAAGACATTGAATAGCACCGGTTCAAGGACTGAGCCTTGTGGGACTCCACTGCCCACATCTTTCCAGGTCGATATTGACCTGTCTACTACTACTCTGTTGGTGTGACCCCCTAAGCCAATTTGCCACGCGCCTGACTGTGTAATCATCTATATCACAGCCTATCAACTTATTTATGAGAACAGAATGAGATACTATATCGAAGGCTTCTTAAAGTGTAGGTGGATGACATCTACCTCGACTCCTGCATCTAAGCATTTTGTGACCTGGTCATAAAAAGAAACAAGATTAGTCAGGCAGAATCTGCCTGCAGTGAATTCATGCTGATTTCCTTTCAACATTATTTCCCCTACTGGGCTCCCACAAATGTGATCCTTAATGATTTTTTTCAGAGTTTTCCCAAGGATAGAGGTGAGACTAACTGGCCTATAGTTTCCCGGTTCCTCCTTCCTCCCCTTTTTGAAAATAGGAACCACATTGGCCCTTTTCCAGTCCTCTGAGACTTGACCGGAGCACCATGAGTGCTTGAACAGCCGTGCCAGCGGCTCTGCTATGACACTGGCCAATTCCTTTAGCAACCTTGGATGAAGTTCATCCGGGCCTGCTGATTTGAACACATCTAGCCCCTCCAAGTGCCCATTGCTAAGTCTGCACTAACAGTTGGTGGACTGGTGTCCCTCCTGTGTCTGTCTATGATCCATTTGGGAGATTTGTCTTGGTCTGTGTCTAGGAATACAGATGCAAAGAACTCATTTAAGAGCTCAGCTTTGTCCCCCCTCTCCATCACCAGTTGCCCTAGTTTGTCCTGTATGGGTCCTATGCTACCCTGGACCTTCCTTTTGCTCCCTATATACCTGAAGAACTTTTTGTTGTCCTTCATTTTTGTCACCAGCCTAAGTCCTAATCCTGCTTTGGCCTTCCTAACTGATTCCCTGCAAGTGCAAGCCAGGGTGGTATACTCCTCCTTGGTAGCTACCCTCTGTTTCTATATCCTACAGCCTCTTTCTTTGCCCTTAGGCTTTCCTGGACTTCCCTGTTCAGCCAAGAGAGCTTCTTGGCCCCTTTGCCCACTCTTATGTGCAATAGGATTGTCTCTTTCTGTGCCTGTAGGATAGCTCCCTTAAGGAATGACCACCCTTCCTGGACCCCCATTTCACCAATGCTCTTAAGCTTTAACACCTCACTAATTTATCTCCTGAGCACACTAAAGTTAGCCTTTCTGAAGTCTAGCACTTCAGTCCTGCTGGTTAGTTTACCCACCCTTCACCGGATAGTGCATTCAATACATCGATGGTCACTATCCTCTAGGTTACCTTGTACCTGAAGATTCCCCACTAGGTCATACCCTATTGCTAACACCAAGTCCAGCAAGACATTTCTCCTACTGGGATTGTATACCTCCTGCATTAGGTGGAGGTCCTGTATGCAGGTTAAGAACCTATGTGAGCAATTAGATTTGGCTGACTGCTCCTCCCAGCAGGTGTCAGGGTAGTTTAGGTCATCTATGACAACCATATCTCTTGACCCTATCGCCTCTGAGAGCTGTCTGGAGAATTCCAGGTCTAGATCATCCTCCTGGTGTGGTAGTCTATAGTAGATCCCCATTACCAAGTCCCTTTCCCTCCAACCCCCTTGTATCCTGACCCACGGTACCTCGGTTTGGCCCTCCTCTGATCCCATCTTGATTTATAGAGGATGTATATTGTTCCTTAACATAGAGAGCAACACCCCTCCTTTTTCCCCTACTCTGTCCCATCTGTACAACCTGTAACCCTCAATATATACTGCCCAGTCATCAGTAGGGTCTCACCAGGTTTCAGTTAGTTCAACCAGGTCAAAGCTGTTGCTTGCAATCAGGTACAGGCAGCTGGATCACTTACTTTTCCTGGGCAGGATCTGGTGCCTGCCCTGGCTTCTCTTGCCTCCAGCAACTGCCTGGAAACTGCTCCTGTGTTGGCAACCCCTGTTTGCTGGCCACTTGGTCTTTTATTCTGGCCTATTCTGGCTTATTCCACCCACTTGGTCTTCTTCCCTCACATTGGGCTCTCTCCTAGTGCAACTCTGGGACCCTAATTCCTCAGTTTTACCTTTGGTGAATGCCAACCACTCCTCGGGCTGCTGCCATTGTCTGAGGAGATTCACATGATAAATCTCTCTTTCCTGGCAGTGTCTGGGTCAGTGTACTTCCTAATCCATGGATTTGACCCACTGGATTATTTCAAAAGGGCCCTGCCACTCAGTGAGGAGTTTGCTCGTGGAGGTCAGTAACAGGACCAGGACCTTCTGCCCCTCTCTAAACTTCTGCAGCTTGGCTGAGGTGTCATATCTCTCTTTCTGATGTTGCTGTGCTTCTACATTTTCACAGGCTGGATATTGGGCCACCTGCAAGTGACTCTGAAATTCCTGGTGGTAGGCATCCGCAGTCCCAACATCTTCCACCAACTGCTCCCATTCCTTCCTTAAGGCTTGGAAGGGCCCATAAGGGTTATGCCCCAGCATTAGCTCAAAGGGACAATATTTCAATGAGTCCTATGGTGTGTCCCTAATTGCAAAAAGTAACAAAGGGAGAAGGAGATCTCACTTGCATGGATCTTTTTGCATACTGCAGCATAACATCCTGTTCAGTGTGCCGTTTAGATGCTCCATGAGACCGTTCGTCTGTGGATGGTATACCGAAATTTTTAAGTGATTAATGCCTATGTCTGGCACATGGCCCACAGAACCCCCAACATAAAGTTTTATTTCTGATCCATCAGGACCTCCTTGGGGATACCAACTCACAAGATCCATTTTATCAGCTCCTTAGCTGTATGAGGGGCTGTGACTGTGTGAAGGGGTACTGCCTCTGGGTACCAAGTGGCATAGTCAATAAATACCAGAATATACTGATGCCCTGCACTGCTCTTTGGGAACAGGCTTACAACATCCATGGGGATTCTAAAAAAAGGGAACATCAATAATGGGCAATGGCTACAAAGAGGCCTGCATTGGGTGGGCATCCCTCATTTTCTGGCATTCAGAGCAGGTTGCACACGTGTGAGACTTTTTCTACTAAACTGGGCCAAAAGAACTACTGGGTTACCTGTGCTATTGTCTTATCATATTCTAAGTGTCCTCCTGTAGGTGTTGCATGGGCTAGCTGCCACGCCAACTGCCAAAATGGAGTGGGGACCATTAATTGTGCCCTCTTCTGTCCCGCTTTCTGGTCCCCCCCTAACTCTGTATAGTAATTGTTTTTTTACCTCATATTGATGGGATCCTGCAGAGGGACCTGGCTGGGCATCCTCATGGACTGACACCCTCTTTCAAATAGTGTGGAGTTCTTCATCCTCCTCTTGGGCATTTCAGAACAGCACCCTGCTCACCACATCCTGCAGGTCAATGCCTTCCATATCATCTGAGGAACCTTTGTCTTCCTCAAATTCCCCTATCCACCCTTCACTGCTTCTCAGGTGGTGCTGTTCAGCCTCAGTATCCCTAACTCGGTCAAGGATGTTATATATGGGTGTCCAATCCTATCCTAACGACATCTTGCATGCAAGTTGGGGGGTTATCCTGACTTGACGTTTAGTTCCATAACCCTTAGGCGAACCCAGTGCCGCTCAAATTGTTCCACTTCTCCATGAAGACAAGACATCCTCACTGGGGAAAACCTGCGGGCTTCTCATGAAGTTACTAGATCTGCCCAGACCAATGACTGAACACATCCAGAATCCAAGGTATCCTGGACAGGATGCCCTTTCACCCACTCCATAACCACTGGATGGCTCCATACAGTGTTCCCCCCACTGGCCGCATAGCTACAATCCATTGCTTCTGTAATCTCACTGCTGGATGATGTCACCATCCTGTGCTGGCCCCAGCTGCACAGATAAATGGCTGATGAAGTGCACGGGCAGCTCCTTCTGTAGCTTCTGGCTCTTTGCTACTGTGCCTGCACTGGGTAAGTATTTCCCCGTCACAGGACTTTCGGGGCTGTTCCCCTGGGACCACAGGGTTCTCCTGCAACTATTCTGGCCCTGGGGGAACAGCTCCATGACAAAAAGAAAAACTTATTTTCCAATTATAATATTTTATTTTTGGATGTATCTTAGAAATGAAAATCAATCAAATCAATTTCCCCACTTATATCCAGATTCTAAGTGCTACAGTATCTGATTCCTCACTGGTGGAAAGAGGAGGGATTATGTATTTAAAAATAATTGTTTCACATGGGATTTGTTTTTAAATGGGCAAAACATTTCTACTGGAATTATATCTGAGGGGGGAAAGCTTTTTTCAATTAAAGTTTCAAAAGTCAAATTTAAGACAAATGCTTTATTAGAAAAAGCCTAATTTCTATTGAAAGCACCTTGTTTTTCAAAAACCTTTGCAAGTTCAAAGTGATTTATGAAAGACTGAATATATCCATCAATTAGTGACTTCCCTGATGATTAGACTATTACATATAAGACAATGGAGTAACTTTCATGAAAACAAGAGCGAGAGAGAAGGGTTAGGTCAAAAGTTTAGAAGAGTTGTGCTTGCTAATTCTGGAGATAGGAACCTCCCTTTAGCCTAAAGTTATGTGGTTAATTACCTTTGAAGAATAATTATTAGCTCTCACTTAATTCCTCCTAGCATTTTCTACACTAATTTAGGTGATAACTTGCTCAATATCTGAGGGTTGCCAATATTATAATTGGCAACATCTGCTAGCATCTGAGGATCTCATCAGTACATAACTCTTCCCAGGCATTGTAAAATGGCACTTCAGTCCCTGACTCAGGCCTTTGAATTCCATGGCAATGCCCAAACTCCTTTGTGAAACTAGGCTGTTTTGAAAATACTTCCTTTTGTTCAGATGCTAAACTTCCCCAGAATGGGGAGTTAAAGGTTCTACAGTACTGTTTTGATCCAATGTCATCTCTAGCCAATACAAAGCACTTTCATGATGACATTTATCTATAAAACAGGGGTGTGGTGGGGACATCACCATGAGAACAGACTCACCAGCAGCACAGGAGCAATGAGAGAAACAACAGATAAAAAATGCCGCTGCAGATCAAGGGAGACTTCTGGTGCTAGCTTGGATGCAGTTTATAAATGCTTGTCAGCAGCAATTTACTGGCCCACATCCTAGTAAAGGGTTAAACCTCACCTTGACCAAATCTGGGAAGGACTAGAAGCGGGTCCTCTGAGAAGCCTGGAGCAGCACAGAAGAACTATGTGCCCTGGAAGGGGTGATTGGTGGAAGCCTAGAGCATTAAGGTATCCTACCAAAGCTGGCTCAGAGGAGCCAGGATACTTACCACTATAACTGCTGTGGATCCTGGATGACAAGGGTGGGGACTGGTACAATGGTGAACCTATGAAAAAAGGGAAATAGAGAAATGGTGACTTTGTGAGTACACTTGAGAAGGGTGCCTAAGGTAAGGTAAGGTACTCCACCCCAGGATTTCAGAGGGTGAGAGTGGGGCAAACATTGAAGCCCAAGGACAAATAAGGACTTTAAAATAAGAGACTGTGTATGGACTTTAACTTTGTATGTTGCTAAGCATGAGCCGTTGCCCACCTGTGGCTGTTAGCCTGAAGTTAGACTGGACTGAACCTTAGCATCTTATTGGTTGGTGTTAGGTGGGGTGTAGGGGAGGCAGAGCCCTGGGACCAAGGCCGTCATGTGAGAACCAAGAGGGAATCAAGAGAGGCAGGAGTTAAGAACTTCCTCCCATTAATAAGATTTACCAGCACAGTCATGGTAGGCAAGACTCCTTGGGTACCTTAAGGACTCATAGTGTCAGGCAAGCTGTTGTCTCAGAAGGTGACGGGGGTGCCTGACCAGTTTGAGAAGTCTAAATGCTGTAATAAGTGCCACAGTAAATTACAAGGGGTTTTCAACCTTTTAAAACAAATATACCCTTTCTGTGTCAAAGTTTCAGCTCATGTACCCCTTTATATTAAAATTATTGGGGGAGGGGGCTGAACACATGCGTGCATATGCATGCAGCCCCCCCCAGCATTCAAGTCTGTGTGGGAGGGGAAAGAGCTGTAGGGGGTGGGGGGCAGATCAAGACCCCTGCAGTGAGGGAGAGAGTGGGGCACAGACAGGGGCAGGGGCTGGGGTGAATGGGGCCCTGGCTGGGCCAGGTCATGGGACTACTGGAGACCAGGTGACTCATCCAGGGGTGCAGAGGGACTCCCGCTGCTCTGGCACCCTGGTAGAGGCCCAGGGGGCACATGTCACCCCTGATCTGTGCATAGGGTGGCTGCCAGTGCACACTGGGCTTTGTGTGCCACAGCAGCTGCCCTGGGAGTGGTGTGATGCCATGTGCATCCTACCACCGGGTGGGCAGGGGGCATAGCGCAGCCTGGCAATGGCAGGCATGTGGCATCACACCACACCAGGGGCAGCTGCTGCAGCATGCAAAGCCCAGCACACAGCAGCAACTACCTCCACCCTGCACACAGATCAGCGGGGCATGTGCTCCCTGGGCCTCTGCAGGGGTGTGCACAGTGGCAGGATTCTCCCCAACCCCCATATCCCTTATGACCTTTTTAAGTACCCCTAGGGGTATGCATACCCCTGGTTGACAACTACTGCAGTAGAGGAACATGTGCTAATTCCAAAGAGGTGCCTATGTACCTACAGTATTGGGGTATCAGAGATGCAACTTACAGGTTACTTCTTACAACAAAGCTTGAAATAACTGGAAATACTATGCAAGTGGATAAATCTTCACCATCTACCACATGATGCAATGGCAGAGAACATTTTACTGAGAAATCTCCCCAATTTGGAAGTTATCCCTGATTATATACAGTCAGTACAATAATACTACTGGTCCTCTCAGGTAATTGGGGGACAAATGTTTATGATTTAAAATTAATTCTACAATATCCATATTCACTCACACTGACAGACTCCAGGAAGAAAGAATGGCTTCAGATGTCAGCTGGATAGCAACAACTCTCTCTCTCTCTCTCTCATAAAAACAAGCAAACTAAACGTCATTAACAATTATAGAGCCAGTTCAGTAAGTCTGTGATGAATCTATTTGTTCAGAAATCCAGATATGAGAAAAAAAAATGCTGGGGACTTACAGAAGCCTCAGTAATGACCAAGCTGAATACACATTTATTTACTTGAATTCTGCAAGGGTTGTATATCATGAGTGTGTAGTAAACCCTGATATTTTTCAGACTATAAGCAGTAAATATTTGTTTGAGTATAAAAATGCTTTAAGCATTATAACTCTCTCACCTTTTATTTAAGAGCCATGCTTTATTGCCATATCACTCAAATACACTTACTACCGGCAAACTATATATAACATAGTTCAGTTCAACAAATAAAGCACTTGTTGAGGTACTAAGTCTTTTGGGAGAAAAACATTCTAGTCCACCATCCCAGTCCAAAAGGAAATTCTTTTGCCAAATTAATAATAATGGGTGTGTGTCAAAACAAATTATAGATAGCAACTTGGTAACCTTCAGTTAAATGGATGTCCATTATGGAAATACACAACACATACAATACCATATCTGTTATATTAGAAGAAAAGACTGAGGCAGGGCTGCTCATTGCTTGTGAAGGAAGACTGGCAGAAGATCACAGGATATGGAGAGTCAAAGTTAGGACACTGGATGAAAGAAACTAGGAATTCTGTTTGTTTCTGCCTGTGTTTAACAGCTCACAGAACTCCTAAAAGTACTTGTATGGCTATGGATATGCATTACCAGGTCCTTTTTTCTCTCATTAATCCCTTCTTTTGGCTCATTAATAGGAGTCACAGTAAGAAAAACTTCAAATTAATCTTTTCCTATTTTTCTTTCCTTTTCTTGTTGGTCAGACAGTGACCATCTCTTTTTATTACTAGGTTTTCCTTAACAATTGGTTGCTGTTAGAATATGAGAAATGTTTTGTGAGGTATTTATATTTTTTCTCTCAATCCTCAGTTTTGTTTAGAAGCTATAGGAACTGAGCTTGAGAGGACTTAAGAATCCAGGGATGTTGCAATTGATTGGCTTCATACTAAAGGAAAGAGAAACCAGTATAAAGACTCATAGGCCACATCCACATGTGTAGGGACATGCAAGTTCACCACAGATAGTAGTGGCACAAATCTATGTTGGTAATTTGTGCCTCAGTGCACACACCTGAATGTGCACTTTGTTGCACAACAAATTATGCTGTTGTGGCAAACTGCCTTTGCTTAGCTCTTCCCAGCTTTTCAGGCAGGGGAAGCTGGAGGCTGGGGCTAGAACCTGTGCTGGCCGCAGCAGTATAAACTGGTGGCCTGGTTTGTAGCTCAGGGTTACTTGCCCCCAAGAGCATCTCAGATCCTCCGGAGGTTCTGGTTGAATTTCTTCCTCACATTTTTGTTTTTGGTCACCCCATCCATGGCCCCACCAAGTCCCGGGAAATCCTGGTCAACCTCCTCCTGGCCCTGGCCCTGGCCAGGTGGGCCCTATACTTGACCAGGAAGTAGGCTCTGGCTGGGAAGGTGCTCGGAGACACCTCGGGGCTGCTTTCCTTTCACTTGTTCAGGCACGTTTCTGGGCAGAGCACCAGTGGGCAGTATCCGCCGGCTCCTTGGATGCCTTTGAGGACTGGTGGGTGTGGCCCGGGGGCTCTGCTTGGTGTCCCCCTCCAGAGAACTCATTTTCACATTTTGACACTTTGACCCCAAAGTCACTCCTATTCTGTTCTTGCTTTTGTTGTCCCAAGGAATTATTTGTATCTTTCACCCTTTGGCCCCCACGAAGGGGCTATTAGTTAGCTGGGTGGGCCTTAAGGCCCACATTAATCTGGAAGATAAAAATAGACAGGAGCATCTCAGGCCTGGCTAGCTGGTGTCTGGGGACACTAGCTCCCTCTGCCAACTAGAATGCTGCAGCACCCCGACCTAGAGTGGCCCTTGCACCTTGTACCCACTGAAGAAGTCTGGCACAGCAGGGACTACTGCTTGCTACAGCATCCATCCTCTCAGACCTGCAGTCTCACGGTCCCAGGGACCACATGGCCACCTGGGCTGGGGTATGGACACTTCAGCAGATCCACTTGAATCTTAGGGCCAGCTGCTAGTGGGCTGTGGCTGCACAGCAGGGGCACTGCACTGAGGGAGCCTAGTCCAGGGCCAGAATCAGCCACCTGGCTCAGACCTGTGAGCACCAGCTGCCCCTGCTGGGGAGGATGGAGCCTGTGCCACTGGCCCTTGCTGTGGCCATCTGCCCTATTGCTGCCAACCTGGACTCAACTGAGGAAGAGGACACTGATGAAGATTCTGATATTACTCTCCACCCCACATCTGCTGCTGCATCTGCACCTGGGCCACGTGTAAACATGGATGAGAGCATGTAGTCCTCTTCACCTGGGAAGATGGATGCTGGGTGCAGACATTCAGAGTGTTGAGGGGAACATTGATGCACCTGGTGGCTCAGCTGGGTCACCTGGTTCCTGGTCTGGGCAGACTCCTGCAGCTGGGTCCCCCCACCTGCCTTACCACTGTTGCTTATGCTGCTTTCAGCGGACTCTGGTGCCTCCTGACACGCAGTGCTGCCTGCAACTGTGTCTTGGGTGGCCCTCAGACAGAGGTCCTGGAGCTGCTTGTCAGGGCCCAGGCCTCAGTGGTTGGGCCTTTGGTATGGTAGCATGGCTGCCCTACGTGCCCAGTTTTCAGACAGCTCAGCTGGCCCTGGGTGACTCTGTGGGGCTAGGACAGACACAGGATGCTCTGCAGGCTCAGCAGCAGGCAGCTGCTAGCCCTTCCATGCTTCTGGTTGCTTCCTGCAACATGCTGGAGCAGCAGGGGCACAAATAGGCCAGTAGAAAGGCCTGGACAGCAGTCAGAACATTGCTCTGGAGGACCAGGCCTCCGTTTGTGCCAGTGCATGCTATTTTAGCATACTTTTCACTGCTTCTTTTGTTACATATTTTTTGCTACTGGGAAATTGCGGTAGCAAATTTTGCCCCCACACTCCAAATTAACATTGCACTGAACATTTTAATATTCAACAAATGCAGTTTCTAGTGCCAGAAACCTCACATACTTGCATGTGTGAACATAGCCATAGGTACTCTCCAGGGGTCATGATATGGTGGCTTGATTATTGCTTGCTTGAGAAACAAAGCCAAGTGACTCTCGCTGCTGTAATGATTTACGGTAGCTTTTCAAATGTCTGAGAACCAGGCAAAATATTACCCTTGTCAACAGTATTTTTAATCCATTGGTAAAAGCAAAGAGTTTTTTATATGTATAACCCTTCTGCTGAGCACCTGTCAGCAGCAGCAAGGCCTGGATTCAATTAAAATGAGAATTCTTCAAGCCCTGATTCGTGGATAGGACCTACGTGTTTATTGCTTTAGAAGGTTTGTTACAATGTGTTTCTAAGGAAAGCATATATAATATAATGATGTAATTTGCTTGGCAGTTTAAAAATCAAATTTCAGACAGTTTTAAACTTGGATCTTTATATGACAATCTGAACAAATATGGAGAAGATTGTAATTTGTCCAATTTACATGAAAATTATATGAAGCTGTGTTGGTATTTATTGCATAGATACCTATTTATTTCATAAAGCTGCCTATTATGCTTATAGGTGAATGCCAGAGAAGTGGATTGATATTTTTCAATAAGCTAAAAAGAAAAATGAAGTTTAAAAATGAATTTTATCTCTGATAAAATATACTTATCATCCCAGGATTGTTTTACATGAAAATGAAGTGTCTTTAAATTCACTTACCTATTAACTGTCTTACCTATTTGGAAAATAGGAAATTAAAGGGGCGAGAAAGGGGAGGGAGAGGCAGCGTGATATAGTTTTTCAAATATTTGAAAAGCTGCCATAAAGATAGAAAAACATTGTTTTCCCCTCCTACAGTTACTAGTACATATGCCTATGCAGATTTAGATCAAATTTCAGTAAACACTTCGTAACTGTAAGAAAAATAGAAGAATGGAAAACATTGTCTAGAGAATCTTTTTAATCTCCTGCTCTGGAAGTTCTTAAGAAGGTAATGGATAAACATCCATCTGGGATGGTTAAGGAAGACTGCATCCAAGTAATTAATGAAATTGTTAAGCAATGCCAAACCTGAACAGACCTCTGTAGAACTCTGCTTAAGACCTTGTGCTATCCATCTATTTATAGCAACCTTTTCCTTATAGTGATTCAACCAATTATGTAGTCCTTCTTTCTCCAACTTATAACAATGACATATCAGACTGTGTCAAAAGCCTTATTAAATACCAGGTGTATTTTCTAATATATTCCCTTTATCCACTGAACTAATTACCTCATCAAAGAAGGAAATCAAGTTGGTTTGGCATGATTTGTCATAGCAAATCCATGTTAGCTGCTGGTAATTATCCCTTTATCATCTAGATAATTACAAATGGAATGTTTTATTATTTCCTCTGGTAACTGCTTAGATATCATATTTGAATTGGCCTGTCTCTAATTCCTTAGGTTCCCCTTTTCCCTCTTTTTCCTAAAAAGATGGGCATTTATATTAGCCCTTCTCTAGTCTTCTGAGGCTTCACCTGTCACCCCTGATTTTCCAAATATTGTTTGAGTGACACCAAGATTTCTTCAGCTAGTCCCTACAGCTCATTAGGGTGGATTGTTTTCAGGTCACAGTTTGTTTTTTTGTTGAAAACTAGAGGAAGATAGGATTCTATATGTCTTCTAACAGCTTATCTTGCCTGTGGAACAGTTTCCCTGGTCTTTGCTTTACACTTACATATTTATAGAATGCTTTCTTATTGCCTTTAGCATCCCTAACCAGTTGTATGTCATTTTTCACCTTTGCTTTCCTGATTTTGACCCAACTAGTTTGTGTTACACTTTTGCATAATTCCTTTAGTGACTACTCTTCTTTTAGTTGCCTATATATATTTCTTTTGCACTTAAGATAAATAGTAAGCAACTTTTTGCAACTACATTGGTCTTAAGTAGTTCTTCATGGCTCTTACAGTTGCTTCCCTTTCACTATTTTGGAATAATTTGATGTTGAGCCTCCTCCTTGAAGACCTTCCAACCTTCTCAAACTCCTTTTCCTTTCAATTTGACCTTACCTATTACTTCAGAATCTTTTGAAATCTATCCTTTTGAAGTTTATTGCCTTTGTTTTGTCACTCTATGCCCTCATCTCCTTAGAATCCACAATTATATAGTATCACAAACACTTCCTCCCAAGTTTCTTATCACTAGGGATCCTGGTTTTCTGTGATAAAAAAATTCCAAATTTTCCGATTAAAAAAATTAACCCCGAATCCATATTTTTCTGTGATTTAAAATGAAACACCATGAATATATATTTGACACCTATATATAATGACTGAAAAATACATCTATTTCTATATAAATAGATATCTATAAACCAGTTTTGGGTGCTGCACTTCAGCAAGGATGTGGAAAAACTTGAGAGGGTCCAGAGAAGAGCCACCCATATGATCAGGGGCTTGTAAGACAAGCCATATGAGGAGAGGCTGAGGAAGTTGGGCCTCTTTAGCCTACAGAAGAGAAGGCTGAGAGGGGACTATTGACACTGGTTTTAGACCCAGCACCTATACCTTTGTTCCGGGTGAGCACAACCCTCAGACCGACCACAACACCTGCCAGTCAATAATAGGCAAATTTATTGATACATAGTAAGAACAAAAAAGCAACAATACAAACAATCAAACAATTTTATATCTACCAATCCTAGGGCTGTCATCAGAGTCAAAGTACATATGGTCAGGATGCAGGCTCCACTCTGAGGCTTTCTCTCTTAGGTGGGAGCAGTCTGGAGGATGCAAGGCCCACAGACCAGCCCCCCCTCCCCAGTGGGGTGCATGGCATGGACTGCTGGTGTGTGCCCTTTGTTCATGGTGCCCTCATGGACCCTTCCTGGGGAGCAGGGATGGGGATGGGGACCTCTCTCAGGAAGCAAAATGGGGAGGGATGGGACAAAGGGAGGGATGAGAGGGAGCAGGAAGGGACAGGACAAAGAGAGGGATGGAAGGGACGCTTTGTCATTCTTAAGTCTCTGCTTTTATATTCTTCTTCCCCCTTGATAACTCCTGATGGCTCTTCATCCGTGGATATTTCTGGTTGGTTGTCTCTCTGTGGTCACACATTCACGTAGCCTTCTGGACCTTGTCCTAATTTAGTCTGTTCCCTCAAAGCCAGGACTTAGGCCCCCCTGCTCTCTGAGGCCCTGTTGCTGGTGTCACTTATCTTGTGTTATGGGACAGTATGGTACATTCCTCCTTTGTTTCCCAGGCTGTTTCCTAGACTGTGGGTCCTTGTTGGCCTTGTTGTGTTAGACAACCCATCTACTTTCAGGGCCATGAGAAGCTGTATGTGTGTTTCCCAAGCTCTTTAGAAATCCAGTTAACCCCTGCTGCCCATCTTGACCCCTTGGAATGCATATATCTATACCTGTAAGCCAATTCCCAAAAACCAGGCCTTTAAATACCGTTTCTAAGCCAACAGGGACTTGGTAGCAGCTTACGGCTACATCAAGGGAGTACATCAAGAACTCAGTGAACAGCTGTTCACCAGGGCAGCCCTGGAGAAGACCAGGAGCAAAGGCCACTTCAGGCTAAATTCCAGGAAAAACTCCTTCACAGTCAGGGTGTTCAGACTGTGGAAAAAACTCCCTCCAGAGGTGGTGCAGTCACCTGCCCTGGAAATCTTCAAAACGAGACTGGACACCTTGCTGGGGTCACTTGATCCCAATTGTCTTTTCCTGTTTAGTGCAGGGGGACTGGACCCAATGATCTACAGCCCTTCCAGCCCCTAACAATCTATGAATCTATAAAGATAGATTTTTTTCAGTAATGTCTTGTGTATATGTATATTAGTGGTGTTTTATTTTAATCATGGAAAAAGGTGGATTTTGGGTTACTTTTTATATATAACTATATATATCTTTATTTATAGATACATAGATATACACACACACACACACACACACACACACACACATATATATATAAATGAATGTAAATATAGATAGATATTTTTAGATATTAGTATATATATGCATGTGTATGGTTGGGTATATTATATATGTATATATAATATGCATGTATATGTATATACATGCGTGTGTGTGTATGCATGTATGCATGTATATATGTATGTGTATTATATTAGGGCTGTGCAAAACAGCATGATTTCATTTCGACTTCCATTTGGCTGTTTCAATGGAACAGTGTTTCATTTTAAGTTTTGTTTGGTTTCGAAAGCACTGTTCTCTTTTGTTTTGTTGAAACTGTTTCACTGTTTCAGCGTTTCACCAATAGACTATAATGGGGAAGCACAAAACTGCTTATAACTTTGTCATTTTTTGGCAGATTTGGATGAATCTGCTAGATTTGTGCTGTTCCTGGATGAAAGGAAAATATGTGGAGACACCAAGCAACAACTGTGCACCAGAATGAGCGCACACCAAAAATATATCAAGATCTATTCCTTCCATCCAGGAACAGCACACATACAAACTGCAGGTGCTTTCTCAGCCTGATTAAGGGTTTTTCAACCTGAAAGCTGGCATCCCAGGCAGCTAAGCTGAGCTCACCTGGAACCTCACAAGTCCACTGCAAACAGCAAGCCTCAGGCCTGTCAAAGATGTGATGGGTCTAGGCTTTCCTCAGCCAGGACTGTGTGCATGAGTGGAGGTTATGATGCCTACTGATGCCTACTACCTGCCTTTCACCAGGGGGATCCTCGGTCCTGGCATTTCCTGGGGCTGCTGCACTGCCAGCAGTCCCACCTGACCTCCTGACCCTAGCAGAGAGCAGTTTTAGTGGTCATGCCCGGGACCTGGGGCCTCCTTCTTCCCCATAGCCCCACGTCATACCTCCAAATTCATCCTGGCATGGGAGCTCACCAGAGACATGTTTTCCATGCTGGCTGGTGATGCAGTGAGTGTTCCCTCCAGCTCTGAGAGGGAGCACTCACTGGTTTTAAATGGTTTAAAAACAATGATAAAAGGAAATAGGTGCGGACAGAGTGAGGAGGGTGGCATTCACTCCATCTGCACCTGGAGCTTGGGGAACCCCAGCAGCAGGAGGCTCACCTTCAGGAACACCAGTTGCTCCACCAAACCAGGATCCAAGGAGGTATGGGGGTGCCACTACATCTCCAGCAATGCTGAATGCCCTCTAACTTGGAACACTGGTCAGTGGACAGGACAGGTGTTCACAGGCAACTGTGGCCAGATACGGCCACACCTGGCTGTGGCTTGCCCAGTAGGCCAAGGGATTTCACAGCAGCGGCTCCACGTCCTCAGTGAGATAGGCAGCTACCAAGGCCTGAGTGCTACCTGCCTGATAGTGGGGCCTGGTGCCTCTGGACCCCACCATGGAAGCCATGCCCTGGGCCCCTGGGGTGGAGGAGGAGACTGGCTGGTGGATGGCATTCTAGCATGGGACAGTGGATCCCCCTTTTCTACATTCCCCCCACCTCTGCCGTTTTGCCTCCCTGACTCTCTTCACCAGCACCTCTGTCCACTGATTCAGGGTTTGGCTTCTGCATACACTGCTCTTCACCCTTGGGTCACACATGGTGGCCAGCACATGGACTGTACTGGACCGCAAGGGAACAAGCCATTTCCTGATGTCCTCCTTCAGCTATCTCACCAATGCCTGCACATCTGGTGACAGTGGCTTGCTCCAGCCAGGAACATTGATCCCCTGGAAGCTCTCCATTTGGCTCTGAAGCTACCTCACTATAGGGATCATCTGGCTAAGGAGGGCATCACCAGCGCTGAGGGTCTTGGTGGCCTTAGGAAGGGTTTGAGGACCACCAAGATCTAGGAGATGGTATCCCACTCAGCTCTGTTAAAGGGGCCGCTGATCCCAATCTCTCCGAGCAAGGCCATCTCATGGGTGGCTTTATGTTGCTCCATTATCTTTTCAAGCATTAGGTTATATGGAGTTCCACTGAGTCTCCACATCCTGCATGATTTTGTGCTACAGGATGTTCAGGTCTGCCTGTTTGTCCTGCAGCATGTTGCCCTCCTTGATGCTCTCGTAGAAGGAGCCTGCTACCTTCCTGCAGTTGGAAACGAGCTTGCTGGTGGTGCTGGCATTGCCACTAACAGCTCTGTCCTCCTCCAAGGTGTCCCTGACAATGAGGTGAAACTTGTGTGCCACACAGTGGATGTCAACAAAGTTGGTATCATGGACTGCCTTGACCATATTGGCCACTTTTTCAGTGGCCATGAACCCACAGGAGAGCTCACCCTTTTCAATGAGCTACGCCTGCACCAAGTGGTTCATGGGCCCCATGATCTCTGTTGCCATGTGGGACTCATCCATCACCTTGGCTGGAAGGAGAGACCACTGATGGCCTGACTGAGTGCACCAGTGCCCTGTGAGGGAGAGGCCAGCATGATCTCCAACCTGGCTGCTCCAGATGTTTGAGGAGAAGTATAAGGCCACCTGTGGACCTGCCTTATGCAGCTTCTCCCTCAAGTACTCCCTGTATACCTCATACACCTCAAGTACTCCCTGCATGTCTCATACAGGGAGGGAACCACCACCCTGCTGAAGGTGGTGTGTGCAGGCACTTGGTATGATGGGGCCACGAGCACCATGAGCCACCTGAACCCTGGCTGCTTAAGTAAGGAGAAGGGCTCTTGGTGATCTTGCTTACCCTAGCAACGCATCCCCCTTTCTGTCTGCCTTTCCCCCACTGTTTCAGGGTGGCCTCCCTCTGCTTTGGGGGGATGGGGCTTTGAAGTGAGAGGGGGACTTCCCTTTGGGCATGCTCCCACTGGTTCCAGGTTGAGGAGGAGCAAGGGCAAGGGGGTGGTGCCTGTGGAGATATATAAGCATCCCCGTGGTGCTCATGTGTTTTGTTCCCTTGCCCCAGCTGGTTTTGGCTTGGAAGTGCAGGCAAATAGCGTATGTTGGATCATCTGCCAGCTCAAAATGATCCTAGACCACACTACCCACTCACTTCTGGGGTGCGGGTACATGTGTGGATGCTGCAATTTCCCCCTCCTCAGCAGGCAGAGGCACAGCAACAGGAGGAACAGACTCAACTGAGCCACTTGCCTCCTCAACCTCTACCTCAGTCTCCTCTGAAATGCCTTCCCCCTTCTTCCGCAGAATTTCCCTTGCTAGGGCACTGAGATCCAGATCTAGCTCCAGCTCTTCCTCTGGCACTGGAACACTCAGCATGGGAAGTGAAATGGGGGTGGAGGAGACTGTCATGCTGGTGCTGCTGCTTGTTGTCATGATGGTGGTGGGAGTTATGGCTGGTGCTCTTGGAGAGGATACGGACTCAGCCACAGGCAGTGTCACTGGCCTGATCCCCTCTTCTTGCTGCCTATACGAGTGGAAGCCCCATGCCTGTGTGTTGTAGCAAAGAGACTGCATCTCAGTTGTGGGGGGTGGTTGGAATTTACACCTTTCCCTCTAACCACTCTTCTGCCCCTCCCTGAAGGCTTGCCAGCTGCCTTTCCAGCATGCTCTATGGTGTGTTCAATAGTGTCTTGTCTTTATAAAATATATAAATATATATATGTGTCTTCCAATATAAATTCTAAATTATAATATGCAATATAATGATGAAATTGAAAAGACGCAATCAATAAATATAATAATAAAATAAAATAGTATAGAAAGAAAGCAAAAAGTATTGCAGAATCCCACTTGCTAGACTAGCAAGTAGGAAATCAATGGTAGTAGCCTTTGTTGTCTAACGCTGCTGAGCTTCTGGAAGATAGTTCAATAACTGACCTCAAGGTAGGAAACAGGCCGGTTCAAACAATGCTGCCTTTTATACTGTTTTTCCATCCCTCCCCCAAAACACTGGGATTGGAAGGGGGACAGTCACTGGCCAGCTATACAGTCAATATCAGAGCAGTCCTTCCCCCCTCTTCCTCCTCCCTCTCCTTACTTTCTGTTTCCCTGCAGGCATGCCCAGCTCCAACTTTGAAACTCAAAATGTTTTGAAACTTTCAAAATGTTTTGACTGCCTCATTTCATTTCAAGGCTGTTTTGAAGCCTGTTTCATTTCGATTTCACTGTTTCGAGCTCAAAATGAGTTGAAACAGTGTCAAAACAAAACGGTGGGAGAAATTTCGCCCAGCCCTAATATATATACATTATGCATACATATACATTATATATGTATATATAATATGCATATATGTACATAATATACTTGTATGCTATGTATGCGTGTGTGTGTGTCTACATATATATGTATATATATATATATATATATATATATGTGTGTGTGTGTGTGTGTGTATAATCTCAGGTTCCCTGCTTATCATCTTCACAGTCTCAGCTATTGCATACCTATTGTTCATAAATCGTTCCAACATATATGTCCTTCCCACAATTCTTTCTACAACTTTATGGAGAAGAAAATAATTGTCCTCTACAAACATTTAGAACTTGTTGGATATTGCATTTTACTGTATTTTTCAATTTTTAAAATTTTTTGTAAACCTTTATTATAAAAAAAAAAAAACCAAAGTGGAAATTGAAAAAGTGTGTAGCCTCCCAAGGGGCTGAGCATGTGTGATGGGGCCTCTACTCCATTACTGAGAAGAGGGAGCAAACCCTGGGTCCTGTCAGCCATGAAAGCACCCAGGTACAGACTTAAGAGTGGAGAAGACTCAAGCAAACACTCACCACAGTGCCTGAACTGACAGCAACATCAGGAGTGAGGGCCTTGCATAGAAACCCACCAGGTCCCAGCAGCAAAGGGCCTCTCTGAGGCTACCTCAGCAAGCCAGATCAGAAACCATCTGTGACAGCTCTGGGAGCTAGAGGCATTTATACACATAGTTTCTCCCGTGATGCACTGGTTCAGAGCAGACTCAATTTATCGAGTCTGCTCTGCATACAAGCTGACGTGCACTGTGCTGCATTGCATGTGGTTGTATAAGTGGTGAAACGTGCATTCGTGCACAGAAAATGACGGAAGTCAGCTTTTGAACTAAAGCACCTTCTATATGTTTTAGTTCAAAAGTGTGCCACCGCCATTTTCTCAGTGCTGATCTGCATTTCTGAGCTGGTTTCACTCACTGGCAAAGAGAAGCTGCAGCCAGGGACATTCCAGGAAGGTGTGGAATCATAGACTCATAGAAAATTAGTGTTGGAAGGGACCTCAGGAGGTCATCTAGTCCAACCCCCTGTTCAAAGCAGGACCGTCCCCAAGTACATCATTCCAGCCAAGACTTTGTCTAGCTGTATCTTAAAAATCTCCAAGGCTGGAGATTCCACAACCTCTCTGAGTAACCTGTTCCAGTGTTTTACTACCCTCCTCCAGTTGTTGCTGACCCAACAATGCAACAAACAGGCTTTAACTTTCCATGAAGCCTGTGGACAACCTTTAATAGGATACACACTGGACATGGTTAGTGTATCCACCTATTGTACAAGTGATGCTTACAAAGCTTGCTTGGCTATGACTGTGGAAACCCTGACCAAACCCTGGAGCACATAATAACATCCATCCACAGATACAAGTCTGAGGGCAACATCCTGGAGTTACACTCACTTTCCAGCAGGGAATTTCTCTGGCTGGGGAATTTGGAATTAATACTGTGATGATAGCTCTTGCTCCTAAAGCTATATGAAAGAAAGAGAAAGACTACCTTCCTACTGAAAAAGATTTTCTTAATATCTAATCTAAACTTCCTTTGCTGTAATTTGAGACCATTGTTCCTTGTTCTGTTGTCTGCCATCACTGAGAATAGTCTTGCTCCATCCTCCTTAGAGCCACCCTTCAGGGTTGTGCTTTATTCTGTGTCAAGTGGAGTAGGTATTGTCTGTCCCAAAATACCCTGAGCCACAGAGGAAGAGGCAAAGGAGGTTATTAAATCCGGGTCTTCTACAAACTGGGTGAGTACTATAACAAGTGAGGTAATTGTACACCTTCCACCCAACCTCTGAAACCTCTACTGCTTTTTGGAAGGAATGGACTTAGGGATCCATATTACACTTAAGCCATACTAAATCTATGGAATGTTAGGCACTTAGAGTTAAAGTTAGAACAGTCTCTGAGAAGTCGCATGTTAAGTGTTTCTGACCTTCACAACTCTGGCTTGCTGCTAGAGGCTGGTGAGCAGTGGTGTTGTTAGGAGTCAGGGTGCCTGGGCTGTATGCTTACTCTGGGTGGCAGAAGTGTAGTGGTGGTAGGAGGGTGTATAGCATAGAGTGGCATGGAGCCAGGAGGTGGAAAAGTATGGGGGATCATGGGGTCTATAGCTTCTCTCTATAGGCCTTCTTGGTCTCCTTAAAATCCTTTAAGGTAACGTAAAACTTTTATTTATGTAAAGTTTGTTAAAAGTAATTTTATTTGAAGTGAAATAAAAGAAATTAAATTTAAAAATAAAGATTCTTGCATGTGTTAATTAATGTGTCAATGAATTGTCAGTGGTGGGAGAGGGGAGAGTGGAGAGGGCAGAGTGGCACTTCAGGGAATGGGGAAAACATGCTCCTGCTGTGTTTTCACCCTCCCAGCTGCCAGGACTCCACACCCCTTGGATTACCAGAGCATAGAGTTGCAGAGACAGGAAAAAGCATACTTCTTCCATGTTAACCCCCTCCATCTTCTCCTTACTTCCTATTTGTACAGCATTATTACTGAAGAAAAAGGTGCTTTAAATAAGCCAATCAATTATTATACTAACTTGGATATTGGGGGTCGGACTCAATGATCTTGGGGGTCAGACTCGATGATCTATTGAGGTCCCTTCCAACCCTAACATCTATGAATCTATGAATCTATGTTGTTAATTTCTATTGTGAGTTTCTGTTTCCTGTAGAGAAGAATAAAACTATGGCATGCAATTACTATATTGATATGCTTACATCAGGCAAATGAAAAACACATGAAAAACTAAAAGTGATCCTAACAAAAACATTCCCTTTGTTGTAAATCAAGTCTTATATAGATGGCCATTTTCATCTTAAAAATTCCTTGGGGGCTTGGTATACATGGTAGAATGGGGGAGGGGGATGGAGACCAGCAAAGAAGAGTGCAGGAAACTAGAGGGAGAACTGGTGGGACAGTTAGATGATCAAGGTGTAAAAGGTGCACTCAGGCATGATAAGGCCATAGCAGAGAAGCTAAATTAATTATGTACATCAATTTTTACTGCAGAAGATACTGGGGAATTTCCCACAGCAGATCAATTCTTCCTAGCAGATAGGTCTGAAGAGTTGGATCAGAATAAGTGATCACAGAAGAAGTTTTAGAACAAATTGATAAATTAAACACTAATAAGATGGCATTCACCCCAGAATCCTGAAGGAACTCAAAGATGAAATTGCAGAACTGTTAGCAACAGTATGTAACCTATTGTTAGAAGTGGCCTCTGTGCCAGAGGACAGGTATGTTGCTAGCATAATGCCTATCTTCAAAAAGGGCTCTAGAAACAATAGTCAGAACAACAAACCAACAAGTTTCACTTCGACCTCTGGCAAGTTGGTGGAATTTATAATAAAGAATAAAATTAGCAGTCATGTGGACTAATATGATCTGGGAAAGAAGGGCAAACATTACCTGTTAGGGAAGAGGGAAGAGTCAGCATGATTTTTGTAAAAGGAAATCCTATCTCACCAAGCTGCTAATTCTTGAAAAACACACACATCTTGAATGCTGTGTTCAGTTCTGGTCTCTGCAGCTCAAGAAGGATGTAGTGGAATTAGAAATGGTATAGAGAAATGTAACCAAGATGACCCAGGGTAGAGCAGTTGCCATACCAGGAGAGAGAAAAAAGGCTAAAACTTTAGTTTGGAAAGGAGAAGGCTGAGGAGGGATATGATAGAGGTCCATAAAATCTTGAAGGGTGTGGACAAAAATAACAAGGAACTGTTATTCACCAACTTCCAGAATACTAGAACTAGGGGACACCTACTAAAATTAGTGGGAGATAGGTTACTACGAGAAAATTTTTTTTTAACATGTTTGCATAGTTGACTTGTGGAACTCATTACCACAGGAGGTTGTAGAGGCAAATAGTATAGCCGTGTTCAGAAAAGGGACTTACAAAGTCATGGATAATATAGTCATTAATAATTATTAAACAGAAAATTCGTGGGATTGTCCTCTGACACCTCTAAAAATTATAATTGTGTGGGAGGGTATGACAGACAGAGCACTCCTGGATTTCACCATTCATATGCTCTCCCTCGAAAGCATTAACTTCTGCCATTGTGAGAGATGGGATACTGGGTGTTACCATGCTGGGCGATGCAGCACCCAGGGATCCCAGGAGCAGAGGGGTTTTCCCCCCAATAAACCCTGATTGGAGAGAGAGCAAAGCCCAGCACGGGCTGAAAGTCCAATTACCTTCCTACAGCAGCTTGAGCTGGAGATGCTGAGATGTGTGCAGCATCTCTGGCATAATTTAAAAGCATGCTTTCCCTGCACGTGGGAGGGTGTGCTGCCTCTGACATCATAAAAGGTGTCTGGGGTACTGGCAAGTCCAGGACACCAGCACCAGAGGAAAGGCAGCACAGGCTGCAGGGAGCATCCCTGTAGATCTGGCAGAGCTTGGAGAAGATGCCGGGGGAGAGTCAGGAGCAACTCAGCCCCTAAGCACCAGCAGCAGAACCCTTGGGGGTGACTGGTAGGACCCACTGCTGGAGTGAGCCCCACTGCTGGAGTGAGCCCCGCTGCTGGACTTCAGACATGTGAATCCCAGACCCTGAGTGTTGTATTTTTGAGTTTTGGTCTTCTTTTATTTTGGAGAATTCACTGCATATGAAGATAGGGTTGACCCGGGAGAAAGTACCCCAGCATGGCCCAAGGAAACCCAGCAGGAAGAGCTGGTAGTAACAGACTTTCCCCTTTAAAAAGGGATGGCCAAAGCAGAACAGCTTTGGCCAATTATGGTGGATGTTGACCCAGGGAAGAGGGAGAGTAATTCTAAGTCCCATTAGGGGTGTGAGAGACTAAGTCAAAACCATGCGGCATCCAATCTTTGGTTGATGCTGCAGCTGTATCTCAGTTGGCAAGTGGATGGGGTGTAGGGGAGATGGAGCCCCAAGCCACTCGCTATTGCACCCAGGCAGTCTGAGGGTGGAAGGACATTTGATCTCCAGAAGAACCTCCCATTCTGTTCTTAAAACCATCAAGTCATGGTGGGCGAGTAGAAGGGAAATCCACCTCAGGCATTGAAGCCCCGAGTGCCCAGTAGACCTTCCCCGGGCACACTGGGTTTGATGGATTATTGGTAGGGATCTCCAGAATTCATGCTAGAAGTGTGTGGTATGGTGGCTTCTTTAATCTTGGAGTTTCCCTCATGCACTCCCCGCCCCACTGATTGGGGGAGGGGCCCTATCATTCACCACTCGCCGCCCGCATCTAGTGGCTGGGAGGTGAAAACCACAGCTGCAGTTTCAGGCATGGGTCGTAAGCAATGGGGCCCCTACTCCAATAAGTGGTCGGGGGGATTAAAGAAGCTGGCGTGCCACATACTTTCAGTGCAAATTTTGGAGATCCCTAATCATTGATGTGACCTATTATGGCACTTCTTATGTTCATATGTAACCAGAAGCAAGGAGAAATGTAATTTACATCTGAAACTATACTGTTTGATTTAAGATTTTATGTCTTCAGTATTCCATTTTAATATTGATTAATAAGAAAATTTTCAGTTTTTATCTAAGTAAGAAGACCTTCAGTTAAATGGAGCAAATATTTACTCATATATATTTCTCTTTTGAATGCTTACTTTTAAATTTTCAATGAATACTCCTCTCCATCAAGTATGTAATATTATTTAATTATTAAGATAGCCTGCAATTTGACTTGCTTAGTAATAATATTATTAACTCTTTTGAATTGTTGATTTCAGTATTTATATTATTGGTGTTGATTTAGTGCTAAGTGAAATATTTACAAAGCTAGAAAATGCATGAAACAGCTGGTTTGAAGCTGTACTACACATGCACAAAAATTAGTAGGTGAATGAAAGTCATGAATCTTCAAAACAAGTATAAGCAAATATATTGAAATTCCTTCATACATGATTGTGTTATCTGGTTTTGAACTTTAAACTAATTTTTGCTTTGAGATACTGAGTTTATTTAAACCATAAACTTTAATCAATGCTTGTTATATGAGAATCTACCTGGCACTTAAAGATTTTTACATGAACCTCCCAAAAGGAGAAATTTCTAGTTTTACCAATAGAGAGTTTTGTATCTATAATGATACACATGGTGGTGTCACATATTTATCTGTAGCAGTTGCAACTCTTTGGAATGCAGTGACTAATTAAAGTTAGTACATATTAAGAAGATAACCTTTGGCTTGAAGGAAACAACTTTGCAATGCCAGGAGGGTACTTAACACTTGCTAAACTGCTTGAATTTGTGTCGACTTACATTTTTATTACACTTAATTACGCTGAATTCATAACACAGTTTGCTTGTGCTGTTGTGCCTCAACACACATTCCTATTATACTCAAGCCTAAATCACTGAAGTGACTGGAAACTTTGTCATTGAACTGTGTGGGTGGAGACCTGTCATGAATCCTAGCATTTGTTACTTACACATTTCTTCTAGGGGACTGCATCAATTTGTATGCATGGAGTACAGCCCTACTTTAAAGAAGACATGTTTTTAGATTGTCTTCTGAAATTATGTCTCAAAAGAAATTCTATTTATTCTTCCACATTGTGTGTATGTGGACTTCTGTGTTTTCTGAAATAACTGATGGATTCAAAGAAGTAACTTAAAAAAATTCAACTAAGAAAAACTTGCATTAGTACTGTTCAAACAATAATTCTACCTGATAACAAAGAGAAAAAAGTACAAGTGCTGTAAATAAAATGATTCCTTTATATGAAAGCAAGTGTGTTAAATTCTATTGCAGTCTTTGGAATCTTCTGCATCAGTGCATTCTAATCATGACCCTCAGTGAAAAATCTTCTTTTGTCATGTGTGCAAGTATTCTGTGAATTGTTCAGTTAAAAGGAGATGGTTACATTCTTCTGCAGAATTAGATACTCTAGAAAATCCATCATGTTTTCCTAGGGCATTAATTTGGAGAAACTGACAACCTCTCAACAAGAGGCAATATCCATCCTTTTGCCACTGACCTTGCAGCTAGAAAAGCGGTGGTTTGAAACACTACTGGTAATTAAACTTTAAGGGAAACAGTGCAATATTATCATTAAGGCTATTATCTTCAGAGACAATAGTTTGACATTGCTTAAAGTTGGAAGTAAATCTCTTGCTGGTGATGGCAAAATTGCCCCAAATTGTGGCTGGGACAATAAGTGGTACAAATGTGTGCTGTTTTTTTGTGGTGGATGTGCATTTGCCCTATGATGGGTGAGCATGGGCAGCCCAGAGCTGCCTGAGTTCGCCAGCTGTCCCAGTCAGGTGCTCCTTGAACTTCAGGAGCCTGAACTTTTGCTCTTGGGAATTTCCCAACGCAGGATAGGCATCTGCAAATGGGAGAACCCTGAAAGAACCTTGTTGGCAGATGTTCCTGGGGCTTCATGAACCTGATCCTGCATGAATCTGGGTACAGTCTGCAAGTGTGGAGCAGAGAACCCCCTATGGGAGTTCCCCCCTCTGCATTTGCTGATGTGTGCTCCAGGTTGGGACATGGCAAGGTGATATGTAAGCTGTGTGATCCTCTTCAGGATTCCTACAGCACCTGGGGCCATTGTGTCTGAAACCCTGGGAATGGCAGGGGCCTGACTCAGTGGGACAATGATGACATCTATTTTGCTGATTCATTGGACCACTGTACCAGAACACATCCTGGCATAGCTGATGCTGTAACAAAAATGTTGATTTTTTTTACAAATTGCAAATTGTGCATTGCATGGCACAGAAAGAACCATGAAATGTTTCAGACTATCTTCCCAGATTCCCCTGTAACCTGCACTATTTTGTTGGGTGCTGATACTTTTCCACATTTCTGGTATAATAAGTTACCACTAACCATTGACTGGTACAGCAGGGTATGACTATATCCTGTCCTTCTTGGGACACCATGCATTCCTAAAAATCATAAAACTGAGAGAAAGAAAATGATTCACTTGGCTATGCAAAGGATCAGAATGATGCCTAGCCATTCCATGGGCTACATGAGAAGAAGGATGCTTCTTGCCTCCTTGTCTCCTTCTTCATATCTGTATATGCTGGATAGAATCTAGAAATCTAGATAGACTCTACAAATGTAAATGCTTCTTGAGTTAGGCCAGGGCTGTCCACACTGCATAGTGTGGACTAGGGCTGTGAGAAGCTTTGGTCCCTGATTTGATTTGGCGGAGATTCATCCCTATTCAGTGGCTGGCTCTCCAAATCCAGATCAAATCAGGAGACCCTTTAATCTCTCTAAATCGAATTGGAACCCTCTGAATTGATTCAGAGAGATTTGGAAAGATTTGGCGATTCGGGCATAGACACAGCTTTAAATATTTTTTCTATATACCTCAAGGTATGAGGCAGCTCGTGAATGCTGCAATGTTGGGGCAGATGGAGCATCCTACAGGAGAACGGGGGGCTCCTCAGCACGCTCAGCAGCAGACCTGGAACTGGACCAGAAGCACTTCCAGTCAACTTCTGGGTCCACCGGGGAGCATGCCACACCCCCCATGGCTCAGCAACTGGTGCTTCCTGGGTCTGGGGAGCAGCTGGGGTCCCCCCATGGCTGATTGCTGAGCCAGGGAGGCATGGGGGGCCCTCCTGTGTGCTCCCCACCAGACCCAGAAGTGGACCGGAAGTAGTTCCGGGCCACTTCTGTGTTTGCCACTGAGCACACGGGGGGCCCCACCTGCACTCCTGTGGGATGCTCCATCTGCCCCAGCATCGCAGCATTCATGAGCTGCACTTAGTACCTTCAGGTATGTAGAAAAAACATTTTAAGTTGTGTCTATGGCTGAATTGCTGATTCTCCAAATCAGCATCAAATCTTCAGATTTGGATTTGGCCAACTCAAATCAAGGACAGTAATCTGAATCAATGAATAGAATCACTGTCCCTGATTCAGGCCAAATCTGAATAGAATACAGCCCATTTCACACACCCCTAGTGTGGACCCTATAGGCCACATGTTGTGGGGGCAGGCCTGTGGGATCTACTCTTTCATTATGTGGGGATCCCTCCAATGTATGAGCAGCACTTGCATTGCATAGTCTCTGCCCCCTGCCATGCAGACTACATGGATAGTGTGCCCCCATGTCCTCCCCCCACTCTCTTTGCATTGTGCAGGCCATTTTTGGTGGTGTGTGGCCCTCTGCCAAGCCTTACCCTGCTGTGTGGCAGTGGGAAAGGTGGTTTTAGGGCAGAGGAAGGCAATTATTTTTGGATGGAGGGCCACTTACCCAGTTTTGGCAGGCTGTCGAGGGCCGCATGGGTAGCCTCGCTCCTTGACAGATGCCACGCCCCCTGGTCACTATCTTGGGACCAATGTCCCAATGTCTTGGGGCCAATGTCCCAGGGCTAGCACCAGTGGGGCCCAAAGTGGGGCATGGGCTGGCAGAGGTCTGTGGAGCCGGGCTGGGCTGCACCAGCAGGGAGAGTGGAAAGCTGGCCTGGCTCTGTAGAGCCCCTGCTAGCTGGGACCCTGCACTCCTGCCACCCTGCTCTGGGCCCTGCTGGCACTGGCCTCAAGACACTGGGGTGGGCCATGTACTCCTGCTGGCTCCCTACCCACTCACTCACAGTGCCCCCCAGCCCCATGGTACAGGTGGGGGGCAGCACACAGCCCCAACCCCCTGCTCGCTGGCAGGGAAGAAGCTGGTGCTGAGCATGAGGAAAAGTGGCCTCTCATCCACCCCATGGTCAGCACTCCCTGTTTTAGCCACTCACAGCCAGCATGGGGCTGTCCTGAGCAGGCACAGGCAGCCCCATGCAGGCAGCAGGTGGGTACAGCGTGGGGTGCTGGCCATGGGGATGGGAGGGGGCCACTTTTCCTCATGCTCAGCACTAGCTTGTAACCCACCCCGCTGTCAGCCTGGGCCCCGCCAGCTCCAGGCCCGCCCAATGGGGCTGTGCACAGCGGCAGCAGCTGTGGCCCCCCTCCTTGCTGCATCAGGCAGTGTTGGCTGTTGCTGCCCACCTGGAGCTCATGTGCTGGGCAGCCCAGAGGTGGTGGTGGCAAATGCTGCCCAGTGCAGCAAGTGGGGGGGCCGCAGGTGCTGCCACGGTGCAGCCCCGATGGGTGAGCCTGGACCTGCGCGGGGCCCAGGCTGGCAGTGGGGGCGGGTTACAAGCTGGTGCTTGGTGCTTAGTGTGGGAGGGGGAAAAGCAGCCCCTCACCCACCCCATGCCTGGTGCCCCATGCTGTAGCCACTCCCCGCCCACATGGG
>NW_005842157.1:330835-345573 GCF_000455745.1 Alligator sinensis | reverse complement strand
GTGGGGCACTGGCCATGGGGTGGGTGAGGGGCTGCTTTTCCCCGTGCTCAGCTTTTCCCTGGGCCACTCTTCCCGGGGCTCCTTCCCTGCCCTTAACCCCCCCTTACCTGAGGTTCCAGCGTGGGGCAGCCACGTGCTCCTAGGCCAGAAGCCCCAGCTGGGGCTTCCAGGTGGGGGGCTGGGGCCGGGTGGGCCCTGCTGTTGTGGGAGCCTGCCAGACTTCCCCTGGGTCCTACTGCCCCTGGTTCCTGTCATTTTTTACAGGAACCAAGGGCAGATAAATATTAATTTTCTAAGTTTTTCAGGGGCCCTGCAGATGGGGTAGAATGGCCTTGTAGGCTGGATCTGGCCCATGGGCCATATTTTGCCCACCCCTGTTTTAGGGTGACATACTAACTGTTTGTGGGTCATGTGCATCCCATAGGCCATCAGCTAGTTAGCCCTGGGCTATAATTTGTTAATTCAATCTTTATTTGTATGTTCATTATTTATGAGGATTTCCTCACTAATAGGACTTACCAGTAGTGCTATTCCTAGCTTAAGTAAGGAGTGGCAGAAATTGGATTATTGGTTGCCCACCAGATGTGGGTCATCATTACTAAATATTATCAGTATTGCATAACTGATTTAGATCATGTTACATACAACAGTGCATGTGTGTGTGTGTGTGTGAGAGAGAGAGAGAGAGAGAGAGAGAGAGAGCGCAAGAGAGAGGTGGTGATGGCCATGTGATTTTTTGATGTTACATGACTTTTAGGACTGTTTAAAAAGCATATGCAGATGTAAAATAAATGTTAGTGTAATGTACATGGAGAAATGCATTACTTATTTCTTTAAGAGAAGTAATTATGCTTTTCAAAATATTTTTCTGACTTCATACAGAAATTTCCATAAATAAAGAAAATGCTTAATAAAGGAAGAAACTAGTCATTACTGATATAGGCTGTAGTTTATCAGTTAGTAAAATGAAATGAAAAGAAGAGAAAACAACACCCCCAAACAAATTGATTGCTTTGAGCATACAAAAGGGAAATGGCCATTTTTTCCAAGTATTTTCAATATTTGGTAGCTCCTTCTGTTTTTAGTTTTTTGCAGGGAATGTAGAATGAATATCTGGCTACTTCATTTTGGTGTAAAAAGTGAACTAGAAAATCTGGTTTCCACTATGCAAAGTATTGAATATGTTTATTAATAATATGTATACTTCAGCACACATTTGCCTACTATATGTGCAGGAACTGAGAAATAAGCTATCTAATACCTGTTGTTTTTGCTAATAAAATATTAGGAAAAAAAGTATGGAACATCTGGAATATCTGTTTACATTTTGTAGGGTTGTGTGCTCACCAGTTGCCACCTCCTCTTCTCTGAATGTCATTTAAAATAAACAGATTTAAAATGCACAGTGTATTGCCTTGCATTTGAAGAATCTGTGAAGAGATATTTCAAAGGGAAGTAGAAACATTTCTTCTCCACATAGTAGGAGAATTGCATTTGTAGTGTAATAAGGTGGCCTGTTCTGAGGGAGGAAGTGACCTGACAACCTGTTACAAAGAATGACATATTGAAAGAGCAATCTTTAATCTAAATATGGGACCCCTCAATTTCTATTAAAACTAATTGCTAAAATATACGCCATATTATTATATCCTGGATTATTGTTAAAAAATACACTCCAAGGTGAATAATATCATGTGATTTATGAAGAATTCTGTAACAGGTAGTGCACTTAAACCAGGATCTCTTGAGAAATAACACTGTCAGGTGTACGCAGCAGTGAACATCATGCATGCTTGAACGGGTTTAAGAAAGCATGGGAAAGAACGCTGAGAAGTGAGTTATATTTACAACTGCAGATTCCTCTTTTTCTGCAACATTTAACTGCTTGTGAATATTGGATCATTTACAGCCTAATCCTGTGTTAATGAGCAAAGACTGGCTTACTGATGCTACATTTCAGTTTGGTCCTCAAAGTCAATACCAGAGAAATAGCTAGAGATTTTCAATTAAAGCAATGATATTTTATAAATTGATTATTGATTAAGTTGACATGGGCACTAGTTATGGCCTTGTGATAAATGTCTACAATTACAGGTGCCTTTGAAGAATGCATGATGTGAAATCTAATGATAGAATTCTAGTAGTTTTACATAAACTTGCAACTTGATTTAAATTATCAGGCTGATCACAAACAGGTCTATAACACATCAGTTCCTGGACTAATGAACCATATATCCTTGTCGACTTTAGTAATGTTTTGACAGTTTTTGCCTCAGTGCCTTTGAATTACAAGTGTGTAGAAATGTATTGCTTACTGCTACAATAGGTCTCTCCCTCAGGGTATGGTAGGTCACATTTACTGAATTTGAATTGGCTAACTAAACAATGACAAACTTATACGATGTTTGAAAGAAAAATGCATTATTTTTTATATTTTTATTGTAATTTTTTTCAGAAGTAGAGATTACATGCAGATTTTCCCAGCCTTAGAAATTAATTTATTTTAAAATGATTTTGCCTTCATTTTTAAAATGTAGAGGCTTTACAAAGTAGAGAGATTAATGTTAAAGCCATAGAAAACTTTGTTTAATGCTATAAGATTGAAGTAGATCTTCCAAAACAGGTCAAAATTCATGGCTTTAACTTAAAATCTGACATAAAGCTGCATATCAGCAAAGCAAGAAAATCCAGACTTCTTGCTTAAAAATCAGGGCTTTTTACCTTCAGGCTGCCAATTTGTGTAATGTAGGTCTAGTGTAAAACATGTTGCATTTGTCCCTGGACAAGTTGTGCCTTTATTTGTCCTGGAACAGAAATGTCCTTGGACTGACATATAAACACATCACCCTGCTACTCAGGGTTTAATTAAGAGCTAAATGCATTGCCACTTTTCTGCCATTGATTCAATGATGCAATCCCAGGACAACTGTTCAGCCTCACTTTGAGATGTCCTGGAATAAACTGTTAGTACTTCTTATCCTGTGAATGTTTTTTAGAATTTATCCTGGGACAATGGACATGAATGTCTAAGTTTTTCACTTTATCCTGGGACAAAATGAAAACAATGATTTAATTGGGGCAAGTGCAATGTCAGTTTCTAGCCAAAGAAAGAGCCCCATAATCAATGTAGCTTATGAGTCCGCAGTACCTAATAACTTTCTTTAGCATAGGGATTTTTTTTATAGAATTTTTTCCGTATCATGCCTTTTCTAAATCTGGCAGAACCAAACAGCTGCAGCCATAAGTAGTGATTTTAGAATTAATTAATTTCATTTCTTTTTCTAGTAGGTTAGTCTTTCTTACCTATACATTATGCCTCTGTTCCATTCCCTTCCCTTCCCCCCCAACCCCCGCACCCTCCCGCCTCACCAACACCTCTTTTTTTTTTTTCCTTTATAATACCTCAGGATATACCACTTTCACATAGTGGCTTTTGACTTACTGGGATTATTACAGAGATCCAAAGAAAGATCCATTCGGAAAAGAAAAGATCCACTCAGAAAAGAAGTAAAACTGTCACTGAAAAAACATATGGCCAATTTGTTTTCATCTTTACTGGGTGAATCTACATTTGAAATTAATGCGACCCAATAAATTCCAGGGTAGTTTGAGCCAGAGTCAGCTTCTCCCAGGCACAGCTTCTACATGTGTGCAGAGGACAGCAGCAATTTGAGCCAGAGTAGAGAAACCCCAGGCTGGTAGCAGTCACAGGGGTCAGCCCCGGGCTCTGGGTGGCAGCATCAGATGGTGGAAGGGCACAAGAATACTAAACTATAGAGCTGGGCAGCAGGCAACCCCCACACTTTATCTCCCTTATGCCTCAACCAGCCCCTGCCACTGTCTACAAGTGCATTGCATTGCACTTAATTACTCTGACATAAGATAGCACTGTCCCCGACAGTACTATCTTATAGTGGAGTTACTTTACTACACTCTAATACCAGCCCACATGTAGACAGTGATGCTTTAGTGTGGAGCTAATTATGCAATTTACAGTAAAGTGTACATGTAAGTGGACCCACTATGAATTTCTTATTTTCTTGATTTTAAGAAGTTTTGATTTTGCAAAGGACCTGCAGCCCAGAAGCCACTGTACTGTCTAAGTTTTCGGGTTCAAGCTTGCATGGAGCAAACGTAGGAAGGAAATACCTATTTTGCTGCAGCCTCTTTAGCTTTGGAGTTTTCATAGACATACCTGGGGACCTACCAAATTTGTGATTTTTCAGATATCACAATTTCCACAAACTCCAGCATTACCTGTGAAATCTGTGGAACAAACAAAAAAATTTATGGAAAAGAAAATGGTGGCTCCACAGATAGAGCTAGCAGTCCTCAGCACACTGCTGCAGCCTGGCAGGGTGGTGAAGGGGTTAGGAGGGACTGCCCACTGAAAGGGCTGCTGGCAAGATGGCTGCTGCTCCTGCCCCTTGCTACTGATTGGCTGTGAGGGCTCCCTGTCATGTAGCTCTGCTCCTCTCCACTAATAGGCAGTGGAACCAATCAGCTTTGCAGCCAGTCAATGGTAAGGGGTGGGGCCACATGACACACAGCCCCATCCACCCTCTGCAGCCAATCAGCAGCCTCCTTGCCTGCTCCACTTTTTACCTGTGGTATGTTGCATTTAATTTTCACAACATGTTTTGCAGCTGGAGTAGAAAGGGTTGGAGAGAATGATATTTAGCAATCTTAGATCGCATGGTTGCCTGTAAATGTAGGGGACTGGGCTTGCTGGCCTGAGAAACCCCTTCCAGTCCTATGTTGCTGATTCAAACAAGCTGCAGATGGCATTAGTATGAAATACTAAGCTTAGATTGAAAGATGGTAAGTTCTGTCATTGTGCTCAATGCCTTGCTGAACCTGAGGCCCTGCAATCCTGTTTGCAATGTTTCCAAGCCCATAACGCAAGGCTGGCTCCTGTTTAGTGGTATTTCTAATGACTTCCCCACATGCAGCTCCCTTCTTAAACCTCTTTTCATATTGATTTTGCATTTTGGCAAGGGGTGCTTCATAATTTAGCATTCTTTGCAACATTCAGCTAAATTTAAATCTACATGCGTTTGAGCAGTGGGTAGATTTATTAGAAAGCAGATGTCTCCCTTCTGTTCCCCCTTCTTGCCCCCTTCTGCTCATGGGATCCCTATCCTTCTGGTCCACCCAAGAATGAAATGCCATGGAGTGATTATGAATAGAAGGCATGCTGTGAAGATGATAATCCATCTTATTATATGTCCCCATTGTGTTTTTTGCTCCTCTTTTAGAAGTAGATGGTAGTCCAGAACATATAATATCCTTTGTTATTTTATAATAAAAATAAATTCCATCTTATACAATTCAGAGAATTGACATAATAGACCATAATTCCCATTATTGCCTATTATAAATATGTAATTATCTGCTTAATAGTCTGTAATAGTGTCTTTGGAGTCATTATCATATAATACATTAAAGATTCTTAAAGACTATTTTAGTTCATGGATCATTGACTTTCAAAGACCTGTGACAGCCTGTTAAGTAAATGCAAATAGTACAGCCTTTAAAAATCCTCCTAAAATGTTTTACAAATTGACAGTATGCCAAACTGAGATTCCATTTTTACCTCTCCAATGCTGTTAAAACCAATGAAGTGGTATTGTACCTATGGGCTCAAATGGGTTCTCTTATGGCATGTGCTCAATTGCTTATTTTTAAAGTGCAGGGATAGAGACTGGATGGCCTTATGAGTCTAGACTCTGCACAGTGGGGAAGGAATGAAAGAAAGCCTTTCCTTTGTCCATTGTGTGCCATCTGCCCTTGAACTCAGGGCTGCTAGAGACTATGTTTACTAGGGATAGGGACCAGGAGGAAAAAGACTTCACCCCTAAATGTGATATGGCATCTTCCCCAATCCCCTGCATAGTAAGGACATGTGGCTAGTAAATAACTATGTCTACAAGGTGAAAATGAGTCCTAATAATGTATCAGTTTCCCTGTAACTCAAAACAACCTTAATAAATTTTTCCCCCATCACAATCAGAATGTAACAACGAAAAATTTTAAACCAGATTGTAACGATGACCCATTTTGGTTGTGAGTTATTTCAAAATCTCAGACAACTGAATTTTTACAGGAGAGGTACAGGCTATGGAAAGTGGGCTCTTAACCCTAGACATTATGGTCTTTTCACAGCTATATACAAGATTGTTTACCAAGCAAAGATAAACTTCACTGACTAGTAGGCCTGTGCAAGTAGGGAAATATTCAATTTGGGATTTGGCTGATTTGGAGGACAGTCATTTGATTCAGAGCTTCAGATCACTGTCCTGAATCAATTTGACTGAATCAGCTTCTGAAGATTTGGTGCCGATTTGGAGAAATTCAATTATTTGGATTAGCTGGGGAGAGGCAGGCACAGCCGGGTGGCTGCAGGTTCTCCTGTGACTCCTCTGGCTGTGTCTGCCTCTCCCCGGGTGTGGGGAGCCATGGGAGAAGTCCCCATGGCTTCCCTGCCTGGCACCATCCCCCGCCCAACCCAGCTTAGTCCCGGCACTTAAAAAAAAAAAAAAAAGCTCCGCACTCAGCTTCAGAAGTGGTGATTGGGCCTACTGAGCACTCATGGCAGAGCCCCCCACCATGCAGTGTGGGGCAGTGGGGATCAGCCCCCATCTGACACCCATGTGGCAGGTGTCCCATGATGTGGGTGCAGAGTGGCTCACCATGGTGCTGAATGTTATCTGGGAGCAGCGGCCACTGGGGCTGAGTGAATGAAGCTGGGGGATTCCTAGGTGAATCGAGCTGGGGGGTGGGGAATTGAACCAGGGGCTGGGGAATTGAGCCAGGAGCTGGGGGAATGTTCAGGGACCTGAACAATCCCCCAGTTCCTGGTTCATTTCCCCAGCTCCCTGATCTTTCCCCCAGCTCTCTGATTGCTTCACCCAGCTCTTCCCAGGTTTGGGGGTGTGAGATCCTGGATGATGTGTTATGACAGCAGGCTGGTGATGGTGGTGGCTCTGGACTATTCTCTTAGCTGGCAGAAGCAGCCTGCTGAAACCCCACATGCAGATCCAGGGACTCTGGGAAGAGCTGCAGGAATGATCAGAGAACTGGGAAATCGAACCGGAAGCTCTGGCTGACATGTAGAGCCACCCCAGCTCCCAGACAGTGCGCAGCTTGGATTTGGAGATTCGGTCCCTGAATCAGGCCGAATCTCCTCTGAATTGAAGCAGCTACTGAAGCTTCACACAGCCCTATTGACTAGCCAATTGAAGATGCTGTCATTCCAGTAAGATGTAGTATCAGTCTTGTTCTATGGAAAGACAATCGTGTTGTACATGCATTTAGAAAGTGAGCTTTTTGAAACATGAACAGTGGGGAACCACTGTGACTCTTTTTCAATGACAATTACAATGAGGACAAGGACTTTTATTTAAAATTTAAAATCTTAATAGCAACTACTGAATATGTGGTGATCATCATTGATGCTTTGAAAAGTTTTTGTTTTTACCTATTTATCTATGTGATTTCTATGCTGTCTTTCCCAAACTAGTTCATGGTGATTTGCAGTAACAAGGTCATAAAACCATAAACAATAAAACAAAAATAAAAGTTCCCTAAAGAATCTCCAAAATTTAACCCCACCTGCTAAAAGCCTGCCTAAATACATTTTCTTACACTACTTCTGAAAGATGGCCAGGCTCGGGCTTGGGCTGACCTCAAATGAGAGGGAGTTCCAGACCTAAGGAGCAACAATTGAAAATGACATCCTACCCATTTTGACTAAGTGAACTTGGTGCAGAGATAGTATTTGCAGGAGGTTGTTCTCAACTAACTTTAGATATAGCGATGGAGCATAAGAGAGAAGGGAGTCCCTTAGGTAGATAGACCAAGGCTATTTACAACTTTATAGGTAAAGACCAGGAAAGCTACTGGAAGCCAGTGCAGAGTCTGGAGCACCCAGTGAACTTTTCCTATAAGAAGTGAACAGCAGTGTTCTTCACCAGCTACAGCTTCTGGATGGTCCTCAAGGGACCTCCACATAGAATTCATTGCAGTAGTCCAGCCTCTAGATTATGACAGCATGATGATAGGCAAGTTTGAATCTGAAAGAAAAGGTTCCAACCTTTACATTAGATAAGAGCTGGTAAAAGGTGCACCTAAGTGCTGCTGCAACCTAAGAATGCAGGTGCATTAGAGGATCCAGGAGCACCCCAAGGCTGCACTCCTGGGTGACAAGGAAAGGGTAGAGGGGTTAACTCCATCAATTATGGGTGTTCCTATCCTTCTTAAGTTATGCCTTAGGGATAATAGGAACACTCATAATTGATGGGGTTCACCCCCCTACCCTTTCCTTGTCACCCAGGACTATAGCCTTGGGGTGCTCCTAGATCCTCTAATGCACCTGCCTCACCTCTGTCTTGTCTGTATTCAATTTCAACTGGTTTGCCTGCATCCAGTCCCTAACTAGCCAGGCATTGGGCAAGGACAGAGACTGTAGGGTCTTGGTTGGATGCAAAGGAGGGAGATAATAAGGTGTCATCAGCATACTGATGGTACCTCACTCCAAAAGCCACACAAACTGACCCAGTAGCCTCAGATACAACTTGAACAGGCAACAAGACAGAACTCTGGAGGACCCGCACAAGCCCCAAGGAGTGGATGGACACTGACCTATCACATCCTTCTGGGATCTTCCTGTTAGGAAAAAACAAAGCCAGTTAAGGGTCCTATAAATTCCTGTTGTGCGGGCCGGGAGCGGTCCCAGGTTCTTGGGGGCACGCAGCGGGCTGTGGCCAGCAGCCCTGGCACACGGGTCGGGGAATGCAGGCCGGCTGGCTAGAATTAGGCACGGACGCTTAGCAGTTGATTAAAGATTATTTTACTTACACCGAAGATGGTCGCAGTGCAGGCAGGAAAACTTGCTTGAGTTGCGGTTACAGACAGAAAAGAAGAGAGGCAGACAAGAGTTCCTTCCACGCGAACCTCTAGCCCAATCCGGTTGAAGGCTCTAAACACGCGAGCCCGTCGCATCAACCGAAGAAAATAACTCGAAGCAGAGAGCTCTGGATACACTCACACGAAGTTTGCTAGGCTCCGTGGAACTTGCGCGCATGGAAGGGGTTCGTCGAGGGATCGTTTGGCAACGGGGAGAGGCCAGAGGTTGATCAGACCCCTATAGCCTTCTTGAGATACACGCTGGGTCCCATAGGCTCCGCAGCACTTAGAGATCTTCACAAAACTGGAAGTTCTCCTCCTCCAGATGGTTGTGGAGTCCTCCTTTGCGGGGGTTCTCCTTGGAGTTCTCCAACTTGGGCGGAAACCGCTCAAGCCTCTTCTACAGCTAGCAAGCCAATCACTAGCCGCCACGTGGGAATAATTTAGAACTGGCCAATAGTGGGATACAAATTTGCATGCGAATGGCGGGAACTCCTTTGCACCGTGCATTTCTCTTTGCAACTAAGAAATGCACCCTGCAAAGAAAGCTCCTAGTGGCGGGGAAAAATTTAGCAGTGCCGAAGCGCATACAAACAAAAATCACACCCTTGGGTTGTGACACCTGTCAGGTCATGCAGAAGTGTTATGAATTCCTCATACAACAATAAGTCATATAAACATATAAGAAATATTTTGTATCAAAATACCACCATACCTGTAAACATAAGGATGATACAGCTAAATGGGTGACCACAGCTTAATCCTACCTATTTGCTGAGACCTCACATGCCATATCAGTAAAACAAACTGAAGAAAATATGCATGGTTTCCCACAAATGCTTCACAATATCTTTTGTTCTGTTATAAGCTTGATTCCTACATTTTCTATGAAGGGAGGAAGTGGTCAGGGAGCCACTCATGACTGTCTCTGTTGGCAAGGTAAATCATTCCACTGACTTAAGGGGGCTCTTCCTTATCAGGCAAGTGAGTATAGCCTGTCTCTATGGAGAGAAGTGGCCTTGATGGCTCAAAAAGATCCTTCTAGCCCTACGGGCCCGTGTTCATTCTGCTAACTTTTTGACTTTTAGAACGTAGCTCACATTAGCCCAAGTCTCAAACAGTAAGAGTTGAGTTGTGTGGCTGATAGCTCATGCACTGAATTCAGCAAACACTGTTTGGATTCCATTGACCTCAGCAGATTTCATTATTTTTAGTGGATGCCTACTTAAAGTATGGATCTTGGGGCCTTACCCAATTTCCATTGAAGCTTATTAGGAATCTTCATAGGATTTGGATCATACCCCAAATTAATTATGACAGGATTGCAATATAAGTAGTACTAAAATCCCTAGTTCCAGATACCCTCTGCATTTACACTATTTGTTTTTTGGTAAGGAGGATGAATATGTCTGTAAAGTTGTTTGAGCATTTGTTTGCTCTATAAATAAAAATAATAATGATTAAAAACTTTTGAGGGATATTTTCAAACTTTGAATCCAGATTAAAATTGTATAATTAGGTTCATATCTTGCAATAATATATTACATGAATATATATTCAAATAAACAACTATTTGAATACTCAGCCCACTAGAAAAATTGTATGGCAAGAGCTGAATACTAGCTTCATACAGAGATATTGAAAGGAAAAAATGCAAAGAAATGGAGAGGCATTCTACCACTTTTGTTATGAAAAATCTGAAACAAAACAGAAAACGACAGCATATAATTATAACTAAATAGACTCATTTGTTAACAGTTTTTCAGTGAAATACTATCATCAGCAGTGGTGGCAATAAAAACATTTGCCTTTGGTTCAGGACACACAAAAGTGATTCGTAATGTGGGGGAGGGGGAGAGGGGGAGATCAATATTTTTCCCTGTAGAGTTCTTAATAAAAGGGAGTGTTTAAAATAGCATGTTATTTAAGGGTTTTTTTTGCTTGAAATCTTATATTCTATTTAAGTTTTTTCTACATCATCTATCACCATCATATCTAAGACTTCCATTTGAAAAGTTAACAAAATGTTATCATCATTCTCCAAATATGCTTCATAGTTTATTTTAAGTATATTATAGAATCATAGAAAATTAGGGTTGGAAGGGACCTCAGAAAGACATCTAAACTAACCCCCTTCTCAAATAGGATCATTGACAACTATATTGTTCCAGAAACATCTTTGTCTAGCCTGTCTTAAAAACCTCCAAGGATGGAGATTCTACAGCCTCTCTGAGTAACCTGTTCTAGTGCTTTAGAATCCTTCTCATGAGGAAGTTTTTCCTAATATCTAACCTAAACTCCCCTTGTTGCAATTTGAGACATTGCTCCTGATTCTGCTATCTGCCACCACTGAGAACAGTGTAGCTCTATCCTCTTTGTAACCACCTTTCAGGTATTTGTAGGCTGGAATTATATCGCTTGTCAGTCTTCTCTTATGCAGACTAAATAAATCCAGTTCTGTCAACCTCTTCTTATAAATCATGTGCCCCAGCCCTCTAACCAGTCTGGGCCAGGTCATACATGACTACTGGGCCCTGGGGGCTGGCTCTGGGGGCTGGGCTCAAGGGTCTGGGGGCACAGATAGTTTTTCCTTTGATCCTCCCAGTCACAGGACATGGGCTCTAGAGGGATAGGTGCATTGGTGAGATGAATAGAAGACTCCAGCGATGGTGCCATCACAAGGGATTTGACTACCTTGACCACGGTCTGCACTTCAGAGACAGCAGACTGTTGGGAAGGGATGGCCTCCACCTCACCTGGAAAGGGAAGAAGCTCTTTTCAGCCAGAATGGCTGAACTTCTTGACAGGGCTTTAAACTAGGACTGCTGGGGGATGGGCGGTTTATTAACAGTTCTAGCCCAGGTCATGTCAGCTGCATTACCAATAACTTGGGCAGCCCAAGGAAACCCACTCTAATGACAGCCTAAGGAAAGGTCATGCTTCACCCCTCAGGGAAACATTGGTCTTCTCATGGCAGGCTTAACTGCCTTTACATGAATGTCAGGAGCTTGGGAAATGAGCATGAGAAACTGGCTGTGGAGCTTGCACCCCTCTTGCCACCCAGCCTATCAGGGTGTTGCACCTCCCCTCAACTCTCCTGCCATGACTTGGATGTTAAACGCACTTTAAGAGGGGTCTACAGTGGAGATCTTTGCTTGGATGGGCCTCCCGATAGACGGTGCTACTCATGGTCGTCTGACGTGATGTTCCACGGGGCTCCGCCTCCCCTACACCCCGTCCACACACCAGCCGATGGGTGATGCATTACAGGTGTTTCCTGGCTCCGTATGATGGCCTCAGACCAGTTCCCAGGGTTCTGGTCACTCTCCCTCCCTTCTTGGGGAAGATTTCTTTTCTTATAGAAAATATTCCTCCGAGTCAGGAGGAACTGCAGGGTTATCCCCCTTATTCCAGCTCCCTCTCGGATTCTCAGCTGCTTCCTCTCTCCTACCGCAAGCAGGGAGCTCCCTTGTCTCCTGCATGTAAGCCTCTTCAGGTGGCTGAAAGGGTGCCCCTGCTTGACCTCCTTATCTGCCTCCTGCTCTGCTTCCCACAGAAGGCTTAAAGCCCTTCCCTGGGCTGCCTGCTGGAGCCTCGCAGGCTGGGTCATTTCCTCCCCATGCCAGAGCTCGCCTCATGAGCTGCCAACCCATGCTCTCTCTCTCTGGCTCTCCCCCCTGTTCTCGCTCTGACAGGGTTTTTAAATCTTCCTGCAGCGGCCAATACGGCTGCTGGGGTTGGCTCAGCTGTTTCCCTTTCCGCGCAGCGCCCAATCCGGCTGTGGGGATTGGCTCAGCTGTTCCCCGCGCATGAAACAGCTGATGCCACAGCCGGCGTAATGCCGGTTCACACGGCTACGGCTGTGAATGTGGCTCCAGCTCCCACTGCTCTCCAGGAGGTATGTACACCCCTCTGGGGGATTGTTCTTGGGGTCTGGGGTCCACGGGCTCTATTCTCTCTCCCTCAAGAGCCAGTGGGGGCACCTCACCACCACACTGGCCCTTCTCCTATGAGAAAATGACTATGACCTTGTAGGGATCGTGGAGACCTGGTGGGACTCTAACTATGATTGGTTAGTTGCTTTAGAGGGCTACGCTTTGTATAGGAGAGACAATGTGGGGAAGAGGGGTAACTTTGGGAAGGCTGACTTTTGCAAACTCAGAGAATTGGTCAGTCAGGCAATTAGAGGCCATACCCCCTAGAAAAGGGAGTACACAAGGAATGGTTATCTCTCAAAAACATAATCCTAGAAGCACAAGGAAAAACCATTCTTGCAAGAAATGCAGTCAATGGGCAAGGAAGCCCCCTTGGCTGAACAAGTAACTGTTGGACCTCATTAAACTCAAAAGAGAAGCTTACGCCAGTTGGAAAACAGGAAGCATCACCAAGAAGGACTATTCAGCATTCGCCTGCACCTATAGGGAGAGGTCCAGAAAAGCCAAGGCACAACCGAACTCAGGATAGCTATGAGAATCAAGGACAACAAAAAGTCCTTGTTCAGATACATGGGGAGTCAGAAGAAGAACAAAGATAGCATTGGGCCTTTGTGAGATCCAATGGGGCAACTGACATCCGACACCCAAGGAAGGGCCAATCTCCTAAATGATTATTTGGAACTGGTTTTTCACCCTCCCAGGAGGATCATGCTGTCAGAAAGGACACAAACTATTCTGGTAGTGGGTGATGGGCCCAGAATTGATGTTGATCAGGTGAGGGGACACCTCGAGAAACTGGACATTCACAAGTCCAAGGGCCCAGATGGAATGCACCCAGAGTCTTGAAGGAGCGGCAGACATCACTGCATACCCAGTGGCAGAGATATTTGAAAATTCTTGTCGCTCAGCTGAGGTCATGGAAGACTGGAAAAGAGCCAAAGTGGTCCCTATCTTCAAGAAAGAGAGAGGGATGACCCAGGGAATTATAGACCAATCAGTCTGATGTCTGTCCCTGGAAAAATCCTGGAAACAGTTGTCAAGGGATCCATCAACACCAGAATAACAGAAGGCAAGCATCTGAATGCCAGCCAACATGGCTTTGTGACTGGCAGGTCTTGCCTGACCAGCCTCATCTCTTTCTATGACACAAGCCCTGGACAAGGGAGATGACATGGATGTCATATATCTGGATTTCAAGAAAGCCTTGACCTAGTTCCCCATGATGTCCTCATGGTTAAGCTAGGGAACTGTGGCCTTGATCATCTTATGGTCCAGTGGCTAGGTAACTGGCTATGGGGTCGGACCCAAAGAGTACTAGTTGATAGGAGCAAATCAGCCTGGCACAGGGTGACCAGTGGAGTCCCTCGGGACTCGGACTCTTTAACATCTTCATTAATGATCTGGATTCATGAGTCAGATGTGAACTGGCCAAGTTCATGGATGATCCAAATTATGGGGAGGGCGGTCGCACCACAGGACAGGCTAGGGATACAGGTCGACTTGGACATGCTCTCAAGATAGGCCGACCAAAACTGGATGGCCTTCAATGTAGAGAAGTGTAAGGTGCTGCACCTTGGTAGTGTTGTCCCCAAAGGACAGTGGGTACGTGCCCGGTGCGCTTCTGCCAATAAACACACAGGGGTGGAGGATCCAACGTAATCTTTATTTCTGCGCAGAAAGCGGTGTTTGGCAATCGTTCGCAAAGCAAGCACACCCACCCAAGTGGGCATCAGCCTTATATAGCTACGTGACAGGTTGAACTTGCTGATGTGATAAATTGTGCAGCAAGCCCAGCAAGTAACCCCCCTTCCAACCCCCCGCCCCCGCCGCCCAGGGACCTCGCTGATATAGCCTTTCCTTCTAGCAAGGCCAGCAATTAAGCAACTAGGCAACAAG
>NW_005842157.1:329326-330365 GCF_000455745.1 Alligator sinensis | reverse complement strand
TTGCAGAGTAGCTCCTCTTAGTTCTTTCATTTCAATATTGAGGGCAGCTAGGGCCTGTGAAGTTGTATTTAGGCCCTTTGCCAGGGCACAGGCCACCTTACTAAGCTGCCTCTCAGCGTCCACTGCTAGGCCTGGCACCCCTACTATGGAAACTGCTAAGGACACTACCTCGGCCTCACTCAGGAGGTTTATATCACTATCACAGGATTCATCTAGCACCTTCAAACCTCTCCGGTGACACTTACTAGAGGTCTTAGGCATACCTGGTAGCCAGACAGTCAACCAGCCCAGAGCACAAGGGCCTCCTGTGGCATTGGCTGGGATATATGAATAGGCAGTCTTCCCACAAAGAAGGAACCACCCCCGGGGTAATACAACATGACCGTAGTTGCAAGATACATTAGTCACGTCTGAGCAATTGAAAATTTTCATTTCTTTGGTTAGGCTCTTACAAGCTTTGGTGCAGTTCACAAAATTGACACAGCTGGTGTTACCAGGGGAGGTGACTGTCAACAAATCTATTTCAAAGGTACTGGCATTCCTTTCTGTGGTAATGGTTCCCCACATGAGTAGTTAGTGTAATTGATTGGAACTCCTATTCCCTCAGATGCGAACCAAGTCTGATTCTGAAGTGCTTCCAATGGAGTGGGCACCCCTATAAGGCATGACGTGAAAATATCCTCAACCGATGTTCCTCCCGCCAAACAAAAATGAGTGACATTTAATACGTCTTTTGCCAAATAAACCCACACATTTTGACTCTTTTTGAACCTTTGATGCACCAACTCCTTAGACCGTAGAAACATTACACCTATGCAAAAAACTACTGTCCACATGGCTGATGTTTAAACAGAAATTTGAGTCCTTCTACTGGCTCTGCTGTCCAACGGTGTCTGTTTGTGTCGGCTTCCGGTGCGACACTCTCAGCAACTTCTCCCGCAGGTAGTGCTTCTGGTGCGGCCTTCACCCGAGTGTAGTGTATCCACGGTTTTACCCCCTGAACCTTTACTGCAGCGTGAGTGGTGAGAATCACAGGATA
>NW_005842157.1:327039-327480 GCF_000455745.1 Alligator sinensis | reverse complement strand
TTACATGTTCATTGGCTGTCCTAAAGTAAGTTTCTTATATTCCTTTACCAGCTTAGCTGTACCTGCCACTGCTCGCAGGCAGGCTGGCCATCTCAAACTAGTAGGATCCAACTATTTGGAGAAGTAGGCCACTGCTCTTTTCCAGCTGCCCAAGTACTGGGTCAGTACTCCTGACGCAACCCCTTGGCGTTCACGAATGTAAAGTTGAAATCGTTTACTCAGGTCAGGTAGGCCCAGGGCCGGCACCGTCATGAGGGCCTATTTGATAGTGTCGAAGCCCTTTCGGCATTCTGCTGTCCATTGCAAATCTCCCTCACTACCAGCAGTGGCCTCATAAAGAGCTTTGGCTATTAGTCCAAAATTGGGGATCCAGACCCGGCAGAACCCTGCCATCCCCAAAAAGCCTCGCAACTGTCTCTTGGTCTTTGGGACTGCCATCCG
>NW_005842157.1:324690-325421 GCF_000455745.1 Alligator sinensis | reverse complement strand
TCGGGGGCTGACTTTCCTATAAACAGTGTGTTAAACATCTTGGCATTTTCCCGCAGCTCCGGATCTAAATCCGTCCACTGTCTGGCCGCCTCGCACAACCTCCCATAAAAACTGGACGGATCCTCCTCCGGACCCTGCCGCACTTCGTACAATTTAGACAAATTTTTCTGCTTGGGGATAGCCTCCTGAAGAGCAGCCAGCACAAATTCCCGATACAGCGCTAACTTCTGCCGGCCCCCACGGGTTTTGGGATCCCAGTATAGATTTTCCTTAGGGCAAAGTTAATCTACATCACCGGTTGGGTGACGTTGCTGTGCTATCGTGCGCGCCTTCTCTAAGACCAACCTCTTTTCTTCCGGAGTCAGAAGAGCGGCCAATAAGGCCTGAATATCTTTCCAATTTGGTTGGTGGGTGAGGAAAATGGTAGAAAACAACTGTGCCATTGCTTCCGGATTCTGGCGGTACTGGCCCATGGACTGTTTCCAATTTGTCAAGTCTGCCGTGCTGAATGGCACATCGACAAAAACTGGTCTACCCTCAGGACCCACCCCTTGGCGCAAAGGGTCCTGAACTACTGGTTGGGCCCCTGATCATAAGCAGCTCGCCACAGGGCTAAAAGCCTCATCTCCTATAGTCCCTTCTACCGCCAAATCACTGCTGCCCGCATCCGCCGGACCCGGGGATGGCACCCCAGGGCTGTCAGGGGAGGTGGGGGACGACGGACCGGACGA
>NW_005842157.1:294741-324553 GCF_000455745.1 Alligator sinensis | reverse complement strand
CGAGTTGGTACTGTGGCCAACATGTATTGCAATACTGAATCATCTGGTTTTTCGTCATAGGGTTGCTTCCAAACTTTGGCCAGTTTTTCAAAATGCATCCTAGGGGACTGCAGGGTGGAATCTTAGACTGGTTACTTCCCATTATCCAACTAGCAGACGGCGACCGCTGCTCAGCCTCAGTACCAAACTGATTAAAGGGAGTTCACGGGACTACCATCCGATCTCACTCGCCTAGGGCGTCTACATGGTCAGAACTTTTAAAGCCGTCTCTTTCCCAATCTGCTCAAAATATGGAAAGAAGTACTCACCAGTCCGTTGAGACCTCCCTCGCCCCTCCCGATTAAGTTGGTCCTGCGAGCGTTGCGCCATTGTGCCCCTCCACGACTCCGTCAGACAACCAGGAGACGGTCAGACCTCCGACGAATAAGGTCGGTGGCGCCTGGCCCTCGCGTCGTCCACAGTTGTTGCCGGAGCTGAAGAGGTGGACCGGGCAAGGCAGTCAGCTGGGTCTCATCTGGGTCGCCAGAAATTGTTGTCCCCAAAGGACAGTGGGTACCTGCCCAGTGTGCTTCTGCCAATAAACACACAGGGGTGGAGGATCCAACTCAATCTTTATTTCTCTGCAGAAAGCGGTGCTTGGCAATCGTTCGCAAAGCAAGCACACCCACCCAAGTGGGCATCAGCCTTATATAGCTACGTGACAGGTTGAACTTGCTGATGTGATAAATTGTGCAGCAAACCCAGCAAGTAACCCCCCTTCCAACTCCCCCCCGCCGAGGGACCTCGCTGATATAGCCTTTCCTTCTAGCAAGGCCAGCAATTAAGCAACTAGGCAACAAGTGATCTCCCCCAGCCTAAACAACCTACTCTATGCCCTTGGTTAGATGAAATACCTTTTCAAAACATACAAAGCTGTTCCCAAAGTATAAAAAAACATATAAAAGTTTCAAGGGTACTCATCAGTAGGAAGAACCTTCAATACACTTACAGGCTCACTATGCTTGCTAGCACCAAGTCTGAAAGGGACTTGGGTGTCTTGATTGACCATAAGATGAATATGACCCTCCAATGCAATGCTGTGGCTGGCAAAGCAAACCAAACTCTGGCATGCATCCATCAATGCATCTCAAGCAAAACCAGGGAAGTCATCCTCCTGCTTTACTTGACCCTGGTGAGACTGCAGCTGGAGTACGGTGTCCAGTTTTGGGCCCCCCACTTCAGAGGGATTTGGAGAAGCTTCAGAGAGTTCAGAGGAGAGCCACTCATATGATCCAAGGCCTGGAGGGCAGTCCGTATGAGGAGAGGCTGAGGGACTTGGGACTCTTCAGTCTGGAAAAGAAAAGGCCTAGGGGGGAACTTGCTGGCAGCCTACAATTATATAAGAGGGGTGCATCAGGACCTGGGAAAATAGCTGTTCACCAGAGCTTCCCAAGGGATAATAAAGTCTAATGGCCATAAAATCCAGAAAGGCTGATTAGGCAAGATATAAGAAAAAAAGTTCTTTATGGTGTGAGTGTCCAGGGTCTGGAACAAGCTCCCCCCAAGGGTGGTGCAAGCACCTACTCTGGACTCTTTCAAAAATCTCCTGGATTTATTTCTTGCTGAGATCACTTGATCCCAGCTGACTTCCTGCCTATGGTGGGGGGGCTGGATGCGATGATCTCATGAGGTCCCTTCCAGCCCCTAATGTCTATGAAATCTATTAAATAATTTTTGTTGTCCTCTGCTGGACTCTGTCCAATTTGTCTACCTCCTTTCTGTAGTGGGGGGCCCAAAACTGGACACAGGAGTCCATCTGTGGCCTTACCAGTGCCAAGCAGAAAGAATAATCACTTCCCTTGATCTGCTGGCAACATTCCCACTAATGCAGCCCAGTAGGGGATTAGCTTTCTTCACAACAGGGGCACATTGTTGGCTCCTGTTCAACTTATTGTCCACCGTAACCCCCAGGTATATCTAAATTTATGATGAAATAAATATGTATTTGCAGGCAGCATACCACAGTTTATCTTACCTTTTTCTTTGTTATGTATATTATACTTAAAGTAGTAGGCTGAAACTCTTAGGTATAATAATGGTTGGTAGGTAATAGTGAGTTAAGAAAAGACTGAAAATAAGGGATGGATCTGGAAAAAAAGGTAAGGTGGAAGAAAAAGATGTAGTTTAATGAAATGCATTTTTTTCAAGTGGACATTGCTGTAATCAGTCAACAATAAATACAGATGTAGGGTCCTTCAGTCAATATGGATATATTTTGAATTATGTTCACAAATCTAGAAAAGTTACTTCTGTGTATGCAGACAAGGTTCTTTGGGTGAATCTGATATCTTTTATTAGACCAACTTAAATAGTTAGAAAACAATTATTAAGCAAGCTTTCGGGTTCAAAAACCCTTCGTCAGGCTAAGGAAGTTTCAGCAGTTGGTGTGTGCTCTTCCTGGATGGAATGAAAAGTAAACAAGCCAGAGGCTGGTCTGGTATGCATACAAGACAGGTAGTCAGTGAAAATGTAGATTGAGGAGTCAATGGGTGAGAGACAGGCCGGGGGGAGGGAGAGAGAGAAGGGGAATGAAAGTGGAGAGATACCTGGGGAGTCAGATGTCAGGCAGGTTATAATGTGTCATAAATCCAATGTCTATATTTAGTCCATGTTTTTTTGTATCCAGGAGGTTGATGAAGTGGAGTTCTATATATGTATGTATGTTTCCTTCTTTACAACATTTGCTTGGCCTTAAAGTAGTTGAAAATTTGGACAACATAATTTTCCTGCCAAAAAGATGGGGTTTTATCAAAAATGAAAATTTTCTCTATACAATGCTCTATTATCATATAGACATCCTTTATGGAGCCAGAAGGGGTCCTGTCTAGCAATGAGGTGCAGTTGTAGGAATCGGATCTCTTGGAGAATTCCCAGCTGTGACTGATTAGAAAGAAACCTACCTCAGAGGGAGAGATGGGGGAGAGGGGTGCATGGAGGAGGGGAAGGGAGAGACAGAAACTTTTTCTTGTTTAAACTTTATTATAGACATCATGCTTCCTGTCCAGGCCCAGGATTATGCATGTCTGCATACCTGTGCCCTCCACCCAGGGCTTCAACTGAAGCCAGGAGGAGACTTGCGACATTGTGGAGCTCTGGGTTGAGGCGGAGGTACTGCAGCAGTTTGAGCAGGGCAGGCACTCCAATAATTACATTTATGAGGCCCTGTCAGACTGGATGAGGAAGCAAGGGCATGACCAGTCAGCACAGCAGTGCCACATAAAGGTCAAGGCCTTGCGGGCACAGTGAGTCACCATGACTGACCACAATTGTTGGTCTAGTCAGGCCCTCAAGACCATACCCTTTATGTGGCACGTGACTAACATTCTGGTGCCCCAGGACCCAGGCCACAGCCATGCGGTTTACATTAGCATGGGTAGCCTGCCCTCACCCTTGCCCTGACCTGGCACTTCCAGTGATGCATCACCAGAGGAGGGACTCTCGGGCATGCAGTGCCCTGTCACACCCAGCTCCACAGCTACAGTTTCCACCAGCAGCTCAGTGAACCCTGGACAGTGCCTGCCTCAACAGCTGCACTGCCCCAGGGCCAGACACAAGGTGCAGCTGGCCATGACACTGCTGGCCACCAGCAGTGCCCAGCTCCTCCTGGGGGTGGGGCCCTGGCTGAGTGCCCGCACACCATGCCTTGTGGGCTGAGGACACCAGGCATAGCTGCACACCATCACCAATGGGGAGGACCCCGCTGAGCCACCAGCCTCACCATCCCTGGCCACATGGTAAGCCCTGCAATTGGGGGGAGGGTCCCCCTTACCCTGGTCTTCTTTCCTGCCCTTGGCCCCTACCCCTCCCTGGCCTGCCCAGCCACACTCCTCTGGCCCCAGGTTCCCCCTCCAGCATGCAGAGAGGTAAGAGACAGTACTAAAATTTATTGAGCAGCCAGTATCCCTGAAGCTATGCAGCCAGGGGTCTCTCACATGCTGAGGAATACATCAGTGCCGGGCTCAGCCAGCACCTGCCTGGGCCTTGGCCTGACTGCCCGACTTACTATTATCCCTAGGCACCCGTGCACTCCTGACCCCGATCTGATGTTGGGCAGCACATGGCCCCTCATACAGAGCATCTTATCTCTGGAATGTTGCAAACTCTTACAAAAAGCTTCTGTCTCATGGCTATGCAGGTTCTTCCACTGGACATGGGGGAGAGGCCACAGTTGGCAGTGAGGATTCTGGCTCAGGGTTGCTGCCGCCCACTGCTGGGGCCCTGTAGATGCACTGGTTCTGCCAGAAGCTCACCATGGATTATACCCTGCTTCTTCAAGGGCTGGTGACTGTTTCAGAGGAAGGGGCAGAGGATGTATGGGCCTGGTGGCATGCACAGGCCTGAAGACATCACCCATGAGGATGCTTGGGACCAGGAGGACCAGGAGTTTCAGGCCGAGCTCTGGCCCTGAAGTGCGAGTGGCTCTAAGTGCTGTGGGCGCATAATACCATCCTGGGCCAGTCAGTGCAGGTCATGGACAATGACTGTCAGGTGCTGGACAGTATTCTGTCCCTGGTGGCTGCATTTCAGATGCCCTCTGCCTGGCACCAGTCGTTAGCCCTGCAGGCCTCTTGGCAGCTTCCCACCACCCCACAGCAGGCCCCCACCTTCAGCTGCCAGAATCTCCTGGCCTGGCCTCTGCCCCAGGTGCCCCACCACCCAGCCATTCCACTGGGGCCCAGCCTTGCCACTCACCCCATATCCATGCATGGAGCCAAAGCTGCCTGGAGTGGCACCAGGACCACACACCAGCCCTGCTGGGCCTGGATGCTGCCAGCCAAAGGGGGAGCCATCCTCATCAGAGGAATACCGGCCACCATCACCCCTGGGCAAGTCCACCACCTACCACACTCTCTGTGGTGTCTGGACCCATGGGGAGATGGCCAGAGACCAGGGTGCTTGCTGCCTACCCCCTGGATTTGCCCCCTAGGTGCCCCCACCCCATGGCCTCCCACCCTGGGACAGTCAAACAATGCTTTGTAAATAGTTTGGACAGGGAAGAGGGTTTTTTAATTGTTGGTGGGTGGGGTGGGTAGTGGAGAGGCTCTGTTTGTTAGGGAGGGAGGGGAGAGGGGGGCTGTGCTTGCTGGGGAGAAAGGGGTGCTCTGTGTGTTGTGGAGGGAGGGAGAGGGGGGTCTGTGTAATATGAGGGAAATAAAGACTCGTTCTTCTGACACGTGTATACTGTGAGCATGGGGTGGGCAGGAGAGGTGGGGGCTCCATGGACAGTGGGACAGGCAGGCTATAGTGGGGAGTGCAGGAGGAGGTGATCAGCTAGAGCCTCCTGCACCCAGTGCCCTGGCCCCCACTGATGGGTGCATGGTTTTCCTGGGGACTTGTCGGGGAGTGGGGGCATCAGTGCTCAGCTGCACGTCTGGCCCCCCTGGCACAAAGTATCCTCTCTCTACCAGTCATACCAGGCTGGAGTTGAAAAACACTCAGGTGTCATGCATGCTGCCCACCTAGATGGTGCTCACATGGGTGAATGTGCTGTGGTGTTCCACGATGGCCTGTAGAACCACTGAGTGAAATCCCCTGCAGCTGAACTCTGCATGTTAAAAGAAAATCCCAAATAAAGGACCTATTTGTCTGAGCCCTGAAAGAGGTATGGCTGTGACTCACACCAAATGAGCTGGCAGAAGGCACAGCCAACTCTTATGCTCATGATAAACTTTTTATTTTTTGAATGCTAAATTAAAAACAACTAAAAAGAGCAAAAGTGATAAAGGAAACATAGTAGCCTTACTATGTTTTAACTTTTTCCAAAACTGAAAACATTTTGAAAAGCTACACAATAGCAGTTTATGATTCATTTTGTTCTTGTATCATTGTGTAACCTTTGTAAAGTTGGAGAAGGCTTCAAAGTTGTAGAGTGGAAAAATAAATGAAAGTGCATTAAAATGATAAATTGCTTCCCTTTTGCTTTTTACTGAACTCTTCAGTACACACTTATGCAATCTTTCAAAGGGGAAATAAGAAACCTCACTTGTGGCTTAATAGTATTACCTAAATTACTTGTCCGAAAGCAAGAAATGTTAGCCCTTCCTGATATGCTTGAAGTTCATTTTTTTTCAAGTGTATGAGACTTGAGGCTGCTTCTGAGCCCATGTTTTTCTTATGGGATAACTTCATCTAGTACATCATCCAACCCATAAACCTACTAAATTTACTAATCCCATAAATTTACTAAGCCACTGGTCTAGTGCAGAGGTGGTGCTCTACATAGTTCCATTAACTCAGCTAATTTACCCCAGTGGAAGATCTGCCATTGTGTCTTCAGAAGATTTCTAGACATGAAAGACATATATAAAGGCTTAAACATATATGGATTTACTATGTATTTCCATTGAGCATGAATGTTTCCATGGAGGTTTATAAACTCTTATTATATTAAAAATATTACCTAGGTTTCATGGTATATACTGATGTCAGGCTGTAGCTCAGTTTGATTCTGTTTGGACTGCTGTAAACCCAAGCATCAGTGGGGGTGATATAACTATCACATTTGTACAGCTGTCTTGAGTGATAATTTTGTAACTAGATGAAGCATAAAAACAATAATAGTCTTTCATTACGTACACTTAAGTTACTGCATTTAACTTCACATTTAACTACCCCATAATTATCTTTTCATTCAGTAGCACATGTGATATTTTCCAAAGTTGTTCTTGTCTAAAAATTATGTGAAGTTGTGACACACTTAAAATCAGATCCATATAATGTTCTGAAAAAGTTTAAGATTGGTAAATTTTTATTCCACTAAAAACTTCATATAGTTGTTATAAGAAGTATCCTGATATGTCATATAAATATGGAGAAGAGAATGACATGGGCTTTGGGATTGACCCAAGCCTATTGAGGCTTGTGGGAATCAGGGTTTTTATTAGTTGATGTCACAGACTTTGACTTCTCATTCTGTTTTAATAATAGTGAGATGGGCTAGCTGGCAGTGACCTAGCCCAGGGGTTTTGAAAGGGCAAAGGGCAAAAGATGATTGGAGGACTTGGGATTCCCTTTCCTCACCACTCAGGCCCCAGAGACTTGCCCCTCATGTCCCCTGATTGGCCCCTTGGGTCACCTGGAGGGGGATAAAAGGGGCAGCACAGCTGACTCAGGGAGAGACCAGCAAGGGACCACAAGGAAGGAGCTTCAAAGAGCTGGCAAGAGCTGAGCCAGTGGGGCGGAAGGAGTTGGCCCAGAACAGCCTGAAGGAGCAGGACCTGCAGACAGCAGTTGGACCCTCAGCAACACGGTATGTGGCCAGCAGGAGAGGCTTCCTGCTGGGCTCCAGGATCCCCTATGAGAGGCTGTGGCCAGCAGGAGAGGCTTCCCGCTTCAGTAAGGATCTGAGCAGTGACCTGAGGGGTTCCCAGCTTGGCTTCCAGCTCCTCCAATCAGAGACCAGGCAGCTCAACGTGAGGCCAGGGCCCAAGGAAGGTCAAGACCCCTAGCAGTTTGAAGCAGTACCAGCACTGGTGGCTGTGTGGCAGTGTTCCTGCCTACCACATGGGAGATCCAAATTCAAGTCCTGACTTTGGTGACTTGGGGTGAATGAGCTAACAAGGAGAAATTCCTTTTGCAAGGGGAAAGGAAAGGGGCCATTGTGTTTTCCCCCCTTTCTCCCTTTCCAGGTACCTAGGCCCTATATTTCTTTTTCCTTTGACATTCTGTATTTTGTGCCTTTTTATATTTCCCCAACCAGTATGGTTTGCTCTGCTGTTTGCATTTTATATTTTGTTAACCCTGTCTTTTGTCAATGATTGTAAGTGTCTAACCTTTGTTGAATCCTGCCCCTTGGGGCATTGTAGTGTCCACTATACCCCCTGATTATGCCTATTATATTCCCAGTATTGTTCCCTCATTAAAAGGTATATGGTTAAGTCCCCAGTAGTGGTCTGGCTCTGCTCTATAGGGGGAGGAGAGTCCCTACACCTCCCACCGTGCTTGTGCACCTGCTTTGATCCCTCCAATTGGAGAGGGGGTACCTTTTGGAGTACCGCCCGTGTTACAATAGCTATTAGAGGAATGCCTCCTTATCTGCCCAGTGATTGAATTTGGTCAACAGAGTTTGTGAATGTTGCACTGATTACACCAGGTTACTCTTGGGAAACTACAAAATTGTATTCTAAGACCATTGTTTTTTAATTAATTATATGTAAAAAAAAAAAAGGGTTGACCAGTGAGTTTGTCATCTTGCCAGATGTCACAAAATTATTTGACCAGTTGAAAATAGAGGAGACTGTGAGGAATTGTAGACACCTAATAAAGTAACATGAATGGAAAGAACGGTGGCAGCCACAAGGTAATGCACTTTGGAAGGAAAAAAAATAGTCATACACCTTAATGGATTCTAAATAAAGTATAAGCATTTGAGTAAAATTTCTGGAGTCATGGGGACACCTCTGATCCATGCACAACACTGGTCAGAAGAGGAGGCAAAAAGTCTGGAGAAAATAATACTGAAATATTTTATTATATAAATTAATAAAGTGTTACCTGAAAACCTTTGTTCAGTCCTGGTCACCCTGTCTCTAAAGATGGAAAACTGAAACATAGAAAGTGTCCAGAAATAGGCTACTAAAATGATTAAAGGTATGAGAAACCATGAAAAGAGTTTGAAATGACTCAGGTTGAAAGACTCAGGAGGTACAAAGGAAGAAACATAATAAATGTGTTTAAAAAAAAAAAACTTATTGAAGATGTGAATGTTCCTATTGCTACTTTTCCAAAATACAAGGTTAAGGATTCATTTGGGGATCAGTAAAAAGGAAGGGAAAGAATATGCCAGTTTACAAGGGTCAGTCAGAAAACAATGTCTCCTAATTTTTCTTACCCAAATATTATTGAAAAATATTAAACTTGTATGGCAAATTTGTACATTATCAGCAAACACACAATTATTTTTCCATGTAGTCTCTTCCATCAATAGCCTTTTTCCACTGGTAAACAAAGGCATGTGTCATGATATTGTAAAATCTTTGTTGCACAGGCTCTCATGCACAGCCTCCATCAATCATTTCACTGTCATCATGAAAATGTCCTCCCAAGTAGTCCATCCTTCCTCCTTCAGGATGTACAGAGGATGAGACAGCACAGTCTACCCAAACAATGGGGCTGGGGACAAAAATTACACAAAAACCAGTATAAGTGATCAGAAACTAGTTTAAATCTGTAACACAGCAAAAATTCAGTGCACATAAACTACTTTCAAAATGGCCAAACCCAGTTTAAGATAAACCTGGATGGATGTAGTATAAGACTTAACTGTCTTAGGTTGCATTGGTTTATTGAACTTCTATCCCAGATCCCCTCCAGATTCAAGTTAAGTTACAGTCCCCCAGCATCTCAGGATGCTTTGCACCTCCCCTGCAAGCCCTGCCTCACAGGGCAGACCAGCTAGCTTTTCCTGAAGCTGTCTGCTCCAGCTGAGCAGGGAAGCATGTTCTAGTGCCCCCCCCAGCTTCTGGCTTGGATCTCTGCAAGCATGTCGCTGCTAACTTGTGAAGATTGAATCAGTTTAGCCTTGGGTTTTTTTTGCTGTCTCTACTTAGTCTGGGATTGCCTCTGTGCTGTGCAAGCTGGTTTGTGGGCAACTTGTAGCTCAGAATCAGCACCTCAGATATGTCTCTGCTGGGTTCTTTGCATGCAAAGTTTCAGTACCTTCAGGGCCATGACATAGACCTTGGAGTTTACTGTGGCTTCCTAAGGGAAGAAATCAAGAAGAAAAACATTCTCCATATGCATATCTTATCCTTATTTAGGAGATAAAAAATAGGCTGGATTACTTTCTGAATGGCCCTTGTACAGTCACATCATTTAGTAGTAGCTCACTTCTGGAGGACTGAAATTCAACTGAAGAGTAGAACTCCGCAGTTCTCCTCCCTGTCAGTCCATTCTGGGAGTGGGCGGATGGAGTAGGAACTCACCTGGTTTAACAACAATTACGTCTCAGTAATGCTCAATTTAATTTCCACAGCATGCTCCACCGCAGATATAAATAGCCACAGATGTAAATTGGCCAAAAAATATTTGTCCATAACTTGTAGAACCCTAAACCTAAGTCTGCCATGAGAAAAATAACTAAATAATTCAGTACCCTTTAAAAAAGTTTATTTATTGATGTGCTGAATGTCCTTTACTTTTGTTAACCCACTCTCCTTTTTCCATTCCTCCTAGAAGGTGATAGTGTTCTGAAAGATTATCTGATGTTTTCTGAATGTGAAAATTCAATATAAAGCATGCTAGACACTGTTATGTGTTTCACTGTAAAATGAAAAACAAATGTAGCTATTGGAAAGTAGTGGTGAAGGACAAAACAACTTATATAAATTCATTTTATTGTCAAGTCTTTATTTTACGTTTTGCAAACCACACAGTGAGCCCAGTACTCAATATCATACTTCTGATTTTCAAGTCAAAGACTGATCATCCTCATCAGAGAACCAGGCTCAGAGATGCTCAGATAACTCCTAAATTTCTGGCTTCATGTCTGCTTTTACTATTGATCTATCAATGTTAAAGTTTAATCTAGCAAAAATATGTCAGTGGGTAGTGTGACATGAAATATTGTTTCAGTTAGGGATGACCTCATAACTCAGGAGTGGCAGTGTGAAGTGGAGCCATGAATGAGTTATGTAAGGACATCCTAGCAAGTAGGGAAGTTTTATTTCTATCCACTTGAGTATTTCTAGGTTTAAAATATTTTTGGCTGATTTTATAGTTTAGAAATCCAGAAATCATTTGTATGTGGAGTTTAAAAATCAATAGCATGAGATGTGTAAATTGTAGTAATGCTGAGCACAATGGGACATGCATCAAAGTAACACTAGTGTTTTAAGAGAAGCTTTCTCAGGGTAAGCTATTATTTATGTTGTAAAAAGTGGTAAGACATGGCTCTGCATTTGTAATTACACTTAATTCTTGCTGTTAACTTACACATGCGTGATTGGTATATAAGTATAGTTAAATCCTACTGTAAAACATATGTGAACCTGAGCTCTGTATTTGGCTCAATTTACATCCATAGTTCATGTTGATGCGCTACTTAATTTTTGAATTGCATTTACATAAGCCTATTGAAATCAGTGGAAGTCTTGTAAGGAGGACTAGAACATCTTATCTAAAAATTTGCTTGGCTAGAACATAGTTTCTTAAATACGACCATACATTAACTCCTTTGCTTATATATGAGTAATGTGACTTGATTTCTTGTTGATATTATAATAGTAAGATAAACTTTAATTATTTTTGCTTATCTGTTAGTGTTATATTTTTCTCTCCTCAGGGCTGTGTGGTATAGAAGAATGCATAACACCATTGAGTAGTATTTGTCACACTGCTTACTGCAACCTTGTTCTTAAATTGAACTGTATGGTAAGTGCCTTCCTAAACTAGGTCAATTAGTTTCTTTATAACCCTTTTATCCCTCATTGATGATGTAAGAAAAATTTTATTCCCCACTATTTTATCAACACTTTTATAAACAGATTTATTCAAATTGAACAATGTTCAAGATTTTTCTTGTAGTCATAAGAATACCTCAAAACCAAAGATAGAGGGGCTTATTTGAGCTGTAACTTGCTAGTGGAGATTTCCTTGGTGAAGGGGACAAATATGGAGAAAGACAGGTCTCCTGTTGTCTTGACAGCTTTTGATGGACTGTGGCCTGACTTCTTTCACCCGAAGCACAGTAGAAAAGGAACTATAACCCTCCACTGTAACACTTTTTCTGCCAAACAGGTATCCAGTGAGGCATTGTAGTGTAGCATGCCCCTACAGAAAAAAGAAACTTCACTTTAAATAGAATTTCCCATCATGATAAAAAGAATGAAATCCCCTTGAATTTCACTGTCAAAATATGAAGTATTATTTGTTTTATTTGAAATTGTTTTCCTCACAAGGATGTCTTCATGAGATGAATATCCCTTTCATGTGAGCCTCAGGGGAGAATGTCATACAATCACTTGCAAAGATTTTTTTAAGCTAAGGGATCAAAAAAAGTCTCAAAACCAGGCAGTAGTTGTTCTACAGACAAGTAGAAAGAAAAAGTGATGGAGACTGGGTAACTCCATATAACCTCCATCTTAGGGCTGAATATTTCAGATGGCAGGGATGGTAGGGGGAATGCAGTATATGATCCTGTATGTATTTTCAGCAGTTCAAAAATCTAGAGTTTAAGAGTAGAGAGCAATGGAGATCTATGGTGGGGGGGGGGGGCGAAGGAGGGTAGAACAACTAGCTTTAGGCTCCCACATTTCAGTATTTGGCTAGTAGGTTTTAATTATGTAGTCAGCTTCAGCTAAAGTTCCTATAAAACAAATACATTGGCCATGTCCAGATGAGCATGGCTGTGCAGTATGCGCACTGCAGACCTGTCTGTGGCACCACACACTGCATATTCAGGTGTTTCCCATGCTGCTACTTTGCAGTGGAGGGGTTTTTTTGACCCCTGGAGACCCATGAAGTTAATGAAAAATTAAGTGCACTTATATAACCAATGGAGAATCAGCATCTTTGTTCTCAGACTAGGATAATTAAAGCACATGAGGTTATACTTTGAATGAAAACATAGACTCACAGGACTCTGAAGATCCAGGAGAACAGAATCTGGTTGGCAGCCAGAGCATTGCTCTGGACAGGCAGTCCTCAATGTGTTCTGGGGCATGTTATCGATGTGTGCACTGTTCCACTTTTTTCCCTTGAGGTCTTTTATTTTATTTGCTACCAGGATTTCCAGTATGTTTTAACATTCTGATTCTATATCTATAAGTCACAAGGCTGTCACAGAGGGAATGTACATCTGGTCAGTAGGTGAGCTTCACTCTGTCATTCTTTCTTGAATGTCAGATGTCTACAGCCTGGAGGTCGAAGCCTACCCCCAATCCCAGTAGGATGGGTGAGAGGGGCTGGTGGTGTTCCCTCTGTCCATGATGGCCTCAGGATTCCCCCCTAGGGGACCCTTTGCTGCTTTGAAATCCCTCCTTTTGTATCCTTTCCCTCCTCTGATGATTCTTCATCTCTGGGTACTGTTGATTTGCTTCCCTTTGGGGCTGTCCACGTTCTATTCCATCAGCATATTTTTTTTGTTCCAACTAACCCATCACATGCACACATCTTCATTTGGTCATTTACTGGTGTCTAAAATTTGGGCATGCCCCAGCCTCCTAATTTGGTCTGTCCACCAAAACTGGAAATTCCAAGGACTCTGCAGCTGGTCACTGTGACCTGGCTCCAATGTGGCAAACATATCTCATGTTATGGAACAGTGCAGTACATGTCTTCAATTTCCTATCCTGATTATGCCCACTTGTCCATTGGCCTCAGACACAGTATCTGCCTTGAAGCCACAAACAGGGTTTTAGAAACCAATTAACACTTGCTGTCCCCCCCTGGGCCATTGTTCTAATACATAGCTACTTTACCTACGAGCCATTTCCTAAAAACAAACCTCTACATATAATATTTTAGCTATCAGGAGCCGCTAGATAACTAACAAAACAGAATCAGTCTTTTGAGTAAAATTAAAAGGAGATAAAAGTCAAAGAAATCTAATGAAACAAATTTTGACTGACTTGAATGGAGGCATAAGAGTAAGAGGCTTTCAATCACTCCTCTGAAGTCTCCTTGCACAGAAACAGTAGTGTAATGAAGGGAGGAGTTGACTTGGGGTATCAGTCTTGGGTGCTGACCCAGGGAGGGGCACAAAAGTAGCAGAAGCTGTGCATCCAGAATACCTGTCAGTTTACCTGTTGAGCAGTGAAACCACTCATGCTGCCCCATGTGTGGCTGCCACTCAGGACATTCAAGGATCTAGTTGCACCTATGCATAGAAAGCACATTGCACAGCTCTCTGGGTTACCTGAACCTGTAGTTAGAGGCAGGTAGGGTTAGAGCAAGTTCAGCAGCATGCAGTATTGCAGAAAAATGTATGTAGGTAATATTATAACTAGGATCTCTTCCAGACAGTCTGGTACATATCACAGCAGACATATCATCTACATTTTAGGTGTGTAAAAAGGGCTACTGGTAAGTGAGTTGATCCCGTACAGGGCTTTGTTCTCTCTCTCCTGCTTTTTTTCTCAATCTTTTATCTCCCTCCACCCCTTCTCTGTCCTGCTTGCCCCCAAATGCTTTTCTGGTCTTTTGACCTAGTACTAATCCCTTAGTATGTACTGTCAATCATATGCCATATTCCTGTCAAATGAATATTTCTGAAGGAATATAACTATACAGAGGCATATGTCGAACATGCAGTATATGTCTGCACCCTCCAAAGGGTTAAGATTATCTCAGTAAATTATGTAGTTCATCAAGTGGCCACTATTTGTGGGGCTTGGTTCACATACTGCTGAATTTGAAGATCTGTAGATTAATTTTAACTCTGATGACAATTGGCTGCAATGTTCCCTGTTGTCACTGCAGGCATGGAGGTCAGGCCTAATGATATGCCAAGCACTCTTTGACAGTTTGCATACAGACGCAGTTTACTCAGGGCTCAGCACTGCCATTCTCAGAAGATGAGGAGGTATTGAACTGTCAAACTGGGACTGAACAGGTGACAGCTGATGCATTTTAGATCAGCTGCCTTCATGACTGATTTAGTAAACCTAACTGGGAGCAAGCAGATTTTCCCCTTCAATATTGTATTCCTCTTTAAACAAAGCCAAACCAAATGAAATCAAATCAAACAAACAAAGAAAAAGCCACAACAACATATAGGGTTATTTTTAAACACTGTCCTTTCTTTAACCTGTCTTTTTATTTTGAAATCTTGAAGTATAAAAATAATAAGATGTAAGATTTAAAATCACAGGGTTTTCTCCTATGGAAAATCATGGCAGAGAAATGACTTTATCGTTTCCACAGCTATGAGGTAATTTAACATCTGACTCTTCATATCAGCTGGTCATTTTCCCTGTTCTTTTCATGTAGGTAGTAGAAGTGCTTGATATAGAAAATGCTCAGAATAATATCCATAAATCACAAGCTAAAACAATATAATACCAATAACTTGTAAGTATAATGATAAAACTGGTTATATCTTTATGTGTCATGTTGGATTGGCATTTTCTAATTTTAGAAACATTGTTAAAACATTTTGTGCTATTGTTCTTTTAGTATAAACATGATGGTTAGAATTACACTATGGCTTCAGACCAACCCATAAAACAACAAGCTGCCAATAGAAAATGACTGTAAAATCATTTGGAAGAACAAATGTCCTTGTCCTCACTGTAAAATCATTTGGAAGAACAAATGTCCTTCTCCTTGCAGTTTGGAGTTCATAGAGATCATTGCCCTACTAGGAAAGAATTACATTGCCTGGTAAGTGCAGAGAGATGTTTTTCTTTTTTACTGAACTGTAACATTAACATTTGAATAGCCTAACTGGAGTTAAGTGGTTCACTCCCTTCCTTCTATAGCAGCTTCATAGAGACTTCCTGGGACAAAGAGTTGCATCTCCTGGCTTGGAAAAGAGGGATTTACAATGGGTTGTAAAACCCAGATGTCTGGGAACTCCCTGCATGGAGGCACACATGAAGGACAAGAAAGGGGAAGAGGTTCTACCACTACAGTAGATAGCCTCTCTCTTTCTCTGTATTTCTTCTCAACCCTGTTAAACTGATGTAGTGTCCTCTGCATGGCTCTGCTACTGCACCATAAAATAGTGGAGAGATTTCTTTTTTTTCCCAGTGTTTCTCACCATCTGGTGGGGCTCTTCATTCTGGCCTCAAAGAGCAGGATTGTACCCAAAGAAAAGGGTTTGATTTCTGTGGTTCAGTAAAGATTTCATGCTAAGTTGGAGGATTGTACTGAACTTCACATGGCTTTGTTCATAAAGCAAGCTTATTTTTAAGTAACTTGAAAATAATATTTGTATCAAATATACATAAGCTGAGAAACAGATCTTTTAAATGCCTGAAAATTGGGTCACTAGTACAAGAAATAAATTCAGCATTGCTATGGTGTTAGACATCCAGCCTCCCTCTGCACTCCCTTTATTCCCTTTAAAAAGTGACAGATGAAAATATAAACATTTATGCAGAAGTCACACAAATGGTATTCTTTCTTCATCGACAGTGCAGCAGGGACTGCAATACTGCTAGTGATGATTGACATTTTCTCTCACCTCTCTGTCCTCTCCTCATGAAAATGCTTAGCTGCTCCTGAGAAGCACAACTGTTGGACAAAGCACAGAGTCCAAGGGTTTGCCTTTGGGAGGTCTCAAGTAGGGAACTAGCCAATCAAGAGACAAGCTGAGCAATGTCAGATCAGATATGCCAATCACTATAAGAAAGGTGATGACCCAAGGAGACGATAGTGCCAACTCAATGCTTAACTCAATCTATATAGCACGATCCTCTAGTGGCTATTGTTCTTTTATTATAAGGGATAGAGGGGATGCAAACTCCTTTAGAAGGCAATATTGTTTTACAGAATTAGTGTCAAAAAGTAAAGCTTTTAAATGGTCTTAATTACAGGAATATTTTATTATTTTTGGATAGGTGTAGGATTTTTTAAATGTTGTTGTAAATCTCCATATTACAGCAAGTAAAGTTGAAAAGTACTAGCAACAAAGCCTTCCAGATTTTGAAGCAGATTCACTTCCACATATGATGAAGGTAAACTTGAATGTCCATTGCATTTTTTAGGTTGTATTATTGAGCACAGTGAGGCAAAATATTATTTCTACAAAATGTTTTCCCTATAGGCTGTGTTGCTACTCTCCTGCATAATCAAAAAACAAATGTCATTTGGATTATATAGAAAAATAATGTTGTCAGGGGATACCTGTAAATTACTTGCAATAAACTTTTATAATATTAATTTCAAACATAGATGGAATTTTTATATCCTCTGGTTCCTCATAGCACTGTGAGTGCACTTTGCTTTGGATTTTACATTTTTTTTTCAAACATCTATTTTCTTTGTAAAAGAAAAAGGTTTCTATTCCCATCTTCATCATGTTTATTTCTGTGCGTGGCTGGCGTTGAAATCCCCACAGCTGCACATAGTTACCAAAATATTACCTGACGGTCAGTGGGTTACATAATCTGCCAATTACTTCTAAAATTTTTGAGCCAGGTGTTCAGAAGTTGGAGCCCACATCATTTAAATGAACATGACAGGCTGGAGCTGGACTTAAAGTAGTGATGCCTCATCAGCATTCAACATCACTGCTATTGGAGGAAGGAGGAAAACAACATGAACACTGGCAGAGGATATAAAGGGAGGGCAATGAGATGGTGGAAATTATTTTAATGGTGCAATAAGTTTTCTCTTAAGCAATGTATTGCCACCCACTCTGCCAGGCATGCATCATGTACTTCATATATATCCACAGTGGGATGCAATCAACTGGATGGAGATGCTGAACAGGTGTGAGCAGTATATTAACAGAGAGATGCTTTTTTTCTGGAAAAGGTGATGATGTCTCAACACACACATGAAGAGCAGTTGGAGAGAATAATCTGTTGTTACTTTTGATCAAGCCAGAGCTGGTAATAGACATCCTTGCAAAGAATTCACCACTAATTTGCAAGGCAGGGATTAAGCATTTCAGAAGAGAAATATCTTACTTTTATTTCTGCTCCTGACTGAAAGTAACATGATATTGCAGTGACCAGGGAATGCTGGTGAATTTGCAACATCAAATGGAATCCTTTGGCAGGTGAGAGAGAGTAGTCTCTCAAAAGGATGTGTAAATTATAAATATTTGCATGATAGTGTGTGTCTTCACTGCAGTCAAGGCTTGACTATAACACAAGTAGACAAATCTCAACTAGCTTTTCAACTTACTTGCTTGTGTAACCATACCAGTACTGATGCAGCAGCATGGTATTCAGCACAAACTGCAAAATTCACCCAGGAACTTCTTTATATACACAAATGGCTAGCCTGCTATGGTTCCTGTGCTGTCAAGATTATGTTGTTAATGGCAGCCAAGTGGCAATGGCAACATACTGGAAGGTTGTTCTATTTTGGAATAGAAAGTAGAATTGCAGAACTTCATCACTCAAATACAAAGATCCCTCTCCCTGGCCTGCCCCACCAATCTAAAAAAAAAAAAGGGGGGGGTTGAAAAAGTTTAAATGTTTGATTTATAAATTTTCAAAACAAACTGAATTTAGGATACCCAGGTTACAAAGCTCACAGCTTAGCCTTTGTGGAATGATGGGATATCAAGGGTCTAGTTTTCCTGGGACACATGACTAATGAGAGCCTTAAAATTTGGGAACCAGGGCTTCAGCTCTTTAGGTGGGAGTCTAGAAGCCACCCAAGTCCTTGCCATAAAGCCTGAAGCCAAGTTCCAATGAGAACCAGTGTTTCCATGAATTCCAAGTCCACAGCAGGGTAGATCTGAGGCTTCCAGACTTTAAAAATGTTGACACCCTAATAACAGCCTGATGAGCCCTCACATCCCCAGTCCTAGGTCAGGCTTCATTATAAGCCTACCCTAGAGCTGCAGACCACAAAAGTACTAGGGTCTTGGACAGTGGGCAGTGGGAGGACAGTGGGTGGCAGGTTAGTGCTGCTCCAGAATCATGGATTCATCCTACTAGGGAAGCTGGCACAAAGCCAAGAAAGTCTTTAATGGAACTTTGCTTAATATTTTGTTGTAAATTTCACAAGGCCAATCAATTCCCAACCAGCTCCAAACATTTTCCCAATATTTAAGGAGGGAGGTGGTATTCATAGGATCATATTTTTGAACTGAGGCCATTTGAAGAAATAACACAATAAGGTCACCCTACAAAAAAGAACTGGGTTTTTGGAAAACAAAATTTTTATTCCCCACTAAGCTGTATACCAAGTGCCTTTAACGTTCCATTAAAACTAAAGAGCAAGAAAATCATATTGAAACTAGTGTTCAGCAACTAGCCGGATTTTTATTTTTTTAGGTTATTTCCTCAGACCCCTCCTCCCTACTTTTTAGAAGTAATAAATAATAAGCAGGGTACTCAAATCTTTTGAGTCTTCCACCCCTCAAAAGGGCATTTTTTTAATTTGCCAGTTCCTGCCTTGTTTAGATTCCTGCATCCTTGCCATGATTTCCACTGCATATATCCATATAGCTTGTCTGAAAAAAGCCATGACAGATTTGTATGTAGCACTACATTTGCATATTCAAATGGGTGGTATTAACATACTGTGCTAAATAAGAGAAGATTTTAAAATTTGATAAAATTACCTGTAGTTTTTTTCACTATGAATGCACATTTGTGTATTTCCTTGGAAAAGCGTCTTGTGTGTATTGATTTCTGGAGATTGCATCCCAGCCAGAAATCAGTGGAAAACCTGAAAACGAGAGTGAACTGGCTGCATGAAACTTGACTCTTTATTGTAAATAATCTTGACACCATGCCAGTAAAAATGAATAGTAGGGAAGGTGTACCTTTAAGGAATTGTGGATTAGATGGTTGTAGCTAAAATCTTTTGAGAACATATAAGGGATAAGCAAGGTTTTTAAAAAGCTTTATTTGATTAAGAAGTGTATAATATATAAACAGAAGAAGGAAATCCTGGAAAATCATGTTTATGCCAAATACACTTAGATTTTTGGAATCGTGTTAAAGAAGCTGGCAGCCAACCATACACATTTTATCACCTAACTTGTTCCTAAATTCTTGGGCTACATATCAAAACATATTTGCTTTTATAGATTTGGTGTACAAAGATGGATAGCATACTTTACACAGCCAGAGGTGAATGAGGGGAACATTCTCTATAAGAGGAAAGTCTCCTTTTATCCCTCTGAGAATGGTGTTTCACTTATATCAGAAGAAAGATATATATCCTGTCTGAAACAAGATCTCTGGAAAAAAGGAAAACAAACAAAAACCCAGAATTCTGTAAATCATTGGTATCCTGCCAGATTGTGTGGGGAGGGATGAGAGGATAATATACAATTTCTAATTGTCTGTCTGCAGGATATTTTAAAAGATGCAAAAACAGTAGGCTGAAAAGTCAAATCAGTCAGTAAAGATTTTGGGGCTCCAATCATGCAAATAGTTATGTATCTGCATAATTTTACATTTTGAGATCCCTTTGACTTTGATGGCACTAATAACATGTATAGTTACCCAAATCTTTAGGCAAGATTTTTTTTCTCTCTCATTCTTCTCAGACCATTACAGCTACTAAATCACCCTCACCCAGGGTGGGCAATTATTTCAGTTGGAGGGCCGTTTAATGAGTTTTGATGAGCTGTTGAGGGCCACAAGAGTAGCTCCAGCCCTGACAGGTGCCCTGTCCCCTGGTCACCATCTTGGTATTGGAAGTCCCACCCCTAATTACTGATATTTGCCCCAGAAGTACTATTTTAGGGAAGGGGTGGGTTGCTATCTTGGAACTACAAAAAAATCATACGCTAAAACTGAAATATCTACAATAACATGTTGTAATATTATTTAAAAAAATATTTTTGTCCTGATTTACATGTTTGTCTATTGTATATAGAGGTGTGGTGTGTGTGTGTGTCTGTGTGTGTGTGGTGGGGTGTGTGTGTGTGTGTGGTGGGGTATGGGGTTTATGGGGTTTGTGGGGGAGGCTGGCCATGTGTGTGGGGGAGGGTGTAGAGGAGTTTGGGTGTGTGTGAGGGGAGAGTGTGCAGCAGGGTGTGTGTGTGAGGGATGGGAATATGGGAGTATGCAGGGTGTGGGAGGTGGTGTGGTTGTGGGTATGTGGGGGGTTGTTCCCTCCTCCCACATGCCCCCCATGGTGCATAGCTGCTGTTGGTGGCAGCAGTGGCAGTAAGCAGCAGGGCCTTGAGGTACTCATGACCTGTGCAGTTGGATCCCCCAGGTGGTGTATGGCTCTGGCTACTTCCAGGAGCTGCATGTGGTGGCAAGGAGCAGGGCCAGACCACCCTGCCTCCATCACGTCAGGCCCTCTGCACCTCACAGGCAACTCCTGGACCCTGGCCAGAGCCATGCGCTGTGAGGGGGGAGTCCTGTGCAATGGACCCAGTGGCCTGGCCTCACTCCCTGCTGCCACATGCAGCTCCCAGGACTCTGCTAGGAAGCAGGAAGCAGGGCCGATCTGGCCTGCCTCCATCACCAGGGCTCTTGGTCACTTCCAACAGAGTCCTGGGAGCTGTATGTGGTGCCAGGGAGTGCCAAAGGGCACCAGCTCCATCACACAGGGCTTTCCCCCCCCACCCTCCCGGTGGCATACAAGTCCTGGGAGCTGCACATGAACTGCAGGGAGCTCTGTGTGATGGAAATAGACCAAACTGGGCTCCTTGCTTCCACCACCTCACTGGGTGCAGGCCCCAGGCTCTGTGCTCCCAGATAGCTGCAGCTTCTCCTGGCCATCTGGCACTTCCCTACCTGCTGCCTGGAGCACAGCAGCAGGGACACAAGAAGGATCTGGGGGAGCAGACCAGTTCCCCCGGCAGTGGCCCCGCTCAGAAGCTGGGTGCTGGCTGGAGTCGGGGCCAGTGCTGGGGCCAGGGTCAAGGCCAGGGCCAGGGCCAGGGCCAGGGCTCTCCTCTGCTTGAGGGTAGAAGCATGGTGCATTGTCCTGGTGGGAGTGGGTGGGGCTTGGGCCTCATGTGAGTGCAGCTGGGACATCTGTGGGCTGGGTGGGATTCAATTCATTGGTGGGCGCCTGCCCATGGGCTGGATGAAATTGCTTTGTGGGCCAGATCTGGCGCACAGGCCATGTTTTGCCTGCCCCTACCCTAACCATACCACCATATCTTTAGGCATTTGCAGCTTCAGAATCATAGTTTAGATTCCCTTGTTACTTCTTTCAGCCCTTTTGTGCCCTGATTCTGATCTCATACCATGTCACCAAGGAAAATGGAATTACAGCATTAATCAGTTAAAGTCGTTGCATTCAGTGAGACAGTTATGGTTTCATTTTGATTCTGATTTCACATCTATAGTACTTACTGTAAAGTTTACATAGTTGTTCTTCAATTTAAAAATATGCATGAGAGATTTTCACTTTCCATAGGTAAATATGAAATGTACATTTTTCATAAATCATATTGTGTTTCATAATATAGAGTATGATTACATTTTTCTTGCCAGAGCTCTGTTTGAATTCCTGATGATCTTTTAACATCTTTCATGATCTAATATATTTTATTCAGGTTTTTCTTTAGCTTGTGAAATGCAGCCATGCTAGAGGAAAGCAAAGAACAGTTTGGTAAATTAGAAATTGCATTTTGAATGTCCTCTATTTACTTTTTTACATGCATGTATGCAAGAACAAAGTTTTCTCAGATGAACATTAACAGAAATAAAATATCTTGCTCATAGTCAAAGCCCACTAAAGTTTCGAACATAGCTGTTACCTTGTACCTTAAAATTTCACGTGTGAAATTGGCTGAAAGAGTGCTGAGAGTTCAGAGAGAGACTGGAGGGCAAAAAGGAAGAAAGACAGTAGAAGAAGGACTTAGCTACCTGGAGTATAAGGAAGAGAAGAGAAGTAAGGGAGAGACTCATTTTTTGTGGGCAGCTTGATATAGGGTATACAGACCTCCAATTTCTATGGAAGTCAAGTGAACCTGGTAGGAGCTGCTTATAAGAAAATGCAAAGAGTAACTTTTCATTGCTTGGCAAGACCTTTTACTGGTCCTTGGAAAATGAGAAGCAATACTGCATATTCTTGTGTTCTGTCAAGTAACACCTTATCTCTTAACTGTTTATAACCATTTCTATTTTGTAAATCACTACAGTAGCAAGACATAACTGTATTGTGGGCAGGTTGAACACCTTAGCACTATGTGAAGGTTCATGACAGAGTGACAGACCTATGTGGGAAGCCCTGGGGAGGAAGAAACTGATATTTCTTGTCAATAGGGACATACTTCCAACTTGTTAATTATCATTAGTTATCTCAGCAGTATCAGTGGCAGGAGAAAAATTGCTGGGAGGGATCTGTAGATTAATATTGCTTTCCTTCTGGGAGTGTCTGTTGCTCACCTTCCCGGCAGACTTCTCTGAAAGCTTTTCAATGAATATACTAAGGGAAGAGGTAAAGAACTCATCTTAGAAAAGAAGAGGACAGAATCTTTGGAGAAGGTGGAAAGTTTTGTGAGAAGAAGACATCTTTTAATTTTTACTTGATGGTCCTTTTCCAGAATTTCTTCTCCACCTTTGATAAACTTCCTGCCCTCTAACACCTATCAGAGCCCCATTCCCAGGGACCCCTTCCCAACTAATTCTTATTTTACCTTCTCCAGCTGATCTCCTGCCTGTGGCCCTTCCCCTCCTCCAGTTATTCCTTGTCAGAGTCAGAAGCATGTATCTTGTGTGAGTTTTGTGTCCCTTATGGTTCTATTTTCACTATTTTTAGGTCAAGTGATGTACAGGAATATATACATGTATGTATATTGTATATACAAATACCCAGCCAAAGGACATTGAAATAAATTAGCTTGAGTTGCAATTTAGTGTTTCTAGTTGAAGTTGTTTAATATTTGCTAAAATTATTTCAAACTGCTTGAGAGCTCAAATGCTTTTAAAATGTGGAATTTTTTTTAATGTAGATATTCAGATTCTAAGGATCGCAGAAAGCATAAGCATTGTGTTTTGCTACATTTGATGTTTGTAATGCTTGAATTTTTTTTCTTAAAATGTGGGAGACTCCAGTTATGCACTGCTTAAAAAGATAAAGATATCTGAATGTTTGATTTTTTGTTATGGTCTTTCAGCTAATGTGTAGACAGACTCTGTATTCTGTTGTTTAGGGCAGTGGCATTGAAACTTCCTAAAGCCATGGAACTCTTTCATATCACTTCTTCTGTCCTGGGTCCCCTACCCCTGTCTCCATGGGCCATATGAGTTGATGTGCAACCAAGACACCTAGCCTGGCAATAGTCATGCATCACCTTCCAGCTTGCTCTGCCATTAACCCCAGTCTCTTTGCAGAATCCCTGATGACCTAATGTCATCCATGGAACACAGTTTGAAACCCACTGCTTTAGGAATCTGTAAAGTGAAGGCTCTAGGCAGATGAATGGAGTGAAATACTGATTCCTCAGATCCTCTTCTTTATGTACCATGAAGTTAGAGGGCAGTTCCTCCATTTGAGTCTTTCCTACTACATGCACACATACTCCATACCAGGGAAAAGTCCAGTTGATTAACAACTGTGCTTTGCACACAAGCTATGTCAGCTTCATGTGACATCATGAACAAACCTTTGCATGTGCACTGTATGACTTTTTGACAGCACAGATGGAAGCAGAATGTCTTTTCCCTCTTCCTCACAGTGTGTGCATATATCCTACCAGCAGCATTATGGACACCCAGTCTTTGTTAGCTTCTTCTTCTCAGTGCCAATATGCAAGTAGGTTAATAACGTAACATAGCACACGACTGTCTAACCAGCAGCCTATTATCTGCGTGCAGCCTGCAAAAAGCCAACATGTGGTCTATACATGCTGCCCACAAGTAGTGAACATATAGCCTGCAGACCACTGCAGCTGTCCAAGCTTGGGAAGGCCAAGGTGTGTGGCTATTCCCTGCCAGAGCTCCTAGGGGCCATAGGGAGGGAATTTGGGGTTGTCTCAAGGCTCACACAGTGTACAGACCCTGGCACAGAACATCATATGGTGCCTATCTATCTGCAGTGTGGCTGCTTTGACATGCTGTAATTATGGCACATCAGAGAAGACTTTATTAATTGGGTCTGCTGGAGCATGGTAGTTACTATGCTCCAACAGATTCCAGCGTCATGTGTATCAGCATCCCTCTGCTGAAAAATGGCAGTGGGGGTGCTTTAACTAAAGCTCATTGAATGAGCCTTGGTTCAAGTGCCCCACTGCCATTTTTCAGTGCAGGGATGCTGATAAACATGATGCTCCAGGTCGTTTAAATAGAATGGCTCTCAGAGCAGCTCTAATTAAAGCACTCACCCCCACCTTCCCAAAGCATGTGTATAAATGCCCATAGTGAACTGCTAGGAGCAGAAGCGTTAGGCTGTGATGATGAATTATGCTACTGGTGCCTCTGTGAAGCTTGTTTCTGTGGTAATAAATGTTTCTGGGGTCTTTGTATAGCATGTCATCACTGTTACCTCCTAATTATTGCAATTGCTAGTTAGTACTGCTAGTTATTTTGTTTTATTAAACCTAAAGACTTGTGGAAATGTAAGACAATTGATGACTGTATTGACTTGAAAGCTATTGTGTAGACCCTTTCCAGTTAGTGACACTTGTACATGCATATAGCAATTACTAATTTGTGACAGTAACAGTGGGGTAAAGCAATCTATATAGACAAATAAATCAACAGATGAACATAGAACATGGAATTATAGTACTTAATGAAATATTAAAGGGGTTGTTTCCACAAACCCTTGAACTAACAGAGTCTAATATGATAATGGCATCCGATTATTGCGTCCTCCTAGCTAGGACTCAGCAAAACTTTTGTCTAGAGCCTTGCTCCAGAGGCAGTTAGATATACCAGACAAGGATCTGGCTATATTCTTTGCAGTTGGGACTGCACATGCACATGCCACACACAATTAGTTTATGTGAATGTGATGAGAGAAAATTGAATTTAAACTAGGAGCCTTGCCAATAACATTTCATAGCCTGGTGAGGTCTCAGGCAACACCTCATTCAAATGGTACCACAAAGGGAAAATAAGTTTTAATTTATTATTCCCCATGCTCTAAATCCCCTTTATTTTACTGAGTGCTCTAAGGTCTTGAGAGACTTCTGTCTTTTCCCTCTTTAATCCAATTTTTCATCCAAAGAACAGAAACTTTAACATGTTACTAAATTGTATTATCTTACTTAATTGAGTCATGAATCAGGGCTCCATTGCATTAGGAGCTGTAGCATCTCAGAGTAATATGACAATCTCTGCATTTAAATGCAATTCAAGCTGGTTGGTCTTATGCCTATGCTAAGAAATAAACTAATACTCAAAATATGCACAGCTCAAGCAATCTGTTTTGTTGAAGGCATTCATCAAAGATTTCTAAAGATCAAGCACATTCCTAAAAGGAAATGTCTTTTCAAAACCAGAAAAAAGGAATGAAAGCTGTCAGATAACCTTTGCCGTGAGACATTTGCCAGTCTCTAATTCATAGTGTTCTTTACCTCTGACTCTTATATTTTGGGGGCCAAATCCTGCAGTCCTTAATAAGGCAACCCCCCTTTTAAATTTATACATTCAACCTAAGAACAGGGACTGGTTACCAATAAAATGGAAAACCTCCTTATATAAAAGTTGTAAAATGTTTTATTTCCACAGTCCATTGGGAGCATTTATGTCTGATACTAGCATCAACTAATCATGAGCTTTGAGTGAAGCTTGCAGGGAAATATTCTGAAGCTAGTACTAAATCAGTCATTTTGGCGAAAATGCTTCTAGCTACAGAGGCTGTTAAAGGAAAATTATTAAATCAAAGCCCTGGAATAAGAGCTGTTAAAAGCTTTGGCATGCCACCCCGAGAAGCAGGTTTACTAGGCTCACAAACTTTGAGTTCAATTTAAAACTGGCTTTAATTATATAGTAAAAGTAATATATAGGCGAGTGAGAAAACATTTCTACTAATTCAACAAATAGATTTGCTAGATGGATTTCTTTATTCCCTTTTCAAAGTAGCCTTAAATAGGACAACCAGCACGTGACATTATGTGTAGGTAAAAAAACAACAGATCAACAGGTAAATTGTCTATGAATATGAGAACTTTGTATTACTAGTTGGGTTTTTTTGATCACTTAACTTGCAAGCTCTCAGAAATTTGAAATTCTGTTTCCCCTGTTTTACTGGAGGTCTTACGTTCCAGAGATAAGATTGGATTTCCTGTCAGACATTAAATGAAGAGCCAAGGAAGCTGAAATTTAACAAAAGTATCTTTCATGCAACTATCGGGTGCTGTTTGAGTTAAGTAGTTGTCAACACAAATAAAATTCCAAGTGTTTAAAGAATCTAAATAAAAATTGGGTTAATCAGCTGTCACTTCTTTGTTATCTTGGATATTGTCATCCTGCAACTTCCCTAGATTATTCAAGGAAAACCAGAGAGGAACATAATTTCTAATATAAAAGTAGATTGCAACCCTACTGTCTAGTAGACAGTCTCACTCTCAGCATCAGCAATAATTTTGAAAGATATTAAAAAACTTATTTTAAGCTAATGCTTCTGGGAAAGGAATACTAGACTTTAAGTCTGGGGCCAGAAGTTACACATAAACTGTTGTAAGTGATCAGAAATTGGTTTAAACCTGTAACACAATAGAAGTTCAGTGCACATAAACCAGTTTCAATATGGCAGAAATTGGTTTAAGATAAACCTGGTTGAATGTAGTATCAGAATTATCTGATTTAGGTCAAACCAGTCTATGAAACTTCTGTCCCAGACCCCTTCCTGGTTCAAGTTAAATCAGTACGCCAGCATTCCAGTATTTTGCAGCCCCATGCTGTCTGCTCCAGAGAGCAAGGCTGTCTGCACCACCCTGCTCCCTAGCTAGAGCAGGGGGGGCTGGCTCACTGGCTGGCTTACTCCCCCCCGCCCTGGCAACCCCTGCTGGGGTTTGGGGCCATGGATGGGGTTAAACTTCCCTTCCCTTGAGTATGGAGCTGCTCTGCCCTGCGAAACTTATTGCTGGCTGCAACTGTGGACTACAAAGCAGGAGGGGGAAGTGATGAGCAACCCTGCAGAGTCCTGCTTCTGTTTGTCTGGACTGCAAATCCCAGAGACCTCAGGGGCAGCAGGAAGAGGAAGCAAACACACAGCCCATGCTGGCTACTTGCTAGAGAGCTGTGCTCTAGTGCCCCCCGGCTTTTGGCTTCAGCCACTGCAGGCATGTGGCTGCATTTTTCTGAATCACAAGTGAACGTCTGTTCATATGCTTATTAGTTCAACCTTTGCAGCTTAGATTAACCTGCAAAGACTAAATCAATTCAGCCTCAGGCTTTTTGATTGTCTGTACTTAGCCTAAGTGAAATTACCATCCCACAAAGGAACCATCTGCATACTAGATAAACTGGTACAATTCCAGAATAACATTTCAGTGGGATTATGTTGCTATACCTGAGATCAACATCTGAAATTACTAGTTCATATACATGTCTTCTTTTGATTTATATGTTCTCTACCATTAAGTAAAGAACATATAAGTCAAAGTTATCACCATTAAGTGATAACTTGATATGTAAAATAGCATTCCAATTCTACTAGAATATTTGTGTTTTATGATATTTGAGAACAAAACCCCCATAAATGTAAACATTAAAATATAAAAAGTTCAATGATAGCTTAAGTCAACAATACCCATTTGCTGGTAACAATATCATGAGAAGCACTGTAAACATAGAAATGCATTTTTAAGAAATATGACAACATTTGACTTCATAGCTGCCAGATCTTCCCTAATATCCAGGGACTATGCTATACAGAACAATGTTTCCACCAATAAGGAGGTAGAAAGAGTCTGAATACATGCAATCTTGACCGATTCCAAAGAGAATGGAATGAAGTTCTAATTTATATATAATTTTTACACTGCTGTAAATGAGCAGTTATAGTAACACAACCCATGGTGTTGAGTATAAAAATACCTTGTACCAGTACAGTTAATTTCCTTTCCCCTCTGGGAATATCTTTATCATTATAAACATCCATATAGGAATGGAAAAGAACAACACTAGTGTAAATCATCTTCATACCCTTTAACTGCATCTGCACTAGATGGGGTTATAATGCTGTAACTATACTGGCATAATTAAATCAGTGCTACTTTTGTGTGTAGCCAAGACCTTAGAAATAGTATGTCCTGTATTGAATTTATTTTCCTATTTATGGTCTATTACTGTTAATATTTTGCTAATTTTTTTGCCTTCTACATTGTCCAAGAAGTCATTGAGATATGCCTGGTTTGGAGTCAGAGAGAGAGAGATTGGGAAAGAATTTTGGAAGAAAGCAAAAGAACAGTGACATGGCCTCTAGCATTCTGTTTCTGAGAGCATCCATCCATGTCTGCATGGGATGGCAGAATAATATCAATTTTGTCCTTGAGACATGAATCAAACAACATTGCTTTCAGACATTAGTCCCTTTCAGGCATTCCATGGATCCTGGACTCTAGGAGAAGCTTCAAAGAAAGGGTTTGGGTTTTTTTGCCTGCTTTTATTTGCCTGGTCCCATCATTGGTGTTTCAGTTTGCCTGCCTGATTTTCTTCTATTCCTATACAGACATGAAAACACTCATAAGTAGGAAATATTAATTGACAGAGACCCTACATCCACAAAGGACCTTAACTTTTAGTTTTTTGGCCCCACAGTAGAATTCATAGCTCTACTTCAGGCACCTAAGCTCCATATATATAATGCCTGAGGAAAGTTAGGGTGCAGAAACATATAATCATTGAATCATTCCCAAATGTCACCAATTGGAAACTGGTTCACAACTGTGTGAAGTGCTCACTCCTAGGGGTGGGAGTGAGCATGCTGCCCAGCATGCTTTGAAGTGTGTGTCTGTGTGTGTGTGTGTGTGTGGGGGGGTGCTTACACTCATGCTTTGGGGATCCCAGATGGTGGGTGACCTGTGGCTGATGCTGTTTTTACTTTTCTGCTTTCCCTCTAAAAAAGTCAAATTTTAATAGCATGCAGTTGACAAAAGTTTGCATGTGCTTACCTGACCTGGAGGCTTGGACCCACGGCATCTATATACATGCTTTGGGGGTGGGGTAGGGGCACTTTAATTAGAGTGGCTCTCAGAGCCACTCTAATTAAAGTGCCCAGAGTGTCTCATGTATCAGCATCTCCACACTTCAAAATGGTGGGCGGGGGGGGGCGT
>NW_005842157.1:291919-294703 GCF_000455745.1 Alligator sinensis | reverse complement strand
CCCTGCCACCATTTTGAAGTGCGGGGACACTAATTCATGAGTTGCACAGCATGGTAATTACCACTCCAGCAGACTCGATTAATTGAGTCTGCTCTGACCATGAATCTGTTCTGACCAGATACACAAGCATGGAGGCTGCTCCAATGCACTATAATTACAGTACGTTGGAGCAGCCTCCATGCTCATGTATAGGCATCACATGGTTTTTGATTCCCAAGGCCTGGGGGGCACAATGAGGGATTGGGGTCAAGTAAGAAGTGAGGGCAGCCGGTTGTTAGAAAGGTAGCTTGTATTGAACAAGCCATACAAATGAGCTTATTGATTTAAAAAAAAATTGTACCAACAAATGGGAAAAAAAAGGATCAATTGAGTTCAGTTTACATACCAGAGCAGTCAACTGCAGCAGTGATGCTGGGTGGTGAGTGAAGAGTGATGTAATGTGAGATGGCTGTTGGATTGACCAGACCCATGTCATAGAACACCTGGTATCCACACATAATACTGAACAGGTTCAAAATATATTTGATGTTCAGGGGACATTTTTGAACCATTCCTACTGGCTTTAAATTAGCTTACAGACTTGCATGCCTGTCCTTTTCAGGTTTAAACCTCATTTAAACTGTTTTAAGTGTACTGTGTGCCCATGCACTTAGATACCTCAAAATGGAATCCATGACAAACAAAATGCTGAGTGAGGAGCCATCTAATGCTAGCATCCTAAGCAAGACTTTGCCAATGCTGGAAAATAGGAAATGCTGAAAACCAGGGGCTGTCGAAAGCCTCGGGAAGGATAGGATTTAAGTGCATCCCAGTTTCTGTGAGCATCTGCACCTGTACTTCTGACTTGTACTGCACTTGCCTGCACTTCTAATTTGGTGTCCACAACCTTCTCCTGAAGTTAGATATTGGATAGTCACCTCGCTATGGCCACTTGACCCCAGTTGTCTTCCTGCCTAGATCGGGGACTGGACCTGATGATCTGCGAGGTCCCTTCCAGCTCCTAACAATCTATGAATCTATGAATTAATGCTCTTTCTTTAAAATAAGGAACAAGAAAAAAAGAAAACAAAAGAGAAGGGTACACTTTTTCAATTTAAAACATTGCTGCTAGAAGAGAGATGTTCTACTATTACTTTTGTATGCAATAGCCCAGCAGTTAAAGCATTAATACATGATAGTCAATATGTGTTTGATGCCCTTCTATGTGAGGTCAGATTTGAACCCACATCTTAGATAGGCAGCATCACTCTTTAGTTTAGTAGAAGAAGCACTTAACTGAGATAGGGGAGTCCTGAGTTTCAATATGTGCTTATGAGACAATATTAATGGGCATGATTGAAAGAGGTCTCCACAAAACAGCTCTAGGCATTGTCAAAAATTTTGGAGCTTCATCGCATAGGAGAGTTCAAAAGAGGGACAGGAGGAAGATGACAGTCAGGTAGTTTTGCTGGTGCTTATGTGGAGTGAAAGGAACAAGATAAGAAAAAGCGTGAAAGTGCTTAATATTAGAAATATTAACCGCACATTTCCAAGGGCTTTTTGCAAGGAACTAGAAATTCTGTATTCTACTTGACTGACTTGTGAAGTGAACAATAAATAACTTGCAGATGTGGGCAAGTGTGGTTCATACATTGTTTTGTGGAATCAGAGACTTCTAAATCAACAGCTTGTGGTAGATTTTACATATAGTCTATCTCCCTGAGTTAAGTGAAAGAGGTGTAAAATCACAAGTAGGCTGAGTGTTCCCTAGTGATTACATGCTGAGGAAGCTTCTGTGCATTTATGATAGCAAGTATATGGGAAAAAATCTTGTGCTCATGAAATTTAGTATCTCTCTTTAAGGTTTCTGAAATCTCTCACTTATTGGAAAGAGTTCCCATTTTCCAGGATATTTGAGCACACATTTTCTAGATGTACATAGATGCCCTACTGTTCCTTTGAACTTCAAGGGTGCATCCAGAAGAGCGCGTACGCGCCTCTTGCCGTCTCAAACCCCTTTAAGAAGGGGCAAGAGGCACCACATGGTGAAGGAAAAAATGTTCCCCGCGCTGCAAACTTGCAGTGTGGGGAAAAAATTAAACCCCTGGATATCCAGGGGTCTAAAAAAGCTGAAGCTTAAAAAAGCGGGGCAGGGGATGGTCCCGGACCATGCCCTGAGGCAACCGGAGGCTGGATCCTCCACAGAGATGCTCTGGCTGCCAGAGCATGTCTATGGTTGGCTTCTCACCCTGGTGCTGAACACATGGCCTGCCAGGCAGTGCAGCACCAGGGCTCCAGTGTCATAAGTAAGGAGTCGAGGGAGCTGGAGGAGGAGGGAGGGGACTATGGGGGGAACCCCTGCTAGCCCCACCTGCACTTACCAGCAGTTCAGCTGCCATTTCTATCACTGGGGCCCTGCCTGCACAGGACTGTCCTCCTTTTGTTTTACTTGTGGAGGAACATGAATTTTGGGGTATTTTACAGAGTGACTACAGGATTTTTTTTTTATCAGGGATTTATCAGTTTTCCAATAGGGAACACCAGAATTCCTGCTAGGGAGGCCAGTGGCAGGACCCTGCCTGCTTGGAGCTGGCCCCTTGGACCCAGCTGGCTGTGGCTGACCTCCTGGACAAGTGGGGCCAGGAGGACATGCTTTGACAGTTCAAAGCAGGCCATCACACCTGGACCATCTTCTGGTTGATAGCTGCCCAGATGGCTGGGCAGGGGGCACACGTGGCAATAATGCTGCACAGAGGCCAACTCGGCAGCCACGGCCCCCCGGCAGGCGGCCCCCAGGGGGGGGGG
>NW_005842157.1:288293-291888 GCF_000455745.1 Alligator sinensis | reverse complement strand
CCCATCCAGGTCTGGCAGGTGTGCAGCAGGTCACAACCAGGCAGCAGCCCCCACTGCCAGACTGCTGCAGTGGGTAAAGGGTGCAGAGAACTCCCAGGGCTGCTTCAGCAGTCCAGCTGGCACGAGGGGTAGTGTCCCCAGGTATCAATTGACTGGGCCCCAGAAGCTCCTGAGAATGAGTATCCCTGAGCTACTTGCCAGGGCAGCTTTTTGTACTGCTAGGGCCAGGACAAGGCAGCTTTTTATACTACTGGGAACAGCACAGGTGCTGGCCTTGGGCTCCAGCTCCCCCTGGCTGCAGATCTGGAAGGAGCCAGGCAGGGTTATTTTGCCCCAAGTGGCACAATTTGCTCCTCAACAAAGTGCATGTCCAAGCACGCATGCTGAGGCAAAAACCCCTGGCTCAAATTTGCACCGTTTCTATTTGAGGTGCTGCAAGTGCACGTGCTTGCATGTGTGGATGTGCCTGAGGAGTTAAACGGTATTCTAACCTTTATGACTCTAGCTTGCTGCCTAGATGCTCCTGGTACTTGCACTTGAAAATCTTGGATAATTACTTAAAAAAACAAAAATAAATCTGGAATTAATGTGAAACTAACATGTTTACTTGCAAAGCAAAATACTCCCATGCAAAAACTGTGAATCCATAAAGAGCAGTTATAGTCTGAAGACAAAAGTGGGAGAATTAGGTCAGAAGTATTACATATGCTACCTAGAAAAAACAACGTAAGGCTTGTAGTAAGTTAATCACTTGCAAATTGCAGAAACTTGTATCAAGAGTTTCGCTTAATGCCTAAACATATAAGGGCCCTGGTGAGTTAGTGGGGTACTTAGCCTTTGTTTTAGATCAGGGTGGGCAATTATTTTGGCTGGAGGGCCACTTAGTCAGTTTTGCTGTCCTCTCAAGAGCCACACCTCTTTCTCTCCCCCTCCTTCCCTGGAGCTGTAGCATGCCCCGATTTTTTTTTTCTCTCTTCCCCCTGCTCCTTCTCCCTCTCTCCCTAGAGGTGAAACATGCCCTAATTTCCATCTCCCCTACCTCTTTTTCTTCTCCCACTCCCTCCCTCCCTCCCTGGAGTTGTAGCATGCCTCGATCCTCTCTCTCTCCCCCTCCCTGGAGGTAGCATGCCCAGATCCTCTCTTTCTCTCTCTCTTTCTCCCCCTGCTCAGAGCTATATTACACCTCAGTTCTAATCCCCAACTGGAACCTGCCAGCCTCATCTGCAGTTTATGCTACCACAAGCTGGATGTGGTAGAAGCAGCCCTGGGTGCACACCAGCGTCGGCTGTGGATGTGCCCTGTAGGTTCTGGGTGGGGACTGGGGCAACTGCCTAGGTCCACAGCTGATGCAGCTACATCAACATGGGACAGAAGCAATACCTCCCACCTGCCCTGTGCACCAGAAGCTGTCTTGCCTGCCCACCCAGCACCATGTGGCGGCCAGAGATGGAGCTGCCAGCCACAGGCTGGATCCTATGAGTTGGTGGCCAGCCACCTGCGGGCTGGATGAAATGAGTTGGTGGGCTGCATCTGTCCTGCAGGCTGTATTTTGCTCACCCCTGTTTTAGATGGTAAGGGACTAGAATTTTTCAGTTGTGTATTTCCAGAGATCCTACTGCAAAGGTTGTTGTAAAGTATGTTCAGTATTTTCCCCTGCACAATGCCTGGTATTTATTTGGACAAAACATCTTTCCTTTCAACAGTGTCTTTATCGATGCATATCAAGAGTTATTATCCAGTCATCAAGTGGGATAAAATATAACTAGATACATCGTTCAGCTCCGTTTTTGTAATATGTGTATTTTTTAGGATATTAGCCATTTTGAACATTTTTCAGCTACAAAAGGGAGATATGTGACAACGTAAACAGCTTCAGTGAGCTCTTTTCTACTAGGAACCTAGCAATGTGCCAAGAAACTGTGCCTTGGGCCCAACTTATTTTTTTTTACTTCCTTGCTGAAGGTATGAACATATTCCTGAACACCACTTAGAAATTAATCATTATTTAGGAAATGTTATACCTCCGAACCTCCCATCTGATATCTATTCTATTTAGGGCCATTGTGAAACCTCTTTGACCTGATTATGTGATTTCAATCATCTATAGACTGGATTTCCAAGAATACCAATTGACAAACAAGTGATACTAAAAACTCAGTTCTCTTGCCTTTGATAGCAGCCTTGCATTTCCAATGAAAAAGTAGAATTTGGTCTTTTGTAATTAATCTTATTTCCTATTTTTCTCTTCTTTTTCATCTTGAAACTTTCTGTTCAGAACTCTTTCTCCAGTTGCCTGTTATACATTGGACAAGGTTGTGATGCTATAATCTGTTTTTTAATTATTTCAGTAGCACCAACTATATCATTTAAGTGTAAATTTCAACCTTACCTAACAAGCTAAATTCATTCTGATTTGCCTCCTTTATCACATCAATCAAATAAATACCATTTAACACTAGACAATGAAATTTTAAGTGCTTGCCTGCATAATATTATATCTTTTGTAAATTGAACTGAAGCTTAATTTATAACATACAGTAGAAATAAAACCAAAAAACTTTTGTTTGTGTGGACTTACCTTATGTGTAAAATTTTAATGATATACAATTAAGGGAAGTTTTCGGTATCATGCAACTTTTTTTTTCCAATTAGGTATCACTTGCAATGCTTCAAGTTTGTATTGTACATTCTCTTTAAGTAGGTGTATAGGCAGTTGGACAATACACTGGATGGTTGGTTATAGGATGATTCTTTTTTTTAATCACATGTGCCTTCTTGCTTCTAACCATACACACTCTTAAATGTCTGTTAACTGGGATCATTTCATATATTTACTTATGCCTTCTTATGTTACTACCCACCGATATAGCACTGAAAGAAAACAAACAGAATTCAAGTTCTCATCCTCTCTGCCCCAAAATATGATACAATAGGTAAAGGCTTTTTGTTATTGTTGTTGCCTTTGCATCTATGTTCTTGTCCTTTAAGTTCTACTATTGTAAGCTTCTACTGGGCATTTTGAGTTGCAGAGCAGGTCAGGACTGCCTTTGTCAATGTATGATCCATCCTCAGGTTCTTTATCTTGCCCATTTACCTGTTGCTTCTTTGGCCCTTGCTTCCTGTTGTACTAATCATTCATTACAACTAGAAATTGTACCTATGAACGAATACACAGGGCGCTTGAGAAGTATGGGGGTTGTGCATGTGTGCATGTATGTCTCCTCTATAAGAAAGACTACCATAGCAATGATGCTAACCAAATAATACAATTGACTGCTCATTTTTAATTTATAGACGGTAAACTTTACTTTTCCTAACTACAACAATAATTTACTAACAGGGTTTTAACACTTAAAAGTTACTCAGCAAAGCTTTCTTTCTCTTCAAGCACTAACAGGGAATCTCTGTATTATCTACTGAAATTTGCAAAGCTTCTAAAACATGGATATTCACTTTACACTTTGCCCTGTATATATTAAGCTTTTGGTTATCCCTTCCTAATACCCATACATTGCAAAACCTTCTGTATACAAGGTGAGATGAGCCTACTGATTGAAGGCCTGATGATTGACTGAGCTGTAACATTCTGAGGGCT
>NW_005842157.1:273430-288262 GCF_000455745.1 Alligator sinensis | reverse complement strand
TTCCCGTAGGAGTTCACATTTTCTGTTTTATCTCTGGGAGTGAGCTTAGTGACAGACACACATTGAAAGTCTGAGAGAAATGCCATGGGAGCTGCTTAACAGCATTCAGATGCAGAGATGGCATTTGATTCCCAGGCATCTCTGCTGCATCCGCTTTATAAGAAATCTAAATCGGGAAAACCTACAGGGTATCAGAAAAGGAGACCTCTGATCTGCCTGCTTTAACCATTAAAACAGAATCCTAGTTTTGAAACAATAAACACATCTAAAGGTTAAAAGCTTGAATAATTTTTCATGAATTTCAATGAAATGTATAATGTAGTTAAACAGGAGGCATATAGATACAACTGTGTGCATTAGGACGGCAACATTTTTTATGCTAGTATGTTAACAGGTTGCCTAACATACTTAATGTGGCTGTTTTCATTTTAATGTTGCAATTGTGTGAGTCTAATTCCTACATATTATTCAATCAAGATGTCCTGATATTTTTATAAACTGAACACTCTCTTCTTGACACGGTTCCCAGCACATGCATTATAGATATGGAATGTTCTACAAAAAACAGCAGTTTGAAATAAATTTTTGTGACTTATTTTTTCCTAAACTCATATTAATTTATATTTATAAATATCTGTAGGTGATTAATTGAAGCAATACAATAATCCTTTCATTTAGATGTCTTGAGCCTTCAAAATCTAAAACACCTCGTGTTAATATTATGTAGAGACATTGCCTTTTATTCAATGAAAAAGCAATTTTTTTTCATTTGGTGCTGTGAAATTAAGAAAGTTACAGAAATGAATGTAAAAAGCAAATGACTAGATGGGAAAAGTGATAAAAATGTAATCACTGCAGCAGTAAGATAAGGTGCTTTATGATGTCAGAACACTGAATTGTTGATGAAGTTTGAAATAATTCCATTTTGCATGTTATTTTTAAATTCTCATATAAAACAATTGATTTAAACTTGAAACCTTTGAAGTACAAAGAATTAACCTCACCCCCAGACAAGATGCTTAAGGTTAAATTTAATAGAAACATAAATCTTGTGTAAGTCTTATTAAAGAAAAAATATCTGCAGTATCTGAGTTAGATTTCTTTCAACCAAAAACTCCTATTCTGAAATGCTACCATTCTGACAGTGTGACAAATTGCTGGAACAAATGCTAAATAGTTAAATGGACAGGTGATGGATGGCCTCATAAGCCTTGCAGGGCAGCCTGTGTAAGATACTAATTGGTTCTGTGGAACTGGTTTTAGTCAATAAATTCACTTGAGAGATTTTTTTGAGTTAGACATCTTTAAAGAATGCAGTGCTGTAGGTGACAAACCACTTGCAACATATTAGGCCACCAACAACTTTATTTTGCCCACTATACTGTCTACCTTTTTTCAAGGATATAACCTACACATACATAATAAAAATCTATTATTGATGCACTGCTGTTGTAGTGTCTTTCAAATGTTTCTGAATTATGAGTTTATTTGAAAGACTCCAGAATTTTCTGACCCTGAAAAATGCTTGTTTTTAGTTTAGCATAGGCTCTGTGATCCAATTTTTTGTAGGGATAGATTCTTCTACCATTAGTCATCTTGGATAGAGCCTTACTCTGTGAGTAGTCTGAATATAATGGACTCCCCACAGAGTAAGGATTTACTCAAGGTGAGTAAGACTGACAGAGTCTGACTTTTAGGGCTAGATCACAGCAGGACTTGGGTGCCACTACTTAATTTTTAAAACATGATTGGAGCATAAACCTTCATTTTATATAATAGCTTTGTGGTTGGAGCACTTGCCCATGAAATGGGAGACCAGTACTGTCTGAACGAATTTAAGCCTATATTTCCTGGGGGAAAGTACTCTAATCACCAGACTAAACATCATTCTGGTTGTGCATGTATGTGGAGGGAATTCTCTCCATCCTTCCTGTTGAAGGCTCAATGTGCAGCAAAGAATTTAAGGCCCACTTGGAGAACAGAGAAGACAAGAGAGAGGATGACTCTGTGCCCTACTTGCTAGGTCAATTAGCTGGGGGCAGGAAGGGTCTTCCATTTCATTCCCAGCTCCCAGGGCTGCTTCTGTATTTTGTCCAGTGTCTGTTTGATGCCAAATGCATAAGCAAACCTGGGAGCAGAGCTCTGAGCACAAGACTTTCACATTCCTCATAAGTCTAAAGAGTTTTGTTTCCCTTTGTGTACTCTGGTCCAATAAATATTTTATTCTTCACTGCAGTGACACAGCTTGAATTGGAGCAGTAGTGTGTGCTTTCCCAATACTCAAATAATCCACAGTTTGGTGATTATAGTTTTTTCCTGGTGCAGGGGCACCTTGGACCTGAATCTTCTCAAAGAGTAAAAGGACTCCTTGAATCCAGGTGTCTCAATTCATGGACAATTTTCTAACCTTTTATGTAAAAAGGAGAGGTGCTTTCTCTTCCTTTGAACTGCAGCCCCAGGGAAAGTTACTGGCGGGGTGAGATTTAAACCTCACCCAATCCTCAGTGTCTTTCTACTGGCTAACTTTATTCACAGGTGCTAGAAGCTTGTGAATTTCTGCACTTTCTGTTACTCTGCTGAGTTTTCCCATACCTGTGCATTGACAACACTTTATAACTAGGGCTTCAGTGCTTCATCAGTCTATCTGTAAAGAAGGGATAAATAATAGTAGCTTCTATACCAGAGTCATATAACAGATAGTACCTGTACAATACTTTTAAAATACCTTTCAAATAATACATTTTTGTATTTATGCTATGTTTTTTATTATTGCTAATGCTCTTATAATTGAGTATAGTCCCTATCTTGAATTTCAGATGTGAATTTCAAATTTGTTAACAGGAAGCCAATACCAGCTTCTTTAACAGCAAGACAAGGTTCTTCGGGTGAAACTGATATCTTTTATTAGACCAACTTAAATAGTTAGGAAAAAAATTTTAGCGAGCTTTTGGGTTTAAACATCCTTTGTCAGGCTGAGGAAGCACCTGCAGTTGGTGTGCATTCGTCCTGGATGGAAGAAATAGTAAAGAAGCCAGAGGCTGGGCTGGTATACATGCAAGACAGGCAGTCAGTGAAGATGTAAATTGAGGAGTCAGTGCATGAGAGACAGGCTGGGGGGAGGGGCGGGGGAGGAAGAGAAAAGGTGGATGAATGTAGCAGTTAAATAGTGGAGAGGTACCTGGGGAGTCAGATGTCAGGCAGGTGTCTATGACCTTAGACCATCACAGCTACAGCCTACACCTCTTTAACAGCAACACTTATGTGGCGGGCATGCATGTAGCAGCCCAGCTTGCTGGCTCAAAAGGGCTTTAAGCCATTGGTGGAGCATTTCCACTACTAAGGGGGTGGTTAGGGACAGGCTGCCCTGCCCCTGCCCAGGACAAGGTGAGGAGGCTGGACCTGGGTGAGGACTATATTCTTCCTCACTTTGATTGGCCCATTTGCAATCCGGAGGCTCTGCCTCCGGTGGCTATAAAAGAACAGTGTGCTGGGTACATGGACACACAGTTGTGAGGGACAGAGAAGAGGGAAGATGGGCTAAAGAAGAGCTGGGGAGAGCTGCCCAGTGGGGTGAATGCAGTGGCCCCAGAAGAGCCTGAAGACTCCTTCCCATCACTGGATGGGGAGTGGTGAGTGTGCCACGTCCCAGTGCCACCACTAAGGAGTGAGGAGCGGGGCACAGCCCGGTGCACAGGGTGGGACCCTGGGAGCCATATGAGGCATCTTGGGTCTGCAACCCCTGGCACAAGGCCAGGGGAGTTGGTGCAGGTGGTGCTGCATGGGGGGCCAAGCAGGACCAGGATCCTGGGAGCTCCATGGGGCATCTTGGGTCCAAGCCAGTCAGTGCACAGGCTGTGCATGAGCCGAGACCCTGAAGGCTTATGAGGGGGCTCAGGTCACCAGCCCTGGCATGAGCCCAGGGAGGTGTGGTGCATGTAGTGCTGCACGGAGCAGTCCAGGAGCTTACCAAGGCCAGGAGCTTACCGAGGCCTTGGGAGCCACATGGGGCAGCTCAGGTCTACAGCTCCCCTGGCACGAGGCCAGGCATTTAAAGAGGAAGCCTTGCACAGGGGTCCCTGGTTGGAAATGAAACTCCAGAACCCTGCAAGGTGGCTCAGGGCCTGAACCCCGGGAAAAGAAGTACAGCCCTTGGGTGCACACCTCATGGTGTGCAGGGCCACCAGGGCCGGCAGGTCCAGAGGGAGGCAGAGACAGCTGGAGCCTCAGCAAAAGAGGCAGCAACTCACCAGAGGAGACAACCCTTCAGCAAGGCCCTGGAGTCATAAATTACCAGGGAAAAGGTCTCCTACAGGGGAGGGGGAATTCACCCAGGTCAGTGAGTCAGACCATTGGAGGGGAAACCCAAAGGAACAGGGGTCCCCAAGTGTGGAGGTTTTGCTTTGGGGAATGCATTTTGGCTGGGCTGGGGGAAAGCCGAAAGGGCATCAGGGAAGCTTCTTCCTCCCCTCATGGCCACAGGAGGTGGCCAAGGCTTGGGAGAGCCTGGGCCTTGGGGTTCTTTGAAGAGTTAAGTTATATTTTAAGAGTTTGTGCCTTATATTTTGTATATTTATATCTTATGTTTAAAAGTTGATAAGGCTTAAGATTGTTTGAAATATATTGAAAGCTTTAATCTGATTCTGCTGGGCTAGGTATTTGTTGGAGTGTATATATTTGTATTTGATGTTTAAGTAAATTTGGATCTTAATAAAGTTAAGGTTGTGTAATATCTCTTGAAACCCAGGTTGGGATTGAACCTTGAAGGGCGGTGTAAAATTGGATAGATATAACCCATAGTTTATGTTATTATGTGTGTGTGTGTGTGTGTGTGTGTGTGTTTGTGTATATATACCTTGTGACCATCTATAAACTCACTAGGGGGGACCAGAAGGGTTTGGGGGAGACCTTGTTTCCCCTAGCGCCCCCCGGGATAACAAGGAATAACGGCCACAAGTTGTTGGAGAGTAGGTTTAGATTAGACATCAGTAGGAACTACTTCACAGTTAGGGTGGCTAGGATCTGGAACGAACTTCCAAGGGAAGTGGTGCTGGCTCCCACCCTGGGGGTCTTTAAGAAGCGGCTCGATGCCTACCTGGCTGGGGTCACTTGAGCCCAGTTTCCCTCCTGCCCAGGCAGGGGGTCGGACTTGAAGATCTACAAGGTCCCTTCTGACCCTACTTCTATGATTCTATGATTCTATGATATATGTGTGTGTGTGTGTGTGCATAGGGTACCTTTATATGTGTAAATTTGTAGTGTAATAGAGTTTTGAGCATTTATCCTTGTAAGGGCTCTGTTGTGGCCCTTTCCTGCCATTTACCTGTGTTTGTCAGTACTTACCTGTTGTTTATCTGTTTTAGATCAAATTATTTATCTGTGTATTATTTAATGTCATTTAAGTTGATGTCATCTTTTAACCTCTATTAGTAGGATATAGTGTTATGAGACAATTGTATATTTGTGTATATATGTTTATCAATATCAATTTATTTACATCTTGTATATATTAATAAACATGTATATAGTTAAGTTATGAAGTGTACTGGCTTAGTTTTCTACAGGGGAAGAAGGGAAGCTGTGTACAGCCAGCAATTTTCCCTCACAGTACACCTGCCCTGTTAACATTTCTCTTCAATTGGAGAAAGGAGGACACAAGCAGGTACACCTGGGTTACACTTATTTGAGTAAGAATACCAAGTTGTGTCTTAAATACTTTAAAAAATGTTTTTAAATGCATGTGTGCTAAGCGGTCTGATATCTATTGATTACAGTAGGAGTCCATGTGTTTCGGGGTATTAATACTATCGGGATTCCCTCCTCTAAGCCTAAATAATAATAATGTCATAGTGTTAACTTTAAATAATATAAAATAAACTTTTATCGCATTCATTGTTTTTTATTTCTACTATGATTACTAGAGATAATCAAACACTTTGTCAGGAATATTTTATCTTCCAAAATGTTTTCTACCTGCAGGATACCAGAAAGCAGATTATAATTTCTGTGAATTTCTCACATCATTTTGAACTATTATTTATTTTTGCTGGTGAATGTTGAGTGAATTGCTTAACTTGCTTAAGTCATCTAGGTAATTTTGAAAATGCGTACTACAAGTCTGCAGTTTGTTCCATCAGAGACATACAGTGATTATTATTTGAACAGTATTGACCAGTTTGATTGGTTAGGGAAGCCATACGTTATTTCTGTTTTGTGACTGGATAAGCGCAAGAATTTGTGCCACAATTGTTTACTCAGATGAATTTAAAATTTGGTTTCTAGGCATTTTTTGAAAGTATTTGGTTGTTTTAAAGTATTTGTTAACAGTAAAATGTCATCATATGAATGTTTTCTAGAATATGAACCCATAATTATGTACAGAGCCATAGCAAACACATTTAAAACAGAAAATATTAACTGAATTTTCCCTTAGTATTTACATTGTTTAAATTATTACTATAAGGATCATACCAGTGTTAAATTAGCTAGTTTAAGTGATAAAAATCTGGATTGATGCATATATCCAAAGCGGCAGAAGGTAAAGGAGGTGTAGAAGGTAGGTGCAGTTTAAGGAATGAAAGCACAGTACTGTTCTGTTGGCAATGTTAAATACTAGAAATATTTGAACAAATATTATTTTTAAGGGTGAAATTTTTGGATGAATACATTCAAGAATTGTGTGCAAGTGAGTTTGAATACAAGGTATATTAAAACTACTCACTGTGACAAGACTAGCATGGGTGGAAGTTATAACACCCAGGGTTCCTATACATGTGTAGGTAGGCTGCTCCAATTGTGCTGTAATTACAGCATGTTGCAGCAGTCTTGATTAACTGCATCTTCTGGAGCATAGAAATTACCATACTCCTACAGATTTCAGCATCATGTGTATCAGCATCCCTCCGCTGAAAAATGGTGGTGGGGTGCTTTAAATTAAAGCTTGTTTGATGAGCTTTAGTTCAAAGTGCTAATTTTCATTGTGGGGACACTGATACACGTGACGCTCTAGGCGCTTTTAATTAGTGTGGTTCTCAGAGCTGTGCTAATTAAAGCACCCCTGCGCCCCACCTCCTGGAGCACATCTATAAACACCCCCAGTGTCCACCTAGGCTACCTCTCCACTCTCTGGCCCCTTCAAACTGCCACCCTGTATCTCACCTGCCACCCTTGATGGACACAGTTATGTGGGAGGCATCCTGAACCTCAGAGCAGGGTTTCTTTTGGGCCACTTGGTTCCACTCCTTTACACTTGTCCAGGCCCTGATCCTCTTGGTCCAGTTTTACTTGCTTTAGCTGCTACCTAGCTCTAGTCTAAGCCCACTTGGTCCAACCCTTATGCCTTGGTAGCATTAGCTGAGATAGGAAGTAGACCCCACAGTTAGGTTTGGGGCCCTCTTCATCCCCCACCCTTAAGGGGGCTAAATTCTGCCTCCCCCCCCATCTCTTTCTTGATCTCTGCATATGACCCCTTCACCACCAAGGGGTTAATCTTGCAGGGCATTTTAGTTTGCCTACAATGTGATATCCTGTGTCCCCCTCACAATCACTCCTGGTCCTCTGGTAAAACAGAAACAAAAAACATAAGCCACCACTCCAAACTCAAAATGCCACCACTCCAAACTCAAAATCCCTCTTGGCTCCTCCCCTTCTGGTCAGCCTGGCCTATTGACTGGCTCCTGGCCCAAGCACAGGGGTCACTCATCTGTCTCATCCCTGCCAGCTGCCTGTCCTTTGTCTGCTACCCTACAGCATGCAGCAGTGGTGATGCATAGGGGATGCATGGGGTGCACATGCACCCCCTGAGAGTGCCAGTGCACCCCCTGACTGGCTGTGCTGTCTGCTCAGACAATGGGCAGGGGGTGCAGATGGGAGTGCCGGTGCACCACCTGCAAGTACCAGCCAGGGAGTGGAGCACTGCTGCACTCCCAAAGTGGCTGAAGCCACTCCTGGAAGCAGCCTCAGCCACTAGCAAGATCGGCCATGAGGGGACCACCCCTCCCCCCAGTCAGCAGGACTGGTTGTAGTCGGGGCATGTGCCCCTGCTGACTAAGGCGGCACCAGTTGCCCATGGCATGCAGCCACTCTCCAGGGCAGTTGTAGTCGGGGCATGTGCCCCTGCTGACTAGGGGGGCCCCGGTGGCCAAGGCCCCCCAGCCACTCTCCAGGGCAGGGCTACTGGCTGTTGCAGCTGCCTTTTCCCTGGGCTACAAAGACCCTTCTCTTAAAGAGGCCTCAATAGTCCTGCTGGCCCTGTAGCCCTCCCACATTAACAGGGCAGGGGTTTCTGTTACATTTACAAAAGTGCAACCCCTGCCTTGTAAGGCATACATTACTTTCCCCAGAATACAGTGTTTGTAGTAATTTTCTTTCTTTTTCCAATCAAGACAAAGTTAGAAAATATGGTTCTTTAAATCTGGTGTAGTTAACATACCACATGGTTTCCCTTCAGCTATGGACTTCTAAACTGAATAAAGAGTAGAATTAGGGTTCTATTTGTGTACGGTATTATTCAGACTTCAGGACACAATCTTATTACTAGCTAGAGTCAAGAAACAACTCCTTTCCATGGTAAATAAAATTTTAAAAATGCAGGGGTTCTGGACCTTCCTATAATCTAGTAATATTAGACAGTGTTGGCAACCAGACACCAAACTAAACTGAACATACATTTATTTTTATGCAGCAAGTCTTATACTGTTAGCGATAGTTTCAACATGAAAAAATGAATGCTAATAATTTTCTATTAGATTTATACTAAACTGAGAAGTTTCCTATTAACAAAAATAATAGATTTTTCCTCACTTAAATCTAATAAATAATTAGGTTTGATTCCAAAGAAAATGCATAGTGACTTATCTAAATTGTCTTTATATAGATACTAGTTTCATTTTGTAATATGGCTGATAAAGGTATACAGTAACTTGAATTGATCTGTAGTTGAATTTTCCAATATATGTCTTTAGTTTCAGTGCTGTGAGGAACATGTTACAGATGTTAAGAGCTGTGATGCTGAAGAAAAATTGACTGGATTTTTAGCCATCTAAGAATCCAGGGATAATACTATGTTCTTTCCTTTTGCATTTAATCAGACTGTGTGGCTCCATAGTAAAGGCCTGTGGTCCCTTTGGAACAAATTTATAATAAATATTTTAGTTTATTAATACTAAGAATTGTGACTACAACCCACACAGAACAAACAAATATTGTGTGATTTCCAACATACTGTTTTATACTGATGCACTATAAAAGCCCAAGGTAGACTTGCTAGGATATTAACCATAAAGTTTAACTATTGAATCAGATAGAGCTGGCAGATCAGAAAGTTTCCATATAACTAAGATAATTGTTACTGAAGCATTTGGATTTTTTCCTGTTTAGGGGAAAAATAATTTTTGTATGTGGTAAGCATTAATAATTATACTTATTTCATAAACCTAAAAATTTAATGTCTTATCCATATGTCTACTTGTGAAACCTAATGCACATTTTAATTGGAATAAAATATTTTAAGTTTCTTTTACAAAAAAACTGTTTTAGAACTGGAATTCCAAGAATGATACCATTTTATTTAAGGTAACCTTGAAGAAAATAATGTTGAAGCAAATGACTAGAATTTGAATAAGCTTAACTTCAGTAAAGGATATTTTTCAAAGTTAAGCACCAACATCCATTAACTTGGATATCAGTTGCAGATGGGTATCTCTCTCCTACTGCAGTGAAGTAAATCTCTATACCTCTCCTCTTGTAAGTTTAATAAATGTACAAAACCTGAGACACCAAAAGCATTGAATGTGGTGAACTTGAAGAAATTTTATAAGTTTTGCACTAAGATTTTTAAACCTAAAAGGCATAGGCCAGATTCTATTCCACACATCCTAACAGACATCTAAATGTGATTTTATTTTAACCTGTTCAAGTCCTGAAAATATACTAAAGCTACAAAATCTTTGCAGCACTAGAAACCACACATAGGGAATGCTAAAACATGCCCCGTGCTACAGATTTGCAGTATGAGGCCAAAATTTCCTACTGGAAAATCCTGGTAGCAAAAAAAAAAGCACTGGGAAAAAAAGTGGTGCACATGGCAGGAGCATGCGTCAGAACATGGAGGCTCAGTCTTCCAGGGAGATGCTCCGGCTGACAGATAGAGCATCTCCACCCCTGACATTGTGCCCCAGCTTCTCCAGCACACTGGGAGCAGGGGGGAGCTGGGCAGCACCAGTTTGCCTGAACCAGAACAATTTGTTCCACACTGAAGTGCACAAGCAGGGGCATGTGCTGAGGCAAAAAGTAGCTGCACAAATTTGTGCTACTACTGTTTTTGCCGCTGCAAGCACACACACCTGCACCCTGGAAGCTAAGTATATGACAATGTATTTCTGAGGAAGTATCCTTTGAATTCATCCTAGCGCTACTCATTACATGGTTCTGTTCTTAGGTGCTAAATCTATTTGCAAGGGCAAATAGATCTATGCTGTTAGGTCTAGATCTAGGTGCTAAATCTATGCTGCAAAGGGCATATTCCCATGAGTGGAAACGTGTGTTTCCCTGTGGACAAATAGCAGTGGCACATATTTCTGTGACTGCTACTTGTTCATGGGGAATGCCCCTGCATGCATATTTTGGCATGTGGCAAGTTGCCCCAGGTGGGATAGTGGAGGCTGGGGCCAGCACTGGACTGGCCCCAACAGCCTTATCTGGGGCCTTGGTGACTTCTTGGGGCTGCAGTGGCAGTGATCTGGGTGCACAGAGTCTGGCTGGCAACTGGAGTGTGGCTCTGGTTGGCCAAGCTATGGTTTCAGGTGGCACATGCTGCTGCCGTGTGTGCCGCTTCACTTTTTAATGGTGCTTTTTTTTCCACTGGGAGATCCTAGTGTCAAAAAAACCCTGTTGCACTGCTAACTAGCAGTGTGGTGAGTGTATGCATGTGTGTTGTCTGAAGTTTGCAGCACTGCTCGCAGGTTGTGGTGCTGCAAGCCACATGTGCATGCTTATGGAGATGTGCCCAAAGTTTTCAGGCAGAAGAAGAAATGTACTGGAGAAAGGTAAGGAGAACCAGTGGAAGTAAAATGATTCCCAGTTCCTCCAGATCAGGGTTGCTGGGTCTCACTTAATGTTAAGGTACATTTATAAAATGCTTGTAAAGAATCAGGACATGATAACTTCTTATAAAACATTGTAGGTCAGTGTCAAAAAGTCTTTCTTTTTATTTTTTATTTTTGTGATTCAGTAGAAAATCCTCACCTGGGGTAACGGTTTCCTAATTGTGGAGAACTCATTTGCTTGGCTATTTGGCTAGGTATTCAGTAAAAGTTTGGTTTGGAAGTTGGTTCTCTGCCTAGCTGTCTTTATGATAGGCATTACACTATAAAATCAGCCAAAGCAGTATCCTAAGAGGTGAGAAATATAGGTATCAACTGCAGAGGCAGATTAAGATTTACTGGGGCCCTGGGCAAACAAAACTGGAGGCCCCCCCACATTGCAGGAACTGGATTTCAGTGGGGGGAGGGGCCCCTTCCCCTCCTGGTGCTGCCACTGCCAAGAGTGGGGGTGGGGGTGGCTGGGTGGACCCTGCTGGGCTGGGTGTGGGGTGGCACACCTCTCTTCCCTGTTCCTTGCTCCTCTCCCCCTGCCACAGCCAGAGTGGAGCCCAGTGAGGTGAGGGCAGATGCAGGCTGCCTGCTGTGGGCTCGGGGCTCTCCCCGCCCACCACGCCCCCTGGATAAGCCACCTGTAGCTCTGTCCCACTCCCTGCCCCAGCCCCAGGACCCCTGCACTGCCCTGGCTGGGCAGTGGCCTCAGCCCCAGCCTCTGCCCCTGTCTCACTCACTCCCTCACACCCCTTCCCTCCCCCATGCCCCTTCTCCCCATTAGACTTACCTGCAGGGAGCTGGCTCTTGGAAGACCCAAGCTCTTGGAAGACCCTGGAAGCTCTTGGAAGACCCAACCAGGTCTCTGCCACAGGCAACCTGCTCCCAAATCCAGAACTGGACCAGCACAGCTCTGTCCCCACTGGGGTCCAACTGTTGTTTCAGCAAACCCAGAAACCTGCCCTTGCCCAGCACAGCCCCATGCCCTTGCACTTCCTGCAACTGTGGCCCCAGCTCCAGTGCCTGCAGCTACCCATCATAGGGCTTCATTGCTGGTGCTGAGGCTGAGACCCCAGCTCCCAATGCAAAAGCTAGCCTATGACCCTGGGCCATGGCCTCAGTGACTGGCCAGGCCATGACATGTGTGTAGACACCTCAGGGAAGCAGCACGGGCAGGGGCAGGGGTGGGGGCAGTGAGCAGAGCAGAGCATGGCCCTGGGGAGAGACAGGAGTGGCACCACAGTATGAGCGGCTCCTCAGGTAGTGGTAGCATGCGGGACCACGTCGTACTCTCAGTGCTGAGGTTCAGGGGCTGGGGCTAGGGCTGGGGCCAGGGCCCGGGCCAGGACCAGGGCCAGGGCCAGCTTTGCCTTGCAGCTTGCCTTGGAGGTGGCTCAGGAGCAATGGTCCTCTACTCATGGCCTAGCTTCTCCCATGATGGCTGGGGCCCAGGGCCTGGTGGCAACTCAGTCAGGCCCATGAGCCACTGGTGCAGTGGGAGGCTGGGGTAGGTGGATATATGGCAGCTTTGCACCGTCCCTGCCCAGCCACTGCTCCTCCCTCACCTTGGGCCAGGTGACTTTGGCATCCGGGGGCCCCTGGACCCAGGCCCCACTGGCTTAATCCACCTATCATGAATTGTATCATAAACAGACATTGACACATCCTGGGTAAGTGCTGTAATAACTAGGCTAGTATATAATAAAGTGATTGCCACTAGCAGCTCTTCTCCAGAGTCCTGTTTTAATAGAAAAGAATGAATGTGGACACCTGTCCTCAGAAGAGAATTCTGGTCTCTATATCCCATGTGGATAAAGTTATCTCTCTGCAACCACACTTCAGGTACCTAAGCCTGAAAAAAGTGGGAGTTCAGACATCTGTGCTTGACTTATGTTGTTTGTTATCTTTTGAAGGTCCCAGCTCAGTGTGCATGTGTATGCATTTCCATTCTGGAGCTCTGAACTCTCCCCCTCACCTCATGGGCCCCCAAGACTATCCTGGCTGGGATACTAGGGGGAGGTGGGCCAGCTCTCCAAGGTGATGGGGCTACATTACAGCACCACCCCCCCGCCTCCAGTTTAGGCTGGGCAAAACAGATGCCAGCTCTGTGCTGCTGCTGCTCTCAAGAGCCCCAACATAAGCTGGGGGGGCAGGGGTGGAATGGACCCCCCTTGCCTCACAAGTGTGGCTTGGCTTCCCCCAAGACCCCAGCAGGGGTTTCTGGGGAGGGGGGGAGGCATGAGGCAAGGGGGCTCTGTTCCATTTCCCTTCCCTCCAGTTCAGGCCAGGAAAAACAGCTGTCTGCTGAGTGATGCTCTCTTCTCTCCCTCTCCCCTAGTGACAGCCCTGGGGGCAGGGCAGGGTTGAGTGGGTACAGATCAGCACAACCCCACCCTCTTGAAAAATGAACCCTCTAAAGCAGTAGTTCCCAATCTGTGGTATGTGTAGCACCAGTGGAAGGCAGACAACCTGTCAGTGGTATGCATTAGCAGATTTGTTATAATTACTTGATATGACAAAAATTTGGTGGTGGTACTTAAGGTTGTATTGTTTTAAATTGGTGATGCGCACTCTGTCAGAGTTTGGGAACCACTGCTCTAGAGAAGACAAGTTCCCTAAGGTGCTCTGCTTCAGTATAGTAGAGAAGTCTCCAACTTTTTTAAGTAGATCACCTTTGGCATTTAAAAGCAACCCAAGATCTACTGTGCACTGCTGCCAGCCCCCCCACCCCAGCAAGTAAGTATGTGGGAAGGGAAGGGAGAGGGGGAAGATTGAGGCAGAGGGAGAAAAAATTATTTGTGGGTGCTCCTCCCCATCAGGGCCCCACTCAACTTACCCCTACTCCTGCCTCTGCGGCATTGTCTCTCACTGTGGGGGCCTTGTTCTAGGCCCTGCCCCTTCCCTTCCCCATGGACTGGCCCACTGGGCTGGGGCGTGTGCATGCATGCATGTGGGTACTCAGCCCTCCACCCCAGCCTCAGACTGACACCAAGAAGCTCCAAGATTTACCACAAGAGGCTCTGAGACCTACCAGGCTGGTTGGTGACCACTAGTATAGTAGCTGATTTGATGAGAATTAGTTTTTCATATGACTGGCCTTTTTAAAAGTGCTTTGTAGCCATGCACATGTGTTACATCATGGTTATAGAGTGCCTGCAGGGGCCTGATTGCATGAAAAATGTCACTTGTGTAAGCATCTACAGTTTAGTAAAAAATTCCTAAATAATGCTAATTCTGCCTTTGCATTACTTTGTGGGTAAGTAGGGGAAGATATCTTATGTTTAAATTCCCACTTATTACTGCATAACTTGCATTCTGCTAAAGTGTTCTATGGCTCATTGAGCATTGTATCAGATCAGGCAAAATATTCCTTCTGTTTCCTGATCCTCCACATAGTCCACCTCTCATCAAGTGAAGTAGTAATAAACAGTTCCTGTCATTAGTAAACAGGTCTGTTTCAACCAGGATAGGTGTGATCTGATGAGACTGTAGCATCTTCCCACATTGCCAGTCGCTATACATTTTACACACCTAACAAGAGACCATAAACAATTTCAGCTAGGCATTCATGCCTGGGACTGTCTCAGGCATATCTTCATTTGTGAAATATGTATCGGTTTCTTGATGTTGGCTCTTACCTCTGTTGGGCCAATCCATTAAACAAAATCCTCTGTGGAATATACAGTGTAACTATCATTTGGTAGTAGGGGTTAGTTTCTGTAGTACCCATTCCTTCTGATATGTT